>NW_017100229.1:1389329-1422076 GCF_001263275.1 Habropoda laboriosa | reverse complement strand
ATCCCACCTCCACGATCTCCGTCGTTCTCTATCTTTCTTTTTCTTTTCCCCCTCCATCGCCGCTTTCTTACACTCGGAGAAATCCCCGGTTCGAAGAGGTGGTCCAAGTGAGGCCGGAGAAGGGGGAAGAAATTGCGTCAATTACCCGCTGATTTCGGCATCTGATCCAACGGATTACGCCCCGCCGCGAATGCTGATCCCTTTTTCGTTTATTGAGCGACGTTTTCGAAATGACACGTCCCGATCCGAGCGTTCCCCGCCGAATCGTAGCACCCTCGCACCCGCAGATAAGAGTAACGAATGCGTAATATACGGAATTGAATGTTTTAATAAACCGACGCTTGGTCTTCGACCGAAGAAACTCTCGGAGAAAGAACCACCTCCCTGTTGGATAAATTATAAATTCGAATATCTATTAGGTCCTCGAATCTCCTTGCTTGAAAGGAGGAAATTCTACTGACATAGTCCAGAAGACGCCTCTGATATTCTCTGTATACTCTCGCCATCCAGAGATATTCTCGAGACGAAGGTAAAAGATGAAGAGTTCGGTGTGCAACGAGAGATTCCTCGACCCTCTTTCGCGCCCGATTGTCCCTCGTCATCGGCGCGGGTGGAGAGGCTACAAATAATTCCGGGGCGTTATTCGATGGCATATTTTCGATTATCGGCCAACGAAGCGTAATCTCGCCGTAAATGGAGGATTGTCTCTGTATAGCGGAAGATGAGGTGCTGCGGGTTGCCTCCAACGAGAACCCGTCGTCCTCTTTCTCCTTCGACAATGAAAGAAAGAAAGGAAAAAAGTGGCGGAGAAACGAAGAGCGAACGATTATCGGGGAACAGAGGCAGCGAGAAAATTTCAGCAGGGTTGGAGGGGTTTGAACTGGAAATAGGGGGAAGGGCATAGCCACCAGCGGCTCTTTAAAAGAAAGCGGGATAAACAGACAGTTGGTAGAGCGGCAGGAGGGAGGAAATGTAAATTTCCAGCGAGCTGGAAGGAAGAGAAAAGAATAAGGGCTCGAACAGCACAGAGCGTGGGTATATTGAGTGAGCGACTGGCCCTTCTACACCCGCCCTCGCCCCCTTTTGCTTCTTTAAATTTCATGTGCCAATTGTGCGCGATTGTCTTTACTTTGCCTCCTCTCTTATACGAACAGTCGCGAGTTTATTCGACGACAATCGCTGCGCGTGGTTTTAGTTACTCTGTTACCGCTTCGAAAACCTGATCGTTTCGTGGTCTACAGTCATCGATTTAACCGATCCTCTCCCCACTCTGTACTCCGGGCTATCGTCGTTTCAATGGTATACAGAGGCTAGATTGCGCCGGTGACACGTTAAATACACGATATCCGCGAAAACATCGAGTCAGCTGCTACTGATGCAATTCGTGCAGGTGCAATCTAACACCGGGTTTATCGGGTTACGCTGCACTCTGGTTTCTACGGCGACGATTGGTCGGATCTGACGAGTTTTCTCCTTCGGCTACGGGGAATTCTATTACGGGAGTGTACTGGTTTTGACAAAGACACTGTTTTAAGGTTTCACGTTGTCGAAAGATCGTTCTTCGATTCGAGATTACTTGGTCAGCTCTGGCGAGTTTTCTGATTTGACTACGAAGAATTGTAGGATGGGTTGAGGTTTCGTGTTATCGCAAAATAATCGATGATTTTAGACACAGGGGAGCTGTGGATTCAAAGATTCCTATCATCGTTTCAATCTCGATATACTTTTATATCGTCACATCCAAACCCTTTTTACCTTTCACCTATCCTCGGATAATACAAAAATAAAGGTACGAGGAGTGATCACCTGGAGGCAATACCGAACCAAGCGGTGGGCAAAGAAGTCAACGTCCCCGCACACTCGATCGAGATAAATCAAAGAGCCGCGGTCTGACGAGGCGAGAGGTAGACGTGGCAAACATTCGAAACGTCTCGTCAGGCGGACACGTCGTTTCTCCTGACGAGACTGAAAAGGGATGCAAGTAGACGTTCGCGGAATGATATTCAGAGGGATGAAGAAGATAGAAAAAGAGAGGGAGGGAGAGAACGAGAGAAGCAGATTCAAACTGGAGAGTTGAAGTTTGCCGGATCGGTGTCCACCGGTGGATAAAGTGAAAGATTCTCTCGACGCGAGAGAGAGAGAGAGAGAGAGAAACTCGTGTGACAGGGGTTGAAGAAGAAGCACACCAGTCGGATGGTCACCCTACGTGCCAAGAATTTCTCGCGGCGGCAAGGCAGAGACCTCGACTCTCCCTCGGTCGTGTTTCAGTGTACCAAGTGTCTGTCTTTCGGTGTTGCTCCGTTTCCAACAGGAAAGAAGAAGAAGAGGAAAGGAGATGAGACGGTAAGCGAGAGCAACAGTCGCTGAATAAACACAAAGTCCAGTTAAAGTCGTAATAAATGTCTCCTCCTTTCCGATGGGTTCTTCCTTCTCCTCGTTTTCGTTCCCTACGCCTCTTCTCTCACTCTCTCTCTCTCTCCCTACACCGTTCAATCGTGTCTCTTTCGCTCTTTTCACGCCTGCCGCTGCTTGCTTGCTTTCCTTTCTTTCGCGGAGACAAACGGTATTGAGGGTGAAAATTGACGGCTTTATCGTGCCGCTTCCGCGAGAACTTCCCAAGGATTTGCCTTTTCCTTCTTCACGGTTTCGTATTTTCCGCTAGACATTCTCTTTACCAAGTTTTCCACTTCTCTCCCCCCTGGTCGCTTTCTTGACGATTGTCTCTCACGGGAAAGTCTTTAAGAAAGACTGATTGGACGCAATCATTTGCTCTGTTCGTTTTAATCGCGCCACCGTTCAACCGAGTAATCCTTCGACATCTCTACCCCCCCCCTTTTCGCGTCGAGTTTTCCCAAGTACAAATATTATTTTATATTCCGACGAATTTCATACGACCGTTTACTTTCACGAATATCCTCTCTAACCGGGGAAAATAAGTTCGATTGTTAAATAGGGGGACACTCCTTTCCCCCGAGGTTTGCCCATTGTGAAACAGCCGTACCTGAGTGTTTCAGCGACAACGATAAAGTTGCTATGTATACAGCGATATCCGACAACACCGAATAAACACATGGCCGATAGATATTTATTTTTCTGCCTCGTGTGGCGGCTTAAAGCCGGCCGAGATACGCGAATAAACAATCCCGACATATGTTTCTCCTCCACTTGTCCTGCAGCTTTACGTGCAATCGTCTCGTTCAAATTATATAACATTTTCCACCCGTCTCTCTGTATTCCACGCGTCGAATCTACGAGAAAAGCCGAGAAAAAGGAGGAGGAAGAAGAAGAGAAGCTGCGGTTAATCGTTACGATTACCTTACGGCAGAGGTCCGAAAGGTTGTCCCTAACCTTTGCCACCCCGGCGGAAATAATTCAAATCGAAGGTTACGGACCTTTGGGGAACGCGATCGATGGCCGGAGGCTTGAGGCAACGTGCTTCACGGCGGAAATAGCGACGATGACGTACGTTTTTTCCTCCGCGAACGATGCAACGGCCCCTGTCGGGATCAACATTCCGCCACGGCGTTCGTACATGACGCTTTCGATGACGCCAACGCTGATCCCACGCGATTCTCCACGCGCTCTCCAATGGAATTTCGTTCGCGAAACAAACATCCTGCGTTCCACAGAGACGGACAGACGAAGAGATAGGGATAGAGAGAGAGAGAGAGAGCGAGAGATGGAACAGGGTCCTTTCGAAGCTCTGTTGTTTCGACTCGCCACAAATATTTACCAAATATCGATCCCCCTTCTACCCTCCAACCCCCTCCTCCCTACAGATGTGCAGAGAAGGGACGAGGATACGCAAATTGCATTTGCGTTGACCGCCGCGCTGCTGCCTCGACATCGTCGATATTTGTACTAGGTTGTGTATCGAGGCGGAGATTGGCCGTTCGCCAATTAAAATCTGCCTACTCGTTCGCCATACGTGTGGCAAGAATACTCTGGTCAGTGGATTATAATCGTGCGGACGATTATCGCTTCCTGAACGATTTTTTCGCCTCTTTAACGTATGTACCAAGGACCGGTGCAATCAAGATCGTTGCTTTTTTATTGACCACCTTGTATGCTCATTTTTGGTGGAAATTGTGGGATCGATGGAATTTCCAAATTTGACGATAAAGTGGGACTTAATGTTAAGATTTTTTGTATATGTGCTACCTTACACCTGTAGTTTAACCCTTTACCAATGAAACGCTTGCTATTCAATCGCGCAAAAAATTGTATTTCCTAAAAAGTAGAACACCGTGTGTGAATTCCAGGCAACAGTACTTTTTTATAGGTTCGATTTGACAATGTAAATTATTGTGAAATGGTACCAAGCTTTTCGTATAAATAAACAACGAAACAGATAGAAGAATATCGGATAAGCTATTTGCCCATACAGCAGCTATCCTCGAATTCAATCATACATGAGTTCATCGTCCTCGAAATGTTAATTGATCGCCTGAATGATTTAATAAGTACTATACGCGTATGACAGGACGTTACTCGTTAATAATGAAATATTTCAAAGCACCGTTCCGCGGATATTTATTCACCGATAAAATTATCATATGCTTACGAGACAGGGTGGTTTCAACGTCAGGCTCGCGATTCGTAATTTTTTTTTTTCCTCGCCAGCCAAAAGTACACTCGCCCGATGTAAATGCTATAAAACGGCTGTAAACGGTGACATGTTTTATGCGGATCACCTGAATAGCGTTGCAACGGGCGTCTGTTGACTTCCACGACTAGTAATAGATAGCGACGCGTTATTTTTAACGAAATTGCCGGCTGCCTTGGGATAATGTTAGCTTCCGTCTTCGTACGCGGAGGTCTATGTAACGTCTTATTGATCCGAGAGCGGTACGAACGCGTTCCGGATATTTACTGTCCGCAATTTCTTTCCTGGGCTACACTTTGTCCATACAGTGGCGCATAATGAATGGCAATCGACCACGATCTCGACGTTTTCCCTAACGAATGTTGACTTTCAAAATAGTCCGACCATTCCCACTAAACACGGAACATTTGCCAAGTAAAAAAGTATAAATTTACCTGTAACGTACCTTCGAAAAAAAGCCATCGATACCAAAGAAAAAAAAGTCTCCCAAATGTTTACATTCGTAAGGATGAACAAAATACGATCAATTTATAATATTCGTCGTCCTGAAATGATGACAATTAAACAGAAGAGGCATTCGGTACTTTAAAAATACCAGGATCGTCCATTAAACAGAACATTCGAGCGGACAATCGAGGATATTATCACACACACACACAAAGGACGGTACGAGAACGAAAACAATTAGACAGTAAGGGGTGGCTAATTATCATCCGGTAGAGGATCCGCTGGACTGCCTTTGTCGAAAGATCGAAGGCGGCTGTACGAGTCGCAGAGGCAAAGGTGACGACGAGCAGCGGCGTAGATCGTTAAAATAATAAAGGTTGTTATTGAACCGGCGGGCATTCGCACAAAAATTTAAATTTCTCCCGCATCTGTCGCTGTTCTCTCTCTCTCTCTCTCTCTCTCTGTTCGTCCAACCCCTGCTTCCTTTGCTTTCCTTCTCGTCCTTCCGCATCCTCGCGCGAAACGTACGTTCCGTTGGAGCGTCGCGACCCTAGCCAATATCGAGGAGCGACATTATGCGAGGCTATCGATACTGCACGCATTTGCGGCGGCCACGCGACGCCGTATTATTAAAGACGCTCGACGGAGGAGAAAAAAAAGACGTAGAAAGGGGAAGATTTCGTCTCCATCGGTGGAAGAAGAAACGTGAAAAGGGGGCTGTTGGTATCGTGCGCGGGGCTGGAAAACTGCGATTTCGACGCGGTTGTTTTTTCTGTTTCCGTCGTCGCCGCATGAATATTCCAGCACGCGCATCTGCATAGGTTGTCGTTCGAGGAAAAGGAGAACGGGGTTGAAAAGAACCAGCAAGAATCGGATAGAGGGTGGTGTAGGAAGGGGTGGGAGAGGAGACAAAGAGGGAAGGGAGAAAAAATTGGAAAAAGAGAAATATACAAGAGAGAGAGAGAGAGAGAGAGAGAGAGAGGAGGAGATCGAAAGGTAGAACTGGAGGCTCGCCTTTCCACCGGTGACGTATTATGCGAGAAGAGAGAGGAGGGGGCTAGGATGTGGAGGCGGTAGATGTGGGCGGTTGGAAAGGTGGATGGCGAAGGAAGATGGAAGGCGAAGAGTGAAGCGGGAGAGGACGTCGTTTGGCAATCTTAGGGGATTCCGTGGATACAATGGGATCTCAATACATCACCTCACCTAACCCAACGCCCCCTCCCGAACCCCACCAGCCTCCTCTGTACCCCGTGTTCCTCCTCCTTCGACTCTTCGTGCCACTTCCTCGAGCCCCCCTTCGCGCGTCGCCCTTGCAGCGGCACCAACGAGCTTCCCAGATGCCGTAATAGCTTAGGAGCCGGCGTAATAGCTGCCACTGCCTTCCTAGAGAGAGTTATAGTTCAACAACGCAGAAATGGAATCGCGAGAGAAAGCAGCAGCAGCGGTAAAGAGAGAGAGAGAGAGAGAGAGAAGAGGAGACAGGTAGAGGTGGAAGGGGTGTAAGTGGAGCAAGAGAAGAGAGAGAGAAGATACGAGGAGATGGTGATGGAGCACGCGAGGATGGCGAAACAGCGAGGAGCAGGGAGGTAGAGGAGATCTCGAGCCAAACGGCAGGAGAACGCAATAACCACGCCATGGAGGACGAACGATTACGGGGATGCGAAATGTCGCGTACTCGGGGCGGTGCATCGCTTACTGTAGCGTCTCGCGGAACGGAGAAGCCTTCGAGAGGATGGAATCGAATTTATTTATTAGGAAAATTCGGTTCGAGAAGGATTCGAACGACGCGCGTTTGTTGAAAAAACACTGTACAAATTTTCCTTAACGTAAAATTACAAAATCTACGTTCCCGTAACTTGTGACAAATTACACATTATCTCGCGGAAAAAATCACCAACGACGAGGATAAGAGGGGGGGGACACGAGAGTAATTGGTGCAGTCGCGAATGGAAAAGAATAAATTCGAACGATATTTGTCTTCTATAAATTTTTTGCCGATCCTTCGAGAACGTATTAAATCAATTGTCACACAAAAGAACGTACTCCTCTCTGTACCAGGGGTAGGAAAATCGTAATTAAAGCGTTTCGCGAGCTCCGCTTCGGCACCGAGCAAGATCGGGAATAATTAATAGCAGCGACACCGTGTGTAACGAGATATAAGTATTATTCCGGTGCGAATCGATCTGCGGAACGGGTGTTCCGTGTTTGGAAACTTTCGAGTATTTCAAGTACGTTTATCGAGCTTAAATTCCACGTTTTCTATCTCCTAATACGAATGGATCTCGTAACGCGATATTCGTTCCATGGGGTAACGATTTATTCTACGCGAATCGCTTCTCTATACTTCATCCCCCACCTTCACCCCCCGTTCCGGATGATTCGTCACGCGTAAATCTAATCGACCTACGTGGCGAAACATTTCCCACGGAAACTCTTCGCGATTTGCAATCTTACGTTTGCACGTAGATACTTAGAAAATGGTGACCAAAGGGTTAAAATTCTGCCGAGGATTACTAATTTCGAGAACAACCATGCTCTCCAAAGAAATGTTTTTAATTACTCCAAGAAACTATTTCGACAGATATTCCATAAATAAAGCCTGATAACCGTATTCCAGCTATTTTTCAACCCTTTCTCGCGAGCAGCGAAGCGAACCCTTTCCGTCGTGCGAAATAAAATTACGTGCAGAAAATTTCCACGAGTGAAAATTCGATCAGCGAGAGGCGAAAGTCTGCGAGGGAGGGGGGGAAGGTGGCGAACACGGTGAAATCGTTCGAGTGTCGAAAGCGGGGAATCACGTCCGCGGTCCCGCGCCATTTCTGTTTACCGTGCAGCCAACAGCGTGGATGCGTTACGTGCTGCTGAATACCCGTGATCCTGCATTCCAGTCGCGGGCATCTCCTGCAAGACAGAAAGAACATCCCGCTTCCATGGTCCCCGTCGTTACCAACCACCTCCATCCTAGTTTCCGCCCCGCGTGCCACCACCTTCGCCACCTTTTTCCCTGCACCGTGAGCTTCGTCGTGTCTTCCCACCTTCCGCTAGACCACCCCATTCTCTCCCACCCCCCTTCGCTCCCTCCTCCGGTACACCGAAAACCGTGGAAGGTGCATATTCCGGAGAGAGAAACTCGGCGGAAAGTTCGGGACGTTGACACCAGAAGCTGGATTCTGGATGGTTGGGTTGGACGCGACCCGTCCGTTAACATAGTACCCCTGAGTAGAGGAATGGTAGGGGGCTAAGAGGAGGTGGTACAGCGGTTGGCGGTAAGAGGAAGACGTGGATAGAAGCGGGACAGAAAAGCAAGACAACGACGAGGTGGTCGGGGGTGTGAAGGAAGGAAAGGAGGGGGGATGTGTCCCAGCTAGCTAGACGTTTCCACACAGGGAGGAAGACAGGAAATTCTTGGTCGAGCGTCGTCAGACGAGGAGGACCGGTTATTACGTCGTCCTCGACGTCGTCGTCGTCGTCGTCGTCGTAGTCGTAGTCGTGTAGTCGTCGCCGTCGTGGCTGTCGACGTCGACGTCGTGCGGTTGTAGGCCACGTCGCCCCGTGGAAAAGGCGTGGCAACGTCGCGTTCGCGCACCTTTGCACCTGGTGCGCCGGGGAAGACACGCCTCCGTTTCAATTCCTCTCCCGTGGTCCGCCTACACGCCCGTTCCTCTCGAATCTATCCATCTCCGTCGCTCTACACGGGCATCCCTCTGCCTCTCTCGCTCCACCTCGTCCTGGCTCACTCCGTCCATCCGTTCTCCACTCTCCTCTTCTACCTCGTCGCGGCTAAGAGGAGAGATCTCGCCGATCTCTATTCTCTCCTCTTGCTGCCCCTCTCTACCTACCCAGTCCAACCTCTCTTTCTCCTTTTCTCTTCTATCCACTTCTCTGGACCCTCCACCACCTCCGTAGCAGGGAGCTGCTCCTCCACCATCTAGCCACCAGCTTCAGCCTCTACCACCACCACCACCACCACCACCGCCGCCACCCATCGTCAAGCTAGCTAGTATCGTCGTTTCCTCCTGGACTATACTCTATACTCCACTATCCTGCTTTAAAATCGTTCCGGCTAGAGAGGACGCGTGTATATGTACACTCTGTCTGTAGTATATACGTAGACATGAAATCCACCACGGTGACCGAGACGCATGCTCGTAGAGTACCACTGCTGCTGCCTCGTAAAGGATACACACGTACGTATGTGTACGTGTGGCGTTCCACGGCGGCTTCTATTCGCGTCGCGGTGAACACACGTCCAAGTGCGCGCGCAATGCAAAGCCTTGCTCCGTGCCATCCGCCCACTCGGTATTCACGCCGTTCCACGTGACCCCCCTAAACCGTGGTGCCCCTTCCACCATGGAAGCTTTCGGGGGAAGGAAAGAAAAAAAGAAAAATAGGGGGCGAAGCAGATAGAGAGAGGGAGAGAGGAGGGCGCGAGTGAGCGCGATTACCGCAGACTCGCGGAATCCCTCTCTCCCACTTCTCCTGCTGCTGGAAGCTTCCTTTTTTTTATCCTCTCTCTCCTTGAGATGCGAGCTACTGTCGGGATGTTACCGCGTACGCGTCTCTACCCGGTGGATGGAGGGGTAGAGGAAGGACGTGGGTATTGATCAGGGCCAAGTAATGTCTGGAGATGCAGTCGGAATTACTTTGGGTCATTTCATTTCTATGCCCTGTCACGGCGAGTCGATGGAAACCGAATTCCTACCCTGCATCCCTTCGGCTTGATTGAGTAGACTCTATAGCTGTTTTCTCGAGAAAATTACGCGATTTCCTAAGAGGGTAGTGTTTTCGAATATTTTTTCACAATTTTCTGCGAATGATACGAGTAACATAAAGACACCGGTGTGACAAACAATTCATCGAAAGAATATAAAAAAGGTAGTAATTAAAATTTTGTCTGATCTCTAATTGCGTACCGATAAAATTCCACGATTGACAAATTGACGAACGTTACGAAAGTGTATTAATCCCTTCGTAATTGGACGTGTCAGGTACGAAAATAGAGGTTCTAAAACAGGGGAAAGAATCGTCTGGAAAAAGGAAGGCACTCCTGTCACATCAGAAAATAGGTCGTTGATTAGCCGCATTTATTATAGATTACCCCTGTCTATCAATCTCGACTTTTATATCGCCGACCGAGGCCAAGAATAAGAAAGGTCTGCCTCGAAAACCAAGGGGGATGGGGTTAACGAGCCCTGGAAAGGGAGGTCGAAGCTCTGCGGGAACGTTAAAGAAGTCATGTATGTACACGAACGAATGGTGAACAGTCAGAGATAAAAGGGGGAAAAGAGAGGAAGTCACGTTTGCGGGTTGCGCGACTCGATCTCGGACGTCCCTTATCCCAAAGTCTGACATCCGTAACGAGCGAGTACGGGTCGGGCTAAAATCGTCCCGAGAACGTAAAATCAAAACTATGTTTCTTTTACAACCCCCGCGGAATAATGCATGTCGTAAAGTGCTGCTTTATCTGCTATCCAGCGACAATCTACTCCAGGAGTGACGAAAATTCGCGTGAAAAGGACGTGCGATGCAGATTTCGCTCGATTCGTCCCGGACAATTTTCTCCAAACGCGAAGAAAGAACGAGGAGAGCGAAAAAAATTAATCTCGCGTCTTACGGTGTATCGATCGTAAGAGTCTCGGAGAGAGAGAGAGACCTAAATTCCAACTGGTCCGGAAAATTGAAAAAGAATCCGCTCCAGTTAATTATCATCAGTCTCACGATCGATTCCAAGTAGAAGCGAGATCCTTCGACCGTGGGCGTAAAAGGAAACGCGACAGGCCAAGGACGAGGTTAAAACAACACTGTGGCGATTATTAAATTAAGAATAACGCGACGCCAGGCCTCACGCGAGAGCTTATTAAAAAGTTCGTGCCCTTTTCGCGATGGAAATCGCGAACGTGACGCGCTCGAGCGTGAGATCGCGCATGTTGGTAATTATTTACGGAGTCTTGGGTCCCCCTCTTAGCCAGCGCCGCGGCTTCATTAAGACACTAATTACCGGCTTGCATACGCGTGCATGTAAGAACTTGGATATACCACGTATATAGGTATATGTGGAAAGAGAGGGAGCAAGGAGTTCACTCGTACGACGGAACTTCCGACGTTGTAACCCTTTCTTGCCGAGTATAGCGATATGGCGGAAGCGTTCGCACGATTCAGACATCTATTTACAAGGTTGCACGTCTCGCTCACGTTGGTACACCTAACTCCGCTTCATTCTCCTAGTTAGGTTACTCCGCTCGTTAATATCACGTGGGGTTAACCCTTTCAGAGATCGTTCCTTAGATTTTCCTACGCACACAGCAAGTTAGAACCATGGAAAATAATTTTCACCGGCGTAATTGCAGTGAAAATTGTACACCTTGAAGGGTAACAGAATTTTTTCAACGCGACAAAATTAAAAATCTCTTCTTGTTCTCCAATTTTTTTTTCAGAGATATATTTCGTGGTTTCTTAGCGTGGGTAATTAGCAGTGCGATCGAGCGACAGACGCGACGTTGAGCGGAGAACGAGGCCACGTGGTGTTTCGTGCGAGAGGCTGCGTTTCCCACGCGTGGGGGATGACAGGGGTGTACACGGTCGGCCGATCAGTGGGTAGAGGGGTTGTTTAGAGCGAGCGAAAGAGAGGAAGACAGACGGTGCAAAAGGGAGAAGGAGAGGCGAGCAACGAGGAGGGGTGAAAAGCACGTGGTGGCTGGCGACGCGCGCCTCTCCAGCCACGGCTGGCTGTATATCTATCGAGCTTTCCACCCCCAGCATCCCCCCCACCCCCCACTTGTTGTGCTTTACCGTGTTGTGTTGCTATGTTGCCTTGTGTATCGAGAAAGTTCAACGCCGGTTCAGACGATGTTTCCCATCCAACATCGGCCACCCGTCAGAATCAACAGGCTACTCTCTCCAGCTTCTCTCTTATCTCCTCTCTTCTCGCCGCGAGGATCGAAGAACGAAACTTTTTCAACAAGATTAAAATTTCATGATACGTAGAACGCGGCAAGTCGAGGGAATAGAATTTTCATCGGGAAAAACTGCTCTCGACAAATCTCATTTCGAGATTTACCATCGTGGCCAACTTTCTTTTGATTACGTCGGGGACGTTGCTTCGGGAGATTCGATTTTTTCCCCTCCTCTCTCTTCGTTTTTTCCATTCCCTTTTTTTTCTCTCTTGTGGTTGAAGAAACTGTTGTATTATCGGCGAACGATTTCTCTTAAAGGATATTCTATTACATTTTGGGTGCAAGGGCGGTTTCGGCGTGCAAGTAAAAATGGAATTTTTTCTCATTCGCAAGATTGCACCGTGCAAAGATTGTTCAACGATGTTTGCTGATTTTCGACTAGGAAGTTCGTTCATTATCGAAAGGGTAACGCACAGGGATGCTGAGTTCTTCAAGGGGATGTATGATTATTGAACGGCCGTTCTCGGTCGAATTTTAAGGGCGGCAACCCTAAAGGGAATATTCCCGCTGCTCATTTCCTACCAATTGTTCCCAACTTTTAATTCCGCCATTCAAACCGGACCTACCTGATTTTCACAATTTTTCAATTTACATTTTACAGTCAACCATTCATTCTCTGCTTATTCTTCTGCCCTTCGTGATATTAAAAGAAGGAAAGCAGAAAAATAGCAAATATTTCCTCTTAGATCCAACTCGACGTCATCGCTTTAAATGATCTCTTCGCTAATTCATCGACACCCTGTACATCGCGTTATCACAGACTGAAACGAAGGAGAATTTTCAATCTATCCAAGAGGTGATTAGGCAACGACGAAGTAGCAATTTTTCTCGAGCCGCCCCTCACGAAAATGTAGTCCAACGTTTCCCGAGTGAATGGGAGATTTCAGGATACAAGCGACCAGCCCTGGAAAAGGGAACATCCCCCAGCCAGGATCTTTAACTCAGCGGTCCTTCAGGACTCTGGCCGGGCCACTTGGTATGCAAGAAGTACAGCCATTCATCTCCCGATCTCCGGCAAAGTCCCGACCTCCGGATATAAATTAGCTTTTGTTTAGCATTCAATGCAAGCTGCCTTTTCCACCGGCCATCTCCCCACCCATCACGCCTCCTCTCGAATCCACACAGTTTCAGAGACAGCCACCTGGTCGACACCACCCCAGCAATCGCGGTGCAATTAATGTAGCCACTGGAAACTGGTTCTCGGTCGAGCCAATTAAACATTCGCGATTGCTGTGAAAAGGAATCGCCTCGGCGATTAAACGGGAATTAAATTCTCCCGGCGGGTATTGCTATCGCGAATTCGACAGGGAACGTTCGACCGAACGAAAGAAACGTACAGATTTTTTTCAGAGATATATTTCGTGGTTTCTTAGCGTGGGTAATTAGCAGTGCGATCGAGCGACAGACGCGACGTTGAGCGGAGAACGAGGCCACGTGGTGTTTCGTGCGAGAGGCTGCGTTTCCCACGCGTGGGGGATGACAGGGGTGTACACGGTCGGCCGATCAGTGGGTAGAGGGGTTGTTTAGAGCGAGCGAAAGAGAGGAAGACAGACGGTGCAAAAGGGAGAAGGAGAGGCGAGCAACGAGGAGGGGTGAAAAGCACGTGGTGGCTGGCGACGCGCGCCTCTCCAGCCACGGCTGGCTGTATATCTATCGAGCTTTCCACCCCCAGCATCCCCCCCACCCCCCACTTGTTGTGCTTTACCGTGTTGTGTTGCTATGTTGCCTTGTGTATCGAGAAAGTTCAACGCCGGTTCAGACGATGTTTCCCATCCAACATCGGCCACCCGTCAGAATCAACAGGCTACTCTCTCCAGCTTCTCTCTTATCTCCTCTCTTCTCGCCGCGAGGATCGAAGAACGAAACTTTTTCAACAAGATTAAAATTTCATGATACGTAGAACGCGGCAAGTCGAGGGAATAGAATTTTCATCGGGAAAAACTGCTCTCGACAAATCTCATTTCGAGATTTACCATCGTGGCCAACTTTCTTTTGATTACGTCGGGGACGTTGCTTCGGGAGATTCGATTTTTTCCCCTCCTCTCTCTTCGTTTTTTCCATTCCCTTTTTTTTCTCTCTTGTGGTTGAAGAAACTGTTGTATTATCGGCGAACGATTTCTCTTAAAGGATATTCTATTACATTTTGGGTGCAAGGGCGGTTTCGGCGTGCAAGTAAAAATGGAATTTTTTCTCATTCGCAAGATTGCACCGTGCAAAGATTGTTCAACGATGTTTGCTGATTTTCGACTAGGAAGTTCGTTCATTATCGAAAGGGTAACGCACAGGGATGCTGAGTTCTTCAAGGGGATGTATGATTATTGAACGGCCGTTCTCGGTCGAATTTTAAGGGCGGCAACCCTAAAGGGAATATTCCCGCTGCTCATTTCCTACCAATTGTTCCCAACTTTTAATTCCGCCATTCAAACCGGACCTACCTGATTTTCACAATTTTTCAATTTACATTTTACAGTCAACCATTCATTCCTCTGCTTATTCTTCTGCTCTTCGTGATATTAAAAAAAAGAAAAGCAGAAAAATAGCAAATATTTCCTCTTAGATCCAACTCGACGTCATCGCTTTAAATGATCTCTTCGCTAATTCATCGACACCCTGTACATCGCGTTATCACAGACTGAAACGAAGGAGAATTTTCAATCTATCCAAGAGGTGATTAGGCAACGACGAAGTAGCAATTTTTCTCGAGCCGCCCCTCACGAAAATGTAGTCCAACGTTTCCCGAGTGAATGGGAGATTTCAGGATACAAGCGACCAGCCCTGGAAAAGGGAACATCCCCCAGCCAGGATCTTTAACTCAGCGGTCCTTCAGGACTCTGGCCGGGCCACTTGGTATGCAAGAAGTACAGCCATTCATCTCCCGATCTCCGGCAAAGTCCCGACCTCCGGATATAAATTAGCTTTTGTTTAGCATTCAATGCAAGCTGCCTTTTCCACCGGCCATCTCCCCACCCATCACGCCTCCTCTCGAATCCACACAGTTTCAGAGACAGCCACCTGGTCGACACCACCCCAGCAATCGCGGTGCAATTAATGTAGCCACTGGAAACTGGTTCTCGGTCGAGCCAATTAAACATTCGCGATTGCTGTGAAAAGGAATCGCCTCGGCGATTAAACGGGAATTAAATTCTCCCGGCGGGTATTGCTATCGCGAATTCGACAGGGAACGTTCGACCGAACGAAAGAAACGTACAGAGTAGGTATAATTTTTAATTCGACAGACAGATCGATCTTCCGGGGATTTCTCGGATGATCTACGGATTTTTCACGGTAAATGGTGGAAAGATCTTGGAAGATAAGCGAGGTCTAGCGTAGAGACGTTGAGAGTACGCGAGGTACATTGTCCGTCGACGAATCTAGGTGGTTTAATCTATCATTGCGGAGAAGGAACAACGGTCTAGAGTAGGACGAGGGGGTTGGCGGGGCGAAGGGGCGCGGTAACTACCGGGGAATAATTAATAAATGCGAGGTATGCATTAGTATGCGTGGCGTGGGATGAGTTCGTGCGCGGACCTAGAGTCGTGAAAGTCGAGCGAGCGGAGCTAGCGAGCGTGCTCGGGAGGAGAGGCGGGAAAGTCGCGAGGAATTATAAAATAATAAAGAGAGAGAATTACGTAATGCGAGGATCAGATGAGAATTAGAGAGGACAATGAAGACGGGGGTAAACCAGCGCCGTCTAACCTGGGGGTAGACCATCTAAGGAGGCGGAGAGTGGGAAACGGAGGTCGAGGACCAGACGTCTTAATGTCTGCATCGTCGGGGAACGCGGTCCTTGCGCATGACTATCTTTCCGCGAGCTCGCATCTCTCCGATAAGAAGCTCCACGATTCCGAGGATACACATCAGCTGTGGTATTCTCCGACGACTGTTGTCCACGATTTTATTCAATTCTCGCGTGAATGTCTGTGTAATTGAATCGAGATGTATTTATCTGCATCCCCTTTCTTATGGAGAAATAAACAGCAGTGAAAAGGCGGCAACAATACTTCCCAAGATCTCATCGATCGCGTAGAAATTACTATAAGAAATAATCGAACGAAACATGGACTACAACTGAGAAAGAAAATTCATAACGTAGTAAATCGCCATTGCATCTGCGTTAGATTACTCGTGTAATAAAAACGTGATTGCTGTTATTATATATGGTATACCGAATAAAAATTCTGTACACTCGAGCGTAGCTACGCGAAGGCTTCTCGAAAAGATCAAAGGAAGCGGCGAAAATTTTGGGAAATTCATTAAAGAAACAGCACCCCTGCGGGAGAATCACACGAAATTTATCGAACACGTAGGCGAGCGCGATCTCGTGCTACCCGCCGCTAATCGGACCGCCTAATTAGTAGTCAGACGCCGTGCACCCGGCAGCGACTTTGTAAATGGTAACAATGTTATGTAATTAGGTAAAAAGTTCTGTAATCAAGAAGTAGATCTTCAGGGTATCTCTCTCTTCCTCCCGCTCTCCGGCGTACCTCTCGTTCGTATTAAAATAGTCTCGCTAGGAAAGCGTGCGTTGCGCCTTGCATATCTTAAAACCCAGGGGTTGCCGAAGACGGGGGCTAAGATCCGCCACCACCTCCCACCCTCCTCATCCGGTTCTGATTTTTCTCGCGATTCATATTGCCCACGGACCAGAGAAAGAAACGTCGGATTATACGTCCGTGAGAAACCCGGCGTTTTTCATCCCTTCGCTTTTAAAGTTCACCGATATTTCCACGCTTCTCGCCGAAAGAAGGAGAGAGAGAGAAAAATGATTTTCTCCAACTTCGATTGTATCACACGTATACATAGAAATACACACACTTGACGGTTAGGCAAAGCGAAATTCACAAGGAGGCTAATCGCGTATAGTGATCAAGCCGCGATAAATCGTAGCGCCTTTAATTATTTCGCAAGAGAACTCGCGGGGCCAGTTTATTCTCGTTGGTTGTACGATGTTTAATGAAACGGTATCGAAGCGGCAAAGTACGTATAACGTTTTGCACGTGCACGATCGGCATTAGTCTTCCCCTCCCGATATCATCGTATATCGGTTAAGAATCATTCTGAAACGAAACCAGCCGAAACCGTTGACGTCAGTGTCTCCAATACTGTTTCACGTGGTGAAGCTCGATGATCTCATACAGCGTGAGTGTGTGTGCATCGGTATACATAACCAAGTGGTTAGAGCGTTTTTCGCGCGTGCACATTGTGGAATCACGCTGCGTTCACCCGACCACACGTGTGCGTTTGTCAACTTCTCGGAATACGTGTTCCTCGTAGCATGCATAATTTCCCTTGTACGGGCGACTTCTTTGCTCTTGGACGAATTATCGTCTGGACTTTTCCTTTATCGGGATACGCGTTCTCTACGATTAACATAGGTGAAAGCCTCGTGAGATTTTAGCGGTGGAAACAATTGTCCATGCAAATGAGAAAATAATTTTACGCTCGATTTCATTTTTCACATTGTTCCAAGAAAATTGTCAGCGAGGTGTGAAATTTTCGCTTATTCTTCAACCTTCGCTTTAAAGACTATAATTTTCGCAATTTTAAAAATGAAACCTTAGATCAGAGAGGCTCAATTTTAACCCTTTCATACCGAAATAATGTTTTTTAAAGAATTTGTCACTTGTTTAGCGATCGTCGCGTTTGTAGTGAATACTAAATTGAGATCAATTTCTATTCGAGCGCTCGAGTGGGACGTAACGAGACCCACTGGTCACGAAAGGGTTAAATTCCTCGTATCCCCAGATCCATCAACGAAGATTTCGCTGGCCTAAAACTGCGAAACGATGCAAAGGAAAGCTCTAAATTCTCAAAATACCATAAAAATTCAACAGACAGTCTAACTAAAAAAAAATGAATCAAGTCGACGAAGAAACGATAAAGATCCAAGTTTATTCGCGGATCGCGAGGGTTCCGGGAGTCAGCGAGATATAGTTGACAAGGTAATCGAAGTGTTAAAACGCGATACAGCCGGAGTTAAATTTCACAAACACTCGGTAGTGGAGTGTAAACGAAAGGAATCAGGGTTCATTCGATCCGTTCGACGGTTTAACGAAATCAAGTTATTTGAGAGGCAACGTTAGAAAGTAGAAATAGAGAATAAATTGCAGGTAAGGTTGATCGCGATGCACGGCCGATCTTAACCAGCCCATACGTTGCGTGCAACAACCATACGATATTGTTGAAGCTGTATTGGTGCACCGACACGTCGGCAACGAAACGATTTCAATAAACAAGCTTGACACACACGTACCTGCAAAGTGGCACGAATGGTTTTTTCCTAGAGTCGGCTACGTGCGTGGGCGGCATCGACTTTGCTTCCCTATCGCACGTAAAAGCCAAGATAAACGTTATTTATTTATTTTTTCTCCCCTCTCTTCGTACACGTGTGTATACACGTATTGCGTCGTTGTGCATAAGCATCGTTGAATGAAGACATTGTACGGCAATAAGGCGAACGACGATACGGTTTGCCATTCGATAAAATTGCAAATCCCACGGCAAGGATCGCTCGAACGCGGATATAGCGTTCAGAAAGTCGATGTAAATCGTTGGTAAAATACGATCGATCCCGGTTACGTTAACCATCTTGGAAATTGCGTGTTACGTTCGTTCCTCGTTGCTTCGTATCGCGTACAATTTAGATTGCACGTCACTCTCCGTTTATTTAACCTCACCAGCACGCGCATTACTTGCGTTACAATGCTCCAACGTTTACGTCACGCCCCGCTTTGATATTTGCCGAAATTAGAATACATCACGATCAATTGTAATCTCTAATTCGACCTCGATTAGCCACCCACATAGGGGATGTAAGGGAGATTAAAGCCGATCGTCGCTCAAATTCTTATCTCTCCTTAAAGCCTGTACCTTGTGAAGATCGCGGGTATTCGAAATTCACAGCGAAATTCGAGAAATTGCAAAATTGTTCTACTGAAAAATTCTCCAGCGTCGGGGATGCAAGATTCACAAAGAGACAAAGTCACAGAGGGACACACTCGAGCTTGGAACCCTTGACACCGATACCTCTATCAATCGCACAGCGTTCCGAAAGAAACGCGAAGCGGCACGAGGAGCGGGAGGCGGCGAACGTTCGAAAAAAGGAGGAATTCTCGCGAAGTTTTCCCTAAACCGTGGGACACGTTTCGCTCGTTAAGGGTCGTCGACGGATAAGTAACGACGGCGCCGGGCGTCGGCGAAGAGTGGTCCTGTTCTAAAGAGAGAAAAAAAGAGAGAGAGAGAGGGGGACAACACGCAGTACCGTAGCACGAGTAAGCAGAATGGGGTAGGTAGTTGGTACAGGCTGGAATTAAATAAAAATAAAACGCGAGATAATAACGTTAGCGAAGGAACCGAGAGCTCAAGACAAATAGCCGAGGGAAAACAAAGCGTATTATAAATACCGGGTGACAGGACGAGTTGGTGCGGGAGAGTGAGCTCGCGCGACCGAGTAAGAGGGTGGTTTTCAACGGGGGCCAGAAGAAGGAGAGTAGGATGAGGAGGTTCGGTGGAGAAGGAGTTTGGACGATGGTTGGCGACGACGTACAAGGCCTGTGTCGACTTCTACCAGAGTAAGAGAGAGTGAGAGAGGAAAATGGTCCGGAGGAAAGCAGCCAACGATGCCCCTCTAGCATTTTTGCTACCTGCGGACACAATGAGTGGCCGGATTTCTTTTTCCGCGGTCGTTACTCACCCTCCTGCAGAGGGATAGTATTCTTATCCAAGCCGGAATTACAAATTTCAGACACCGAGCCCTTGTGTCGGACAGGATTCTGACTGCGCGTTATATTCTTCGTCCAAAGTGGCTTTGCTTCGCGCGCGAGCACTCCTTTTACAATTTACTCTATGCACCACCTTCCCCTTTCTTTCTTCGTCGTTTATTATTTTTTTCTTCTTTCTCGCTTCGTTCGGATAAAGAGAATAGGGTAAATTTGTAGTAGGATGTATCATGGTTCACTTACACTGGGACGAGCGTGGCCGCGCGGATTCAGCTGCCAAGGAACCGTCGATGGCTGGAACTGCTCCTTTCCCCAGGAACCGTTGTCGAACGGATTCTCACCGATGTGTCCCTGAAAGTTCCATCTTACGGTTAGTGTTACGGTCGTTGGCTGAAATTGCCGCAGACACTCCATTATCTCAGGCACACAGACACGCGTTACTGTAGTTAACCCTTTTGCTCCCGATGTAAGACACTCGTGCATTGTTAAAAATATTCTACAGCAGAAGAAACGGAAACACTTCTAGTCGACGCATTCTTCCAGATATTTAGACACAATTTTCATCAATTTTCGCATAACTAAACGAGCTGTACCAGTCGTGGGACCGACATGGTTGACAAAAATCGTTCGAGAAAAGGCTCGTCAAAACTGTAAAATTTGCTGCAAGTAGAACGAATCTCTCCATCCCTCTCTCGGATCGGAAAGACTAATTCCAAGAAGATTCCATCGAGGCAAAAATCATGCAAATTTAGAAACAACTTCACGGAAGATAATCGACTTCTTTTTCCTCGATAACAACGAAGAGTTGTACCTTGTCCGCGGTTAGTATCGCGAGAAAATATTTATTCCTCCGCGAGCACCGCGAAGAAAACGAGACATCGATCTTTCCACGAGAGTTCACACAGTTCGAAAAGTTTTTTCGATGCTCCTTCACGCGACGGTGGCTGGCTTATTTTTGCAATATATTCGCGAGCCACCCTTCTCGACTTTGCACCCCGTAAGCCTTATTTTTCTTTTAACTTTATTTCTAACCTAGAATCCCGCGACGGCGAGAGGTGGCACGCGCATAAATCAGCCGGTATAATGAGAACACTTCGTCTTCGGCCGGCTCGCCCTCTCGCTCGCAGACGCATCCCTTACGGGCCGGCTATTATATCATTCTTTACTTCGTGCCGTGGATTTCTGCCCGCCGCGATTATATTAATATTCGCTCGCGAGACTCCGTCTCGTTTCCTCTTCTTCTCTTCCGACACGTCTATTCGTTGATAAAGACATCAGATCGCCCAATCATTCGCAGATCGATCCCTCGATACTTGTTTAAAATCCCCCAAGTGACCACTCAAGTGTTAAAAAGTTCTAAGTTCTTTCCCGAATATTTGTATAAATTTAAAGACTGATTTTTATTTCTGCCTAAAAAAAATCTCTAATAATTCCAGACAAATTTCACAATTTTTTCGTGGAATGTCGAGCGTTGACAACTTGTAAATTACAAGAGACTGCTTGCATTCAAATATAAATGTTTCTATTGAGAGACATGAACAGCGGAAATGATTCTGACTCACACGTGAATCAGCTGACAGTTGACGTATAAAGCCGAGTTTCTTTAGCTGCTGTACTTTTCCGGATTCGCAGAAATCTCGGTACTAGCTTATGAAATTACCGTTTATCGAATTTACGTCAGTCTTTTCTAGACTCTTTCGGATGCTTCGCGAATAAATTGACATTCTTATCGTGGAAATTTAGCGAATCGTATTTCACGGGATTTTTATTTTCATTTGAAATTGAAATTTTAGTCCAGAATTACTCTGCAATTACTCTCGATAACGTTTATATCGAAATTTCGCCGAGAATAATCGGCAGACAGGGAAGAATCAAAGAGAATATTACCGTGGAAAGGTTGAATTTCGAAAGACTGTTTAGTTATCACGCAGAAAAAAAAAAACCCACGAGACAGAGAGACCTGTCGAACACATGTGTGATCAGCTGGGAAAGTTGGCCGAGCACGCGATAATGCAGCTGTACCGATTTAATCGAATTACACAGTCCCGGTATAATTAGCCGAATTTCTATTTCTCACGCCCGAGATTGCGCAACAATTTCGATACTTACCGGAGGTACGATGCACGATACATATCTCTCTCGAGGCGTAGGCAAGAAACAGTAAAAGAGTGATCCGTGCCCGGTGACCAAATTAGAGAGAATCGCGGAGTTCGACGAGTTTAGAACGGAGCTAGCCATCGACCGTAAATAGAAATACGACTATAATGTCGTTTACGCGGAAGAATGGTTCGTGATCGAGCTGGCAATTAACTCGGTTGATTCACTAAAATTCCTGTGTAATCATAGATAGAAGAGAAAAGGAACTTGAACGCGACTGATCGTGAGATCGTTGTAATCGTCTTATTATCGTGAAAGGACATATACTGAAGATCAAGCATGGTAGTATTCGTTAATTAGTAATTAATATATATATATTACAAATATAAATATTTTTTTTCCAACGTAGGCGGTCACCCATCTTAACATTAGCCACGAGGAATGCAGCTTGACTTGGAAAGCTACCGAAAAGTCACCCTACCCACTTCCTATTTCTCCCTCGATAAAAAAAACTGCATTCTTATATTATTTGAAGTTAGAACAACTGTAGTAAATGTACAACAGTCACTCGACATAAAATAATCACTTCCAAGAGAAAAAGTTAAAAACAAAAACGCTGTTGTTTAAATCGCTCGGTAGCCCTCGACCCTCGTTTCGCGACTCTCCAAAAACCGTGTCTCCTCTGCCCAAACTGACGCCTCTCGGTTTTAACCACGACGACAGTTGCGAGAGACATTACCGTACGTCGATGGCACAGAGCCGAAGAATTTTCTCACGAGCAGCTAGGCCGAATCGTGTAACGCATAACGATCGATAAGCTCGTTTCGCCGCTTTATAACATCGGCGAGGAGAACGTGTCTCGTTGTGTACCGCCGGCCGAGTACAAGGCAGAAATAAACAGTGGCCGCGGAAAATAATGAACCGGATAGCATATATAAATACGCGCCAGCTATTGAGGTACATTGTGCGCTTCATTTGCATGAGGCGACCGCGTTCTCAACGCGCAGCTGGACACACACGCGACAAAAGAAACGCGCAAACAAAACACGCAACGCGGCTACGACGACGACGACGATGGTGCAGAACGCGCCACGCATCGTCCTCGTGAAATTGTTCCTAACCGACCTCTCTCTATACATACAGTCACATCCAACCACCAAACAAACAAAAGTTCCAACTCTCTTTTAAACAACAGACCAGAGACCACCACACCGTACCGTGTTGTTCATCTTCGTTTCGTGTCCCATATACCTCGTTTACACCGTGCCCGATGTAATTCGCCTGAGAGGGGAGCCACCGAGACGAGAATTTGTTACCGCGTGGACAAGCGAGTGGATTAACGAGCCACGAGCGTGCGGGACGCGCATAACTTTCGCGATTTCGACGATGCATCGATAACAGTGCGCACGTTCACCAGATCAAGCGATAGATTCGAGATTATAACAGTCTGATTCGATGGACGTCTCTCGATGATGGACAGGTGTCTCGAATGAAAGCGAAATTATTCAAGGACCAACCCCCTAGCTTGGCGAATATAGGTTACAACGTTTCGGACGAAATGAAACTTTTACGTCTAACGTCGAAAATCCTAAGGCGAGAAGCAAGCAGAGGTGACTTGTGGACAGCGAGGAATGTAGCCAGCGAAGATTATCGAGTGCGAGAGGGAAACTCGTCGCGGGTGGTGAGAGCGTAAAAAGGGCATAAAATTAGTATACAAGGCGGCAATAAAAACGATGATCGACGAAGATTACCCAGGGAGTTCCTCGTAAGACACTCTCCGGCGAAATGAAACGTTTTATCGGTCGCTCGTGTCTCTAGCAGTGGGGTGACGAGGAAAGAAGAAGAAGAAGGTGGTGTGAGAACACGAGGAACACAGTCGAGCCTAGTCTGATTGTAATCATATTTTCCAGTGGGGGAGACGGATTTATGCAACGCAACGCCGCGTCGTCTCTGTACATAAAACGCATTTAAAATTCTCCAGGCAGCCGGGGAAAGGTGGGCGGGCTGCTCCTGTGTCTCTTGTCGATAGGACAGAGAGGAGGAAAAGGGGTGGTTAGGGTGGTTCGAGCGCCGCGGGGGTTGTAATTGGCAATATCTATCGAATTTTACAATAAATCTCACCGAGCCCCGAAGGAGAGCCAGCGGGGGTGGGGCGTAGCAATAAAACACCGGGTAGTATCGCGAGGGGCTGCCACACCGTGCACTTAACGACTTATCTTATCTTGGAATTAGGTCGCGGTTAGAACTCCTTTAATCCGGCTACCAGCACGAATGCCAACGGTTATCCGCTGCTAATTATAACCCTAAAATTCACGCTGACGAATGATTAATCGTGCCTGCATTCTGTTTGTTGCATCGACTCTCGGCTGGTAACACTGTTCGTCAACCCCTCGCCCTACGATTCATCATACTTCCCGGCTATTCCAATTGCTTAATCTCGCTGCAAGTCTCCACGAATCCCTTCACTTGTGATTTTTTTCTGGTGACTGTGCGTTACTTATATTTGCTAATCTCCAGTTTTATAAATTGAAAATTAATTTCGGTTACTATACTATTTTTAAAATCTTCGCTAAGAGTCTGGCTCGTTACGAGATAAAGTGTTAAACTTATTTTATAGAGATAAGAATAGGGAGATGCGCAATCACCACAAGTATTTTCAAGAATTTTCCAATATTTTCGATCATAACTAACGGAAAAGTTGTTTTCTTTTTTCAAGTTTCGTAGAAAAGTATTCTTTGATAAAAATTCACTGATAGTTATAGCACATTATCTTTCGGAAATACGCCTCCGATGATTAGAGTCACGAACGGCTAGACCTTGGAAAAGCAGGCGTTAATATTTACTCTGATTCGTGCCCGCGTACGATCCATTGAAGTGATGCAGTCACTGTCGTAATTACTGTTGACTTCATGCTTTAGAAAGCGACATTCCCTGAACAGAGATAATACAATCTTTTTCCACGAACGTTGTCGTCTACATTAGCAACCCGTAATCTTACCAAAGTCTGCAGGAAAATACAATCTTACACACTTTTATCCTCCCTCTCTCTCTCTCTTTCTCTGTGTCACAAAGAGCTTACGAACATTCGTAATCTCGTTAAACAGCGACGCGTTGAAATCCGTTCGAACTACGAGATCGACGAGACGGTGGTGTACAGGAGAGAGCGTATACATAGATGAAAGAGCGAAGAAATTTTCAAACACACCACGGTATTTGTGGCCCCGTCAATTTTTATTCTCGGCCGTTAAGTCGTTGTAACGCCAGCAAATAGACGCGAGGCTCGAAGCACAAGCGGCCGAGCAAACGAGTTACGGCCGTGGGGCCTCTAAAAATAAATATGTTGTTTATTCACAAGTAAACCGGATGCCGTTGTTTGCTTTGGAGCAAATTGTTTTGTTAAGTTTTGCCGTGCGAGAGGAGAGCGCGCCTCTGCAGCGTATGGGTACTGGTGTCCTTGCAGAGATGAAGACAGGCCTGGCTAGTATACATATATGCGTGTGCCACACTAGAACGAAACGGTTTACCAGGAGGCCGGAGGAACAAGAAAGAGTAAAAAGGAAGAGAAAGAAAATACACGTCAAGTCAACCATCCTCTACACACTCTGTCCCGCTCGCTTTTTCCGGCATGTTTTGCTCCTCTCCTCTGTAGCTTAGATGCCTCCAGCTGTACGCAGATTCCGACGCTAATAACCCCTTTTCCGTGGAAACGAGAAGCCAACTAAACAACTCGGGGGATCGTTTTCACATCGGCGATATCCAACTGGGGGGAAAAATACAATTGCAAATGCTCAATCTCGAGGCAACTGGTGTATTACCAAGAGCTGCAACAGGCGAGACTGTTCATCATCCGACGTGCGACTGTATCAAAACAGAGCATAAATTACAAGATTGTAACAAAGAAGACAGACCAACTGCACTGTTTCCAAATGGACGAGAATAAAACAGCTGTAGAAAGAGCCAAGTGTTTAGCGAACGAAATCAAAGAAACAACTTTGCACTCGTGTTGCACACCTCTCTCTTCTGTGTGGCAGCAGCAGTACAGAGAGGATCGTTTCAACCGAAAATGAAGCGGTAAAATTGTACAAAGGCTATCAACGCAGAGGCCGGTTACGCGAGCCGCGTTCTCAAGACCAGAAAAACACGAACACGAGAGAGGGCCGTGAGAAAATGAGGGAAAGGGGGAAAAAGGGAGAGGGTGACGGTGAAGAGGAGGAGCCGGAGGAAGAGGTAGAGAGTAAAATGCTGCTTGGAAGAGTCGAGAACAACGGGTTGGCTTCGTCTACCAGGCCGGGCTAATTACAAAACACAATTAAAATGGTATCACGAAAACGCGCTAAGTAATATCGTTTCAACAGCGAGTCGAGTTTAACCGGACACCCGGTACAGATTAATGCTCTTTAATAAACAGACCTTACCCTTGCTGTACAACCGCTATTCTTCTCGTCCACTTCTCGCTTCCTTTCTTTCTCCTCTTTTTTCTCTTCCTTTATTCCTCTTTTTGCAACGTTTACCATTGCGAAAGTGGGAAACAAAAGGAGGGAAAAATTCCGCTCTCGCGAATGCATTTTCGTCGCTTTCTAGCCGCGAGCTCAGAGTATCGTGATTTAAGCTACGTACATAGCCGCGAGCTTATCTAAGTTTCCTTCGCTACTTTGCGCACAGTGGCGTAACCAAATTCGGCGCGGCGCAAGTGCCCCGCGAAGATATTCTTCTTGGAGGAAGGAAAAAGTTTGATTGGAACAGGAATTAACGGTGGCTGTTGGTGCGTGTATAAACGTTATTCTTCTCTGCACGAGTTCCCGGGACGCTGTGCTTACTTTCACTATTATAACGGGTCCATTATGCAGGATTATTTACGGCGTGCCGATTACGATCGATACTTGGAATCACCGATTGGGTTAATAATGAATTTATGCAAACCACGTAGGAATTCAACATTTATAGTCGGGGCCACGATATAGCGAGGTCGTAAAATCGGTCAGACGTCAAAGTAAACATGTTTTAGCTGCCGGGACCCGAAAATTGACAGAGATACGAGCAGATAAGTACTTGAAACCATTGTCAGGACCGTACGAAGAATTCTTGTATCCAGCGAAAGTCAACTGATTCTAATATATTTACTGAAAACTGCATGCAGCTAGGACAAATTAGGGTTTCTCCCTCTGGGGGAAGCCGCTTTTGGAAGTACGGTTACAGGTAAAGGTCTTACTGATGTCTTTAGCATCTTAGATTATCTACTCGTGTTATATACAGATAGAAAGTGCAAAAAGATTGTGTAGCTTTAATTTTCCATTTGTAAATGAAATACCATTTTCTACTTGAAGTACCAAATCATATGCTACCATTCGTTTATTGTTGGAACCCTCAAACAGACTGCAACACACGGCCTTGAGTGCCGCAACATCAATCGATGCCGATTCTTCAGAGTTTAATTTACGACCTCGCTATATCGCGGCCCCAACGTCCGCTATTTTTCTTCTAATTTCATTCGAATATTTCGCACACCTATTCCAGTTAACGTGTTGTCAGCTCCTCCTCGAGAGTATAGAAATAAGTGAGATATGCGCGTCAAACTTTGAACAAGAGGAAAACGAAGAAAGAAAGAAAAGAAAAAGAAAAATACGAAGAAATACCGTCGACCAAGGTTTCTCGCCATTAGTCAGGCTAAAATTATTTGTGATCGTTCGCCTGTTCGCTTGCTGACAAACACTTTTTCCCAATTTCGAACTCGACCGTTGTCGTCATCGCGAGACACTTGATCAAACACCACTTGACGCATATAAATAACATCATCACGTAAACAACACGTGTACCCGATATAACGAGTGTGTCGAACTTGCCAAGTTATCTGAAAAAAAAAGAAGAAATGAAAAAAAGAAGCAGAGAGAAACGATTGAGAAAAATTCGAGACATTCGAGACCGGGATGAAATTTCCAGAAACTCCCTCGAGATGAAGAAACAACACGGTGGAAAAACGTGTGGCACGGGACAAAGCGTGATTCCTTAATGGAAAAACCATGAATGCTTCACAGAGTGGTCTCATCTGTCAGCTGATTCTAAGAAACTGTGAACCTGACCAGTTCTCGAGGGGGCAACAGCTTCTTCCAAGGCCGTATACACACTCTGCCGTGAACACCACTGACTTGCCGGTGTCGTAACGGGGTCCGATGACGAAAACTGATCTCTTACTCTCCACGGTTCCAAATTTCCACCAGACGCCTCGCTAAACGCGACACGGGGGCACGCACACGTCCATTATGGACCATCCACCTCGTGTACTTCTCACAAATAGAGAAAAAGAGAAACGAGCGAGCGAGCGAGAGAGGGAGAGAAAGGGAGAGAATTACAAGGTAATTACCAGACGACTTTTTTCCACCAGCTTCACAAGCGGGTATGCAAATTTGTATAATTCGTCGTACGACGATACGTTATTTAGGCTGACCTAAATGCTGAATAGCGAAAAGGGGCCAGGCGACAGAGTAGAGTTTAGTGAATAACCCCTTCCTACAGTAGGTAGTCCGGTAATCTCGCAGCTAATCTTGATTTAATCCTTGACACAAGCGCTTAAACGTTCCACGACTAGAATTAAATAGCACTATTTAACACGGTTCCACAGGACGGATTTACGCGGCTGCGCCGTTAAATCCTTTCGCTGGCCCAGACATCGTGAAAAATATTGAAATTAGAGGGGAAAAAGGAGGGGAGGAACGAGTTGTTCCTGTTAGTAATCAGCTTGCACAGAAATCCGGTTGAATTCTTTTTTTTTTTTCTTAATGTTTTTCAAGTGTTTAAAAATTCTACGTTTTAATGGTTTGCTTTGTTTTTTCTTTAGACGGGTAAGTTGAGACGCTGTATTTAATTTTTTTTATCACATCGTGTACGGAAACTTTGTCTTTCGTTATATGTATATAGCGGGGAAAGATGGTAGACCACGTTGGATATACAACCGGGGACTGTAAACGCGGGCTATATGTAAATACACCGTGATACATTGGATACTCGCTTATAAACACCCCATTTTTATTCGGGCAACGTTTCGCCACCCCGCGACCAGCCTCTTCCGAGCCCATTCACCCTCTTGGTACTTAGATGGCACCTCTACTTCGCTAGAACAACGAGCCGGCGACCTATTATTTCTGCGTTTTTCCATGGCGTCACGTGTGTGACTATGGTGTCTTGAAAAATTCCTATGGAAAATGTTTTGCATATTTCTGATCGAATCTTAACCCTTTACCTTACGATTTTCTTAAGCGGACTATGTGTACAGTGAAAATAAATGAATCGAGACTTTTCTTAACCCTTTACCTCACGATTTCTTTACGTGAAATTTTGAAGAAAGTGTGAAATATTTTTAAAGGAAAAATCGAAGAGATAGAATTATCGATCAACGACGAGTTTACAGGAAATTCAACGAGCTGGTTCGTTTAAGGGAATTTCTGTTTGATCGAGCATCCCTTCGATGAAAAGGGTCCCCGTGATTTGCCTGATTTTTTCACACGACCGCCTCTCAATCTCACGCTAAATCCCCAGGAGGACGGTGTTATATACTCGGAAGAAATATTTCATTTGGAAAACTGGACGAGAGTCGAGTAAATAAATTCGCCAAGTCGGAAATTCTGAAATATGAAAGTGGTAGTAACGGTTAGAAGTATCTCGGAAGAATATTCTATTTGGTTTTATGTTGTTCCACCCTACATCAGAGGAGGTTCAATACCCTTGGATTTTGATATTCAAGAAGAATTCGACGGTGTACAATTGAATTTTCGATCTGGTTTACAACCCTGAAACGTTCCAGGCGTTCTCTGATTGCCATTGATTCGACCACAGAATTTTCTCGCACGAATAATATTCGCGTGGGTCATCAGACCTCTTCAAACATGACAAAAAGAAACATCCACTAGACGGTGAAAATTTTCTGTAATTTTACTGGAAGATAGACAACACGCGATACCGGGTAAGAGTTCATTTCTTCGAATTAAAATGCTCGAGATGTCGAGTATTTGTAAGAACGCGGAATAGGTTCGTTAAGCACCGTGCATTATGTTGCATGTTTACTGTTTGCGATGCCGCAACGTTCTCAGGATTCCACGGTGAAATAACTGAAGATAGAGGAGATTCAGCGCTGTAGATATTCCCGTAATTCCTGCCGCGCCCTCTGCGATTCGACGATTCCAAAAATTTGTAATACAGTTACACGCGAGGATTTCGCGTTTGTTTCTCGCGAATTTCCAAGTGTCCTCTCGCAAAATTTCTAAATATTTCAATTTGAACTTTGGTTCGGAATTAGAAACGGCCCGAATAACGAGGAAAGTGGCGGCCCGGAAGATTTTCCAAGAAGCGGCAGACGTTTCGACTAGCAATAAGATTAATCGTGATCGTCGCACAAATCATTATGATCTATCCTATGGGAAAATTCCTACGACACGGCCTGGTCGAGGTCACGTAGCCAGCGTATATAACGAAACGGGGCGAACGCACCGAGTATAACCCAGGGAAACTGTGTATCTCCGTAGCAAAGTCGACGTAAAAATAATGGCGACGGGGCTTACGCGATTATTTATTATTTCATATACAGGGCCGAGTCGATAACGGGGCACGACGTTGCATTAGCATTTTTTTGTTGTTTAAAAATGAAATATACGGCCTGTTGTCGGCGAGAGACCAGGCTCGGCCTAAAGTCGTCTCGCTCGAGGGGGCCTCCTGATCTCCAAATAAGTGGCTATACGCGCTCCAGAATACTAAGTCATGCGCGGAAAAACTCTCTCCCTGTCTCGACTCCTTGCGAGCCAATAGGCCGCGAAAGTATCGCGATCCCTCGAGAAACTTTTGCCAAAGTGTCGGTCACTTTGATAGAAAAGAGACGCGTGACGGAAGAGTTCGAAAATTATCCTCGACAAAATTTGCATTTCAATTCGAAATTGTTTATATTGCAAAATCTAATCGAACACCTCGACACGTATAATTCCCATCGTTTCTTTGCGAAAAAAGAAAGAAAGAAAGAAAGAAAAGAAAAGAAACAGATAAATTACAATGGTTCGGCGAAAAGGCAAAGAGCGAGGTAAGGAGAGCGGGTCCTTTTGAGAAAGGCGACGGCGTTCGGTCGGTAGCACGAACGGTGTTATTATTTGGAGATCAGACCGAGGCGAATATCTAATTGTAGTAACGACCGCGATACGTACCCGCGCCATCTGGCATGCTGCTTTCTCGCGCCGAATTGAAACTGTCTCTGGCTTGAACGCGCCTGTATCATTGCCCGGCAGACAAAAGCTCTCCGACTACGTCTTCCGTGGGCCGGGGTAAAATCTGTGAGGTACACAACCGCTTTCGTCGCTCCTAAACTGTACCAATTACAAACACTGGCGGCTTCTCCATCCCCGATGTTAACTAAACACTAAATACTAACGACACACATCCACACCGTCACCGCCAAACGGCGGGCTACCTACGGATGCTGGCCTGCTGTTCCTGCTTCTGTTCTCTACATCCCTCTATCCTACTCTCTTTCTCTCTCTGTCTCTTTCTCTTCTCCGTATACAACCAGGCAACATTTAGCGGAATGAATGTGTACTCTGGCTTGCATCGCGAGCTGTTGATTACTCGTTACTGCACTTTGCTACGCTCCGACCGACCACGATTCACCGAAGATATACTCGTACGTGCTGCTACGGAATTCATTAACCCCTTCGACGATACAAACGTACACGCCACGCTCGTTACTCTGTGCGTGAGAGGTCCTGCAAACCGTGCCGATGCGTTTCCGATTTTCTTCCGTCGAAACGATGCTTACGAACCGGTAACACAGCTATCCTAATTGGCTCCTCTGCTCGTTTAATTCGTCTTTAATCCCTTGTCCCCTCAACTCTTTCGCGATTACGTCAGATTTTGATAGGTACAGTATTTTCTCCGATCCCTTCAAAATTGAGCGAAATGGATATCGATTCTTTCGAGAACTACAGGCACACGCGAAAGTTTCAAATCCTCCATTGGAAAATTCGGTACAAAGGATGAAATAAATTACGGAGGATTAACCCTCCTACCCTTGGAAAAAACGACGTCGAAATAGCGAATTGTACTCGGTCCGAATCGAGTATTTACATTCGGCTCGGTCGGATTTGAGAATCGACTCATCGGTGGCTGCCTCGAATCCTCTAATTAAATCGACCAGGCAACGAACCGTCCCACGGAACCCGGTCAGTCTATTTCGAAAGGCGCGTTAATTAATTTTCAAGCTGATGTTTACCCGCGACGCGAGGCTACCCGGGCAAGAAACGGAGTTCCTCGGAAGGAACTCCAGGCGAAACACGTTAGCGGCGAGCAGTGAATTGCAAGATTCCGTGTTTATTGCATTTAACGGATGGCATTGGCCGTCCGCATGCAACTGAGGGTTATACTAAGCGGTTACGTGTATACCGATAGGCCGTATAGCGGTATACGTAAGTACGTACACTTGCTTCCAAAAATACGCCCGACGTCTGTTGGAAGAAACGTCACGCGAATGAAATTGTCGGGCTTGTTTAAGAAAACTCTGATGGACGGGGTTAGATAACGCTCAGCTCGAAATAAACCTAATGTTTCCTGATTTTTCCACTATTATCCTCGCAGTTTTCTCCCTTCCGAAACCCTGACCATTCTTATCGTAACAATTCATCGTTACAGCTAAGTAATACCTTCAGAAATCAATGTGAATCAATTTAACCCTTTCGTCGGTAACATTCGTGACATAGATTACAGAGAAGGTAAAATATAGGCAACTTGTAGCGGTAATAAAGTTTAATTTATAACACAAAGGGTAGTATGAAATAAATTATCCACAGTTTTTCTACTCTTCTTTTTAGATTGATAAGGAAAAGGGTTGAAAAGCGAAGAGCTAAATACGATCGCGATTCTTATATTCCCGATGGAATTCCGAGACGAGGGAAGGACAGG
>NW_017100229.1:1369418-1389306 GCF_001263275.1 Habropoda laboriosa | reverse complement strand
AATAACTATGCACACGATACGCTTGAGCCCAGCTTGTGGCCCTCGAGCTCGTCCGCCACACCCTCCCATTTCTAGTATTAAATCTGACCCGATGCAACCCCCACGTTATGCTTTATAGTCTATGCGCCCCTCTACGTGCACGTGTACATACCTGCTAGAAGATGGAACGCGGCCATTCGATATCGTGCAAAATTTACCGTGTAATTCGCCTAAACGCTACGGACACCAGGCCACACGTATCCCACACGACTTACACCTCATTTGCATACCGTGTACGTAGTGTCGATAACTTTCAGTAAAACGCTACCTAAGAAACCGATCTTTCTTTCCAATCTGATACATACCCTAATTCGCTGTATTATATCGAATAACGTCGAAACCACTGTGTATTTAAAGGTGCACTGTAATTTTCCAATATTCTTCGTTACCAAAATCTGTCGGAACGCGTGACAAATTGGTAGTAAATTGAAAAACGAGCCCAAATTTGATAGGAATAGCGTATTTTCTACATGGACAATTACGCTGAAAAGAAAAGGAAGGAAGTGGCGTTGGAGAAAAATTCAGAGCATTCCTATCGTCGAATTTACGAGCCGACGACCGCAACCAAGCAACTTCGCCCCTTTCGATTCCGACTACTCTTGCGCGCGTCTCGGTTTACTGTTTTACTTATTCGCCAACGGCAACTGGTCAGCGAAGATACTTTGTATATAAATTTTGGTTGCTAGTCCCCTTCCGGCTACTCTCTGCTCCCCTACTCTGAGGCGCTGGTAGTTTGGTCGCGCTGCGGTTTTCACGTTCAGGGAGATTCCTGAGCGAGGGAAGAGGCGGAGGACAACTGCCGTGCTGAATTGTCTCTTGCCACGTTCCGTGACTTGCGGCTAGCTAAGACGTGGCATGAGTTATCGAAGGCACACTTAGCTGCGCGAGGGGGAACCAGTTTGACGAGGGAATAGAACGAGGTGTTGTGCACTTGTGATTCTAATGGAAGGATCAAGTTGGACTTGAGGAGACCGACGAATGCGAAGGACCTGTTATTTTCACAAGTATCCAAATTTATTCTTTTTTCTGACTGTAAAATTTCCAGGTGTATTCTTGCGATCTCTGCAAATTTCCATCGTTCACCACAGTTCGGTATCAGATTTATTATAGTTCAATTACTCCTAGAATTCCACTTGGAGCAAGTGTTTCATATCAAAACGTTACCACGTCCGAAGGAAAAGTTTTCTTGCACACGATGAAACGCGGCGAAAAGAAAGGAATTAGGGATCAGACGATGCTTCAACCCCATCCCCCATGGGTCGTCGTCCACGCTAATCGAACTCTTCCTCAAAATAATAGCACCCCACTCTCTCTCCCCGGTCGGTTCGAAGGCGTAGTATAACGTGAATCTCGCGATGAGAAGCCCGGTCCCGACTGCCTCATTACCCGCTTTTAATGAAACTCTTTTCTCGAGGCAGGCCTCGGCTAAGCGCCGTTGCCAAACCTCGTTTAGGCGATAGGGATCAGCACGCGGCCAAGCAAGCAACCAAGCAACCTAACGGACCCAGCCGGTTCGAACCCGGTAGCCAACCAACCAACCAAGGAACGAGCGTTTAGGTTATAAGGTGGAGGAGAACGGCTCCTCCACCTCGTCCCGACGGTTCCGTTCCCTTCCATGGACGAGTTCCGGCGTCGAAGTTCTCGGCAAGTTTGCCGTATGGCGTGGCGAACGTCTCTCTTTTCGTGAACAACGGCCACGAAATCGACGTACCAAACGACGAACCAAGTATAACCTCCTAAACCAAGGAGGGAAGGGTTGAGTAGGTGGATTTCGTTACGAGAGAAGAAGCTTCAAGAACATGTCTGACACGACGTGCACGATGCTTCCTCCTTTTTCCCTTTTCACTTCTTTCCATCGTGCTCTTCTTCCTCCTCTTCTTCTTCTGGTGAAAGTGGTATCCCAGGAACCACTACAATCAGCTCTGCGTCAGGACCCCGCTTGGTTGCTACAACCCTTCGCAAATAAGGGGAATGCCCGACGCTTTGAGCCAAGTTTCGGCAATTATTATGATCCGCGCTATAACCATGGGCTACCGCAAGCCGCCGTGATGCTTGCACTTGCGTGCAGCCAGCGTTTCGTCCTCTGATTGTGCGCGAGGGTAGATGGGTTGTTTCGAGCGTCAAACATGGTAAGATCGAAAGGGAAGAATTGGTCTAGGCACTACTGGATTATCGAGCGACACAACCAAGATCCGCAGGTATAGATTATAATACTCGGGACTGGGTGACGAGTTGAGACTGGAACTCGTTTGACTTTGCACTTAGATCCTCTATATTTAGTTTCCGAGCGTGGCGTGTCGAGCTGTATCGATTATTGAAACGACAAACATTGGTGTCTTGAGAACAGAGACTATAGAGCGTCGAGGAAAAATTGGGTTACGTTGAAATTTGAACAGATCGCCGTGGTAATTCTCTAAACTCTCGAAAATCACCAATCTCGTCGCGGAAAGTGAATTCTAATTAATCGAACAATTCGAAAAGCTACTTCGAATGGGATTTTCGATCGATGAAGTCACGCGGCAACGCGGGACAGGTAATCACCGTAGCAAGGATACGGATTTGCGGTAACCCAATCGCTTAGGGTAAGGCAATCGTGACTCTCCATCGAGAAAGCGTCGAGACACGGGGGATTATTCGCTTACGGCGTATTAAGCCTTCAACGAGGTGTACACCGTTGTTACGCAGGTCTCCATTAACCAAAGTAACACGCGTGTTCCAGTCGTTCTCGAGAGGAGAAAGAGACCGGCCGAAATACGCGGTGCATTGTGCATTTTTGCCCTCTTCCTTCCTTTCGTCCTCTCGTCGTTGTCATAGGAGGAGGGAACGATAAGCGCGACAAATCAAGAATTTGCATTCCGACACCTACGTGCACGTCTTGCTGGCTTATTTACATTTTAAGACACGTTGCCGCGCTTGGAATATTAATTTTCTCCTCGTACATATATATGTATAAGTATATATATATATATAATACACGCAGCGGCATACGAAGATGGCATGCTTGATGAAGCGCGTGCATTAATCACTCGGATGTTCTATTTCGCGTGTTATCGTGCAAAATTGTGCTAGGGCCCTTTCGCTAATGCAATTTCAGACTGCCCTTTTGGAAATTGTTTTCAAACAGCTAACAAAGTAATTAATTAGACAAATTTTTTTTAATTAAACTTTCCGATCAACCGCGGATATAATCGTTTCTATCGACTGAGCGGTTAATCGATGAAACTACACGAGGTGTTTCCTTGTTATACAATCTCCTATCGTTGATAAATCTCGCCAGAAGCCTAGGAGAATGGGAACTACGATATATTACCGTGAGGAAATCGTAGAAAAGGGAACGAACGATGCCTTCGAACAATAGAAATTGCAAAGTTCACCCACACAAGTCGAGAACGTTTCTTTCACGGCGGATCGTCGTGTTAGAAATCCTATGTAGGTATAAAGAAAGCCGATGCGAAATAGTTTAAACAAGCATAAGAAGGAACCGGCGGCGAAGTAGAATTACGAACTGATTTCACCTGTCGGAGAGGCGATGGTAGTCGAGGAACGCAAAGGCGGTGTACCGTAATGCATTAGCCGCATTAGAAATGCAATAAACGGCGAGGCAACGATACGGCACGTTAGAGAACACAACAAAAACACACACGGCGAAGGCGTACAGACGTGGGTGCGGCGTTTGCCGATGATTCACGTTGCTTGCACCGTTATTACACGTGGTATTTCCCTCTATCCTCCTTCGGGATCCACGGTGTCCCGAGGGAGAAGAAAAAAATACCAAACTCCCCATCTGTTCACACAGAGAGATCGATCGATCGAAATACACTCGTTGGAAAGTTGGTCGGTACCACAGAGTCATCTTAACCTATGGAACGACGATAATTGCACGCTTGTAAACTGGGCCCATTTGAATACCATCGCACCGTTTTATGTTCCATTCTTCTTTCCGAAGCGGTTGCAGCAGAAAAATAATTCCCCCTGCGCGATAAATCTTCGCCGAGCATGACGCGTGCAACAACATAATGTTCATAAATAATTCATAACGCAACATTCACGCGTGGCATTGTTCGTGATCTTTGATTGCTCGCCCGTATAGAAGCGCAACCTTAAATCAAAACGCGACGAATCTACCGCCGGATTGCCTCGTACTTCTCCGCCGACAACTTCTTCAATTCCACTTGTCACATCTTTCCAACTTATCTCTCGAACGAAGCAGCAATTTCTGATTCTGCCCCGATTGTATCTCCGATACGACACAATTATTTCTAACTCCACGCATCGAAATTCCAACCGCTGAAATAAATCTTCCTCAAAAAAAAAATCGGAAGAAATTCCAAGTATTCCAGGAATCGCAGAACGATCACAATCGGCTCGAAAGTGCAAGAGAAAGCGAGAAGGCAAGGTGCTACGTGGCGCGTTTCACGCGTGCCACAAACATGTCAGAGGAGCGCGCACAATAGTGCAACGAAGGTGGGGAGGGAATATCAGAAATCTCGATTCGATTGCGCGAGCATTTATTCCTGTACACGCGCCTGTATACCTTTCGCCCGCGAGAATTATACCGGAAGCGAGATGCACCCTGACTGCGGCAAAGCCTTCGAATTAGTTCCTCCTTTCTCGAGTGGGCTGCCCGGCCCAGCAGCGGCTGAGTTAGGGGTGAGTATATAAGTGCAGAACCACCCTACGGACGGTCTACATCGCGGAAGGAGGCCTACCGTTGATGACAAAATAGCGTGATTACGGGCCATCAAATAAACACTAGACTTACCGTTATTCTGCGCCACTAGCTCCTTCGAGTCTCTCCCCCCCTTTTGCGAGACCACCGATGCCAACAACCCCACTACCACTACACAGAGCCCTACCACATCGCCAGAACAAATACTGACCTCCTCTTGCTACGTGTTCTCTTTGGTCTCGCGGCACGACCGAGCCTCGCCACGCTCGATCGGCAGATCTTGTCGGCGCGAGAAGCTAGAAATTAGTCGGAGCCGGAGTTCAATTCGCTGTCAATAAAAGCTGAAACGGCGACCTCAGTCTTTCACGGTGAAAATTTCCTTCGCGACTTATGACTGGGCTCGTGGAGAAAATGGAGATGGTTATTGTAGAGAATTTTAGTCGAACGACAAAATGGGAAATGGGAAATGTTCTTTAATGGGAAATTTAGTGGGAAACGATTTAGACCTATTTTGGTGGAACAGAATGGAGATCCAAGTACGAGAGGAAAGGTAACACCGAGGATCGAGGGTTGTTTCGCAATCGAACGAGAGAGACCAGAACCGCGGCGATTTAATTTTTTTCTCCTTTAATTGGCTAATCACGAAATTATCAGCCCCATAAAGCTCGGAGAGGCGCCAACCCTTTGCAACCCTCGACAGTTCAGTCGGCCGGCGTTCAACTGCCGCCGGTCGCTGGCGTTCTTAATTGCAAATTGGTGAAATAATTGAAACAACTGCGGCGGTTACTTGGAGAAAAGGGGTTGCCAGTGGCGTCGAGGGCGTCGGAGGAGTTTTGCCGGATTTTCAAGGGGTCTGCGGAGTGAAACTGGTCGATCTTCGCCGTGGATAAGCCTGATGGTTCCCGCGAGATGAAACTGCAAAGCTCGATGTCTAATTGCCGAACGAAATAACCACCGAGGTGCAACCGCGACGAGCGAAAACTTTCGTATAAAACGGAGCAAGTTCTCCGATAAATATTTCATAGGACAACGGTGTATTTTCAGGTATATCATAAATCGTAGAAGTGTGTCGGTGCACGTGTGAATGTACGTCGAGTCACAATTAAATCGTCAAAGCAGACGAGAAAGAAGCAACAAAACTGTGGCAAATTGAGGTTAGGGGAGGCTCTGGGAGCTGTCCATGCAAAATTTATCGCTTCATTTACATGTTACCGGCCGGCTCGTGCCTTCTACTAATACCTTTCACGATCGATGAATTATTCATAAAATACTACCTCTTCCTCGCCGGTGTTTTGACTTATTGTTAGCCTTTTCGGTATGTTGCAAACGATCCAGGATGCCCGCATAAAATTGCCTCCTCTTCTCTCACTCTCTCTCTGTCAATAAAAATCGCATGAATATCCCAACTGTTCCAAAGAAAAGTATCTATCCACTCTCCCCGAACCCTGGCTTCTATCCAGAACTTGGTTGCCACTACGTTGGAAAATCCGAACGTAAAATTTCGATTTTTAACGTCCGATCTTCCCAAGAAAGGAGCGCATCAAGAGCTTCCATACATCACACTCTGTCCATCAATCCTTCCCGATAAAAATATCAAATGTACATATCAATCATCGTCCTTCGTAACGTTACGTTGAAAAGAGTGGGAAAAATCTGGCGCTGTTTCGAATCGGGTATATACCGGGTTGCAAAGGAAATACAAGAATGTCTCTCCGGCGCGAACACGAAAACCGTCGCTATCTCTAATACCCTCACACCCCCCGGTCTTTCCTTCAATCTCCAACTTCTATCCGCCATCCCTCGCCTTTTACCAGACCAGAATCGCCTCCTCCCCATGCTCACGGCTCCTCTCCACCTCCTTCGCCCCGCAAGGCAGAAAATCTGAGAGCGAGATAATTACGGTTGGAAGCGCGGATATTATTTAACCAACATTTCGCTGCACAGACCGAGGGAGTGGATGAGTAGAAGAGAGGGCCAAGAGGCGAGGTAGAGGAAGGTGGTGGAAGGGTGGCTGCGGAGGAGCTCGAGGGTGTTCTTACACGAACCAGCCCAATCAAATATAACGGGGGCTAACGGTGTAACGCACCGGCTAATATCGCCGACACAGGAACCTCTTCTTTCCATGTTTTCGGATCTTTCGTCGCTTTTTCGCTGATAGAAAAACATTCGAGCGTATTTCTCGCGGCCACGTTCTCCCAGGCCCCGGTAGCCAGATATAATATTTTACTTTCTGCGGTAGACACACGGCTGAGAGAGTTAATCCAGCTGGTTCGTTGGTCGGTTGGTTATTTCAGCAGGTTTCTTTGGAGAAAGACGCACCCCGGAATTATCCTGCATACGTATGCCGTGTGTATGCGCTTGCTAACAGTTGGCCCCCGAGGGCAAGGATTGGGGGGGAAAGGCACGGGAGGCAGGAATTTTCTGCCCGCCCCGGTGCTAATTCGCGCTACTTCAACTTCAACTTTGTACTCCTGTTAGGAGTAGGCTTGAAGAAAATCACCCGACTGCAAATACAATTTTCGCGGGTGGATTGTGGTGTGCGGGACTGGACGGTCGAATGGCTTCACCGTTCGATAAGGTGTCTAACTCTAGACCAAGTTTGATACTGTCGTGTAACATTTTTGTTTTTCCCTTGTTAATTCTTGGACCTTTTCTTTCAACCCTTCCGTATTACTTCCTCGTCTGGCTGTACGATCCAATACGATGCATCTGATTCAGGTTTGCCTTCGTTGGTGTTTGCTTCGATTTGTCATCTTTTGTGTTGGGAATTTAGATAGTGAAATTGCGAAATGGTTATCAGCCACCTTGACAACATTCTACAATAATTTCTCGACAAATTTTTCAGGATTTATGGAGCTACTGAGCGAACATTCGCAAACGTCATTCCAGGTTGCGTCGTTTTTCACAAATAGCTTCTCGTGTGACACACTGTACACGAGAGAAGGCCGAGGGATTCCTAATGAAACTACTTTGCCGTAGAAATTACCGAATACAGCCAAGCTGATGTCGGACGATCGAGCAGAACGGGAGAGTTCTGAAACTGGCTCGAGAGCTCAATGACTCATAAATTCCGTACGGAAAAATTCCCGAGCTCCTAAATACCACGGCGTTCTTTCATAACGCCAGCTGACAGACGTGTCTCGACGGCGTTTCGACGTTTTGCAATCCCCGGTCCAATTACAAGGCTCCCCGGATTTCGGAAGGCTCCGCCACGATTCACCCATTCCTCCCCTCTCCGCCCCTTCCTTCTCCTCGACTCGTTCCTTCCTTTCAACTCTTACGCAGCCACCCTTTCTCCGTTAATGAACCGGCAGCGAAAAAGAGAGAGAGTCTAAACTTCTCCCCGGCCACTTTTTTCTCTCCCTTGCACTCCTCGTACCTTTTTTTTTATTTTTTTTATTTTTTCCCCCCCTCTGGCAGCGCCGCTTTCTCGCCACAATCGGGCGAAGTGGCCCGAAACTTTCGATTCCCGAAATCAATGGCATTATTATTATTACCAGTTTACTCTTTTTATTGTCCGAGACAATGAGGAACAGAGAACTGAGGCGGTGGTCCGTAGAGGGGAGACGAACAATTTTATTATATTCGGAAAATTAGTAATTGGCCTCGGCCGGGAGTTGAACGTAGCGAGAACGAAAAGAAAAGGCAACTGAAACGTGGAACGTCGTTAGTGTCCGGTACCGAACCTTAATTCATCTTTACATTTTCTTAACCATCTGCTAAATCCTACTCTTCCCAAATCCTGGACACCCTGCAATAAGGCACGTAGCAACAATAAAGACATTTCCATTCTCTTTCACTTTCGGGATTTTAGTCAACATGAATTACCAGATCTACCGACTTTACTGTCTATACCGCTCGCCAGCTCGTCACTCCCTTACCGATGTCACCCCTACCATCAGCTCACTTCTTCCACACCCACAGTCCTGAAAGTTCAAATTTGCCAACCTCCACCAATCGTCATCTCCACTTGAAACACACCTACAACCACACCCTCTCCGACATACCAAATATATACTCAACCACCACCGCAATTTCTCAGTACAAGTCCGTCACATGTAACGACAATTGTATTTATTGTAAAAATTTAACTAGTTCAATTAGATGATAAGTGTAAAACTTGTCGAGACATTTTTAAACCGAACCACTCTTCTCCAAATTGATTTGCGTAATTAGTTTGACGTAGGCCGCCGTTCCACTAAAAAATCGTCAGTCACAGTATACGCGAACGGTAGAGTTAGCCTGGCCGAAACGATTGAATCGCGATAAAATAAATAACCCGACGCGCACACGGTGTGTACCTGTATCGTATATATACAGAGAGAGAAGAAACGCGTCAACTACGCATATAGAAATAGAAAAGAAAAAAAAAAGGAGGGACATCGCGACGCTCGAAGCGATTTAACGAAACGGAAAGAATCGAATGAAATCTGGCGATATTACGCGCCCGCGAAAAACCCATAGAAACGTGTATCGAGCCGTACACCGTTCCATCCTGCACCTTCGTACAATCGATTTTAGCTAATTGCAAAGCGTCGGTATGCGGCCACGCTAGAGAAACAGAAAGAGAGAGATAGGAAGAGTAGGCTTGAAGAGAGAGAAGCGGTTGAAAAGGTGCCGGTAGCCAGCTAGGAGGGTTCGAAGCGAATGGTACGGGAAATATGCAAAGTGTTTACGATCGTGCAACATGCTGCCAGTCGAGGTCCACCTTTTTCCCTCTTTTCCACCCCTCGAAAGATCGCGAGGGTGCGGTGAAGCTCGCAAGGAAGTACGGCTGGGTCGCCACTCGTGATATTAATGTACAAAAGCTCGAATCCCAATTCACGCCCCACACGCTCGCGGAATTTTCGAGCGGTTCTCTTCTTCTTCCGCTTCCTCTCTCTCTCTCTCTCTCTCAACGGCTCTCGACAGCGGAGAAAGCTTGTCCGGGGATACTGAGAGCTTTTCGGATTAATAAAGCCAGCGAGGCTCGTACGCCGAAGGCGTTGAAACATGAAAAAGCTCGTTCCGCGGGATGTTTCGATTTTTACACACGAAAGAACCGACGCGTCTGCGTTTTCTCAGCAAGATGTTACAAGCCCTGACGATTCGTAAGCCGACGCATTGTTTTGAGAAAAAAAAAATCCCCCGCAGAATTTCGAATTAGAAGAAACAAGTACCATTTCTATTTTCTTCTGTTTTTTCTTTGAAAAAAGGATGCACGGTTGTTGGAAAACGTGGGAGAGAAACGATCGAGATAAAAAACCCAGCCTTTGTAGCCAATCTCTCTCTCTCTCTCTGGCTGGGTCCGCTTATAAAAACGCAATTTCCTTGTAACAATATAGCATAATAAATGACGGGGGGAGGTTGGCTTCTCCGGGGGTTAAAGAGGCCACTTTTACTCGGCGCGGACCAAGCAGCAACCTCCGATTCGCCATTACACTTTGTAATGTACTTACGTAACTTGTGTTTATACACCAACTTTCTCCCCCACCCACGTCACGTAGCCGCCCCTCTCGCTTCCTACGGGCCATTTCAACCCTTGTCCCGCGGCGTTTCGCCCCGATATCATTTTTAATGTCTGAAAATTATCCCCTTCCTCAGACGCGACGTTTCCTCTCCTCCCACCTCCGCGAGAACCCTTCGAGAAGAAAACATCTTCGCAGAGGAGAGCATAGTGGTCCCGGGAAGGAGAAACTTTGAATCCCTTTTCTCGCGGAAACTACTCTTATTAAACAACGTTTTCCCCGCGAACGTTCACAGAGGGCTAGGCGAGAGAGTGCTACAGTCCTCGCATAAAACAACACCCATAAAAATTGGCAGAACTGATAAAAAAAGAAGAAAACCGGAAAAAAAAGGGAAACTTTCCGTGCTAGGCGGAAGGGCGGGAAATCGTACGGAACATCTGTTCCCGGACCGGGAGAGAAAAGTCAAAAGGAAACGAGCTCGAGACAGTCTCGAGCAGCGTTTTTTAAACAGTGACAAACGATTCGTTCATGGCGAAACTAACCGGCGAACTCGCTAAACGTGCTTTCTCTCCGAAAGCGAGGAAAGAAAAAAAAAGGAAGAAAAATAATAGGAAAAATGGGAGAAGAATGAGAATAATGCTGGAACAAGGGGGGTACAAAGGTTTCGTAGCGATAAAAATCCCTTGGTCGGTTTGAATATAATAATAAAATCCGCCGTAGACAGAACGGGAAAGAGAGGAAAAGAGAGGAAAAGAGAGGGAGAGAAAGAGCTCGTTGTCACGAGGAAATTAATTTTTTAAATAATTTCTGACAAGCTCATAACAATGCAACGGGGGTCGCGCTCTCTCTCTCTCTCCCTCTCTCCTGTTTCGAGAGACCCCTTCGCACAGCCATGGAGACGCGATGGAGGGGTGAAAAGAGCTCAAAGCACACTCCGGGCGATGCAATTACGATACCTCGGCGAACTTCATCAAGTCGACTGTTGCATTTTTCGTTTTTTAGGTCAATACGACATTTTACAAAGGGCGCCAGTTACCCCGGGTTTCGGACGACGGTAACGACGACGGGGACGACGCCCAGGGGTGGGCGGGTAGTGCGAGGGCGCCGGAACGCGGCAGCCAAGCCACCGGTTTCAATGCAACTGCATTGAAAACAAGCCGCAGCACACCGGGCGGGCGCATCGAAGCCCCTGGGCGCTTATAATCGTTATGTTTAGTCGCTCGTCGCATCGTCGTGTGTTCCTGCATTTCCCCGCAGTATTTACGCTTTGCTGAAATCTCATGAAAAAATGATAGAATAAACAGCAACGAAGCCGCGGTACGCGCGGTCCATCCCGATGGAAATAGGATATCTCGATATTTATTCTGGCTTTGTGTCCTGGTCCCTATTTATAATGAACGCCGTTTACCAATACAATGGTATTGGAACTGGACCCATAGCCACCGTCCCACCCCCTAACAGGACCATCCTTTGTCGAAAAGCTAATCGGCCGTTTTCCAAACGATTCCACGGCCAAACCACCCGCTGCTCTTCGTTTTAATCCCACGATCGAACGCGCGTGATACGGAAAAATGTCTAAATAGAAGGTTGCAACCGGTGAATACGGGGAATTAATTGGTGGATATGCTTGACAATTTATCAATTATTCCCTACTTCGGTATTGCCAAGACGTGCTCGTTTATTCTGTTTCTTTTATCACAAGTTACCCGGAAATAAATTAGAGAAAGATCCGACGAGGACGGAGAGAGAGAGAGAAAATAATTTTTTCCCAGGTCGATTCGATCGAGCCAAGGCATACACTTAGGCGATGTTTGTTCCGCAGAGACCACTGAACGACACGAATGATATTTGCTAGGAGTTGAGAGGCAAACTAAACAGAATACGAGGTGGCCGCGTCCTGTTGCGAGTAAAGTGACAACCTTCGCCTCTTTCCAGGAAGCATAAGCTATCTTGCTGGCCTGTCGCTTTCGCCTGCAAATGTATTTTCATTGTCGTTTTATCCCACCGTCGTTTCGTTTCGATCGACGCTGCTACAGAGTGGTGGAGAGAAAGAGAGAGAGAGAAAGAGAGGGGAAAGGGAGAGACGAGAAGGCTCTCTCGTATGATTTCACCGCGTTTGATTGTTTTTCGAATGAATGAGACGAAATTATAAATAGACGCCCAGGAACACGGTGTTCTATTACCTTTTCAACGCTCCTCCGTAGATAGAAATTACACGCGAAAGTTCAGTGGCTGTCGCTCGATTCCAGGTAAATTGATACAGACGCGCGTATTGTCGGCCCTAACAACCGTCGAGTAATTTATTGTTAGCGTACGTCCACGAACGACGTTGCGACAATACCTTTCAACAAACACGCGTATCCAAGCTGGTTGTATTCTCGTTTTATCCGGCGGAGGTTGCAGGGTAGCAAGTAAGAAATTCGAGCCTCGATAATGAATGTTTTATACGAATGCGTTTCATCCAAAACCGTACACGTTTTCTATAAAATGAAATTGATAAAGTCAAGGGAAATTATCGTATTCATGAACACGTTAAGTTTGCAACAGAATCTTTCGGAAATCCTCCGCCATCCTACCACACGAAAAATGAAAAATTAGGAGTGTTTGGAATTCCCTTGCTATACAAAAATCGTCGGAAAATTTCTAAAATCATTCCAGGGTGTCCAGTCGTCCACTACTTCCCTCAAAAATGTTCCAAAGTTCCTCACCAATCGCTGTATCAATTAAAAAAAAACCGTGACATTTCCCATACATCAAATTCACGATAAAAATTTTTTAACACCATCCCAGTGTCCCGCACTTTCCTAAAAAAATTCTAGAAGGTTCCCCACTAATCGGCATACTAATTTTAAAAAATACCGATCTTTTCCATGTCGCAAATTCACATGAAAAAATTCTAAGATCGCCCCAGTGTCCCCTAGTTACCTAAAAAAAATTGTACAAGATTCTCCACCAGTGGCTACGCTAATTTAGAAAAATACTGATATTTTCGACGCCCCAAATTCACGATAAAAAATTTCCAAGATCCTCACAATCTCCCCAGTGTCCGGCACTAGCTTAAAAAAGAATCCTAAAGCTCTCCGCGCCTGGTGACGATAAAATTCGGCTTCCTCGAGCGTGACGTCTTTCGTCGCGACTCACCCCTATTCACCCCGGTGATGCAGAACGACGCAACGTCGGCCTGTTGCAGGAGGGGGGTTGCAACGGGCGTATGAAGAGTCGTGAGTGAACCGAGTGAACTCCGGTAAACAATCCGTCGGGGCGTCCGGTCGGTCCATCTCTGATTGCTAATGAATCCTAATGCTATTATGCATACAACAACTGGGAAAAAAAAACCTTAGGTCCAGAAGCTGCGAGGGCAGGAGTCGTCGGTCCGTTCGTTCATGGTTTACGTCGTCTCTTCGAACACCGACGTGCACGTACGGCTTTGTAACAGAGTGTGCGTCTCTTCTGGGACAAAGAGTTGTGCAAACACCAGTTTACAAACCAACGGGGGTGACATTATTGCCCGGGACCACGGGGCTTGGGCAAGTTACCCTGTCAGGCACTTCGTTAGCGCAATCCTTTTTGCTCGTTACCTTGCAGGTTACTTCGACCTCGATGCGTTACGATCGTTACGATACCTGTTTGTACGTACGAACGTCCCGGTCCCTCTGACCGGACACGCAACGACGTTCCTGCAAATCGTCCGACGCGGGAGCTTTTCGCACGGTTCAACTGGCAAAAGCGCGGAAATTTTCCGACTCGCGCTAACTACATCCCCGCCATTTTTCGTCGTTTAACCTGTTAACCAGGGAAGACGGGTTAACTCGTCGTTGCTTAATCGATACTTACAACTCGATAATTTCTGTATTACAATTAGCTGCGACATAATTCTGGATAACAGAGCAATCGATAAGTTGATAATCATGGAATCAGGTAAAAAATGAATTACAAATCGTTCCAACGAGAAGTATCTAACGCGAGACAACGGGCGCAGCTCATTTTAATCCCCCTAATTTCTTGGAAAATTCAACAGCGACAATGCAACAGGGGAAAATCGCGCGCAGCTTTTCTCAATCAGCGAGCACCCGTGTAATTCGTCGTGTATTGTCGCGTAAAAAAGCCACGCTCGAGACCTCGGAGAGAGCGCGTATCCCATCGCGCTAGAGCGTGGCGGGGGGGAGTGGTGCGGTGGTTAAAAACAAAGAAAGAAAGCAAAAATAAAAAAAGGAGAGAGAGAGAGAGAGGAGGGAAAAAAGAAAAATAACGAAGGAAAAAGGAATTTTCCCCGACAGAGAGACACCCCGGATGTGTGTGTGTGTGTGGTTCGTGTGTAACTCCTAATTTTAGAATAGCGCAACGGCATTTTCGAGGCGTCGGTTGTAACCGTTTCATGAAATTAGTTTCGCAGGAACTCTATTTCGTTTCCATCGTATCACTCCGTGCCGAACATTCCGGATTTTCGCGCGATCATAAACTCATGCATACGATGCATACCCAAATTGCCTGTGTGGTTCGATGCACATGGTACAGGGCAGTGCGAGCGACTGCATATTATTCGTTTAATAATCGATAGAATCACGTCATCGCGTGCTCACCTCACGATATAAACTCCCCGTCCAACCTTCCACCTCCACCTCCTTCTCCACATCTACCGCCCCTTTTCGCCAGTCTTACTTCTATCCTGCCGCGGCTCGTTCGTATTAATGCACGTTACGTGCTGCCACTGTTTGCTACCCGCTGCTCTGTTTGTTGTTGTTGAGAAACACACAACTGTACACGCGACTGGCAATAAAACCGATACCCGCACACGTATTTTACGAAATTGCGATCTACTCGCGAAATGGACTTTCCGCGCAAGGCGTAATTAACGCCACGTTTCACCGTCTCACCCGGCCGCAAAAAAATCCTTCCGTGCAATGGACTTAGGCTCGATTTCGCGGACCCCGATCCGCGTGACGGCTGTTAACTCGGTCTTCGAGCTCCTTTGAAATATGCGATTTAGAGAAAGAATTGTGGTAACGTCTGAAATCGGATATTTGGGAATTTAGGGACTTACAGACACTAGGTGTATCAGTAGAATATTCGATGAAATTTGGGGATGAAAAATTTTGAAAATCCGGAGGAGAGAAGTTTGAAACTCCGGAGAGGAGACATTTTTAAATCGAATTCACTGGGTATAGTAAATTACTCTCCCAAATTCGGGGATGAAAAATGTCCGAATCGCCTGCGCAAAACAATTCCAAATACACCAAACCCCAGAAATTAAATTCTACACAAAAGTAAACACCCATCTCGAATTTAGAGAAAGAAAAAAATTGAGAAGATCCTAAAATCACAAGAAAATCGAATTCCTACGACCTCAGAGATCTCGAAAATTTGCATCGATCTCGAACAAGCAGAAATCGAGGCGTCGACGTTCCCCGGTAAGCGGCCGAAGGAGAACCGATTGGAGGGGCGCACGGATTTATCGCGAAACGAGAGAAGAATCGAAGGGAAGAACGCCGCGGGGTAGGTGCACACGCGACGATGATCCAACGCCGCCGCCACCCTGTTTGGCGAGTAGGGTGGTAGGTGAACGGGACGTGGAGTGAGAGCGAGAGGGTGCAACAATAGCGAGACAGTTACTGTCAACACACTCGGTGCACATTAGTTGTTTCGCGGAAGCGGCTAAAATGTAAAACGAGGATACTCGGTGAACAAAAGGAGGAACGAGGTTGGAGGTGGAAAAAGGTATAGGATCAATACAATAGTATATTTGTACAGACCGACTGATGAGGGGTGGTGCCTTGCAAGTGGGAGGCACGGCACTCGGGGTCGGCTGTGCCACGGGGATGGGTTATGTCTGTTGTTTACCGTGGAAGGGCCAGAGGGTTGTCGAGGTAGGAAAAAACAAGCAAAGACGATAGCGTCATAATAGGTCTCTCTGTACTGCGACAAACCATTCCTGCCATCGTGAATCGCGCGCGTTCGCCTTCTTTCTTTTCAAATATAGACACGCCTTGGTCAGTGATTTCTCTTCTGCTTTTCTCTTTCCTTTCCTTTTTTTGTATTCTTTTAAAAATACAATCTAATTATTATCGTATATTTCTAGCGGATTGAATTATCGAATAGGACAGGAGGTTAGAAATACTCGGAACGAAACGTTACATCTCCCCTCCGCGTTCTATAAACCGGATTACTGTTTATCGATCAAGGTTGCAATTATCGAATTTAGGGGCTCGGAAATATTCTTCCTGTACTTAGACTTCGTTATTATATCTAGACACTGGTGAAATATTCAACGTGGAGAGTTTGTCCAGCGGATCTCCATTTTCTTTTACCAATCGCGAATGTTATTTCTTCGAGAGCATAGAATAGGATCGATGTTAGAAAAGTGATTCCCGGGGAGAAAAAGAAACGGTGATATACAGCGTGTATAAAAAGGTAGAGAAAACCTGGTTGCTTCTTTTCAGCCTGGCAACGAATGGTAATTAATATTATCGACAGAGAAATGAAAACTTTAATGAACAAGGCGAGGTCGCGCGCCGTTCTGTCCGACTGGCAACAAGCTACGGTACACACAGCCTCTCGAAATCATTATGTCATATCCACTTCATTTGTCCAACCCTATCACGTGTATCCGCCGGTGCGTGCGTGCGTGCCCACGTACGTGCGTGTGCACTTGCGTTGCTAACCCCATTGAATGGAACGTATACAAGCATCCGCTCTCACTCGGCCAGAGCTTTTCGCTTTTTTCAGCTTTTTACCCCGCCAAACAACGGGGTGAAAACACAAAGGATTTCCCGCGTTGCAAGCTGCACGGGGTATCATTAAACAAAAATGAAAGACAGGGCCTAATTAATAGTGTTGTCGGATACATATATATATACATACGTACATACATATATATATATATAAACTACAATGAAACTGTAAATTATATGGAACTATGCAGGCACTGGTCACGCTTGGAACGGAGAACGCGATGCAACCGAGTCCATAAATAATGGCGTGACTACAAATATTCGTTTAATAAATAAACCACGATTTCACTGATAATCGGACCTGGATCGTAATTAATCAACGTTATCAACGTGCCTACCATCGGCTATTTTCTCCTCTTTCTCTCCCGTTTCTGTCTGTGCGCAACGCTAGAGATGAAACGTTTTAAAAAATGATCTCCCTTTAACTTATCGCTCGAAGCGACGAAAGTGAAAAAGAAAAAAGAGAAGAAAAAAAGGTGAGTATTATCCATTGTTCGCGCTTGTGTTTCCCTAAATGGGGGGTGTACTCGTGATTACGTATATTGGTCAAAACGAAAATTCGTACGGATTGAAACGGCGTTGGTGGAACGGTTACGCGGTAATTAACAAATATGCAATAACTATGATTAGAGTAACAGTATCGCAAATAGAATATTTTCATTTGACAGGTATGTAATCTATGGCCTCGACGGGGGTGAAACGTGGGATGGGATGTGTGGAGGGGGCGGCGGGTTCCGCAACAAAGAGCTCGGTTTGCAAAATGAGGATCGAAAATCAAAGCCCACTTAATAACGCGCTGATGAAATCATTCGCGCTCGCACATTCGAGCATCGAAAATGTCAGACGCTGAGGGTCATCCACGTTAATGTATTTTTGATTAAGTGGCCCGAATGGTGGTAATAAATAATAAAACGGAGCACCTGTTTACAGGCGACCGCAATTGAAATTCGATATTCACCCAACCACCCCCTTCTGGTGCACGAGCACCACGGACAAGTATTAGCGAAAAATGAAACCGTTTGTGCCTTCTGTACGGGGTGAAACGATATCGCGAGGGACGAGTCTCGGGTAACACACCCGAAAAATAGCGCAAGATAGAATGTAACTGTTGAGAAAGAACGAGATCATTTTTCACGAATCTTGTTTAACACGTTAACTGCCGCGGTGGTCACCTGCGATCACCTGAGTGACCGGAGGGCCTCGAATGTTTAGAATAATTCAAATAAAATGAATATCGTCGAGTGAAATCTGGCGTGGCAGTCAACGTGTTAATAAAAATTCCAAGTTACGCCCACAGTCGTCAAACTCTTCCGCACTGGTAATTATTCCCAAAGGCTCACACGGAATCGCAGAAAAGAGCAGGAATTCGATAATTCAATCTCACGAAGACAGAGCAACCGGTTCGAAAATAATCACCATTGATAAATAATTTCTTCGCAAAGTTCCAAACAGACAGTTCAGGCTTTAACGAGAACGAGACAACGGCTAGCAGCAGGAAACTTCGTCAAGAACGAGAGCGAGAGAGAGAGAGAGAGATAGAGAGAGGATGCAGGGTGGTGCGCGGTTCAACGGCCTTGAAACGAAAAAGGGGATGAAAGTAACGCGTGTGTGTCCACAGGCCAAGGCACGATCTCAAGGGGTTGCGCGTGAGAGAAAATTCGGTGACAGTATCTCAATATACCCCGGAGACATTTTCTAACAGGCGCGAGGAGATTCGCACAGGATGGGGCGTGTGGGCGGTTGCATCGCAAAGGATCCCGAATCTCTCGACGTTGGTCCCTCCGATTCCTGGCACCTTTCTGAAATAATCCTCTCGCGGACGATACGTGGCGGAGGGGGGAGTTGCGCTCACGGGACGGAGGCACAAGAGTCAGCCCACGGGGGGTGCTGCGTGGCAGTCGTTGGAGGAAGGGGGGTGAAACTTACATATGACAAATTCAACGCGCTCCTTCCTGTCCTTCCTTCCTTCCTGCCGGCACTGACACCTATGGCCCTGGGCCACGCTGGGTATTATTATTTTCATTCCTTCCCGCATGTCTGTCTGTCTGTCTGTCTCCTCTGTCTGACTGTCTGGCTACACCTTCTCACACCATCAACCCACCCCTCCTCCTCCTCCTCCTCCTCCTCGACGGAACTCTTTTTCGGATGTTTTTTGCCCACCGAAAACGGCTCTAACCACCTTTTCTCGCCCGACTCAACTCTGTACGTAGGTTTCCTTTTTTTTTTTGCCCGCGCGCGCGATAGTACACCGGGACACGTGACTGCGGGATCCTCGAGGACATCGGGGCTGCCTTTGTCTGAACGGGAAGATTCTTCCTCCTACGGGACAACGGTGCGGAGAGCGGTACGGCTCGGTCAACCACCCCTGAGCCAGCGATTTTTTGCTGCTTTCAACAGACGAATATCCTCCGAGTGTATTTTTATACGGAGTGTTACAGAAGGTGTCGTTCTGGTCTTCTTAAAGAAGATGATCGAGATGGTGGATAATCGACATATACCTATCGCACATGTGAAGTAAGGTAAGCAAGGTACAACAAGCATTTTTCTTTTTTTCCAAACTCCAACCCACACTTGGTCACGTCAGGTTGAACGACAACGAAGAGAGGATAACCACATGGCTGGAGCAGGGTCGCGCAACCCCTTGAGTACTTAATAAGAAGAGGGTAATAATAACCAATTTTATCGAACGTCAGTCCGTTTCTTTGATATAACCGGGAGAGAGAGAAAGCTCTGGTTGGTGCTCGAGCCTGGTGGTAAGCGCACATTAATTTCCCCGGCAAATAACCCAGGATTCATAAGCGAGGGTTGATCTCGTGTGTAACGGTGCGGTACGTGTCCAGAAAATACGGTCTCCCGTCTCCGTGGAAAATAATGCCATCAATATAAAAAAGGCGAGCCAGCCGCGACGCGGTAATAGAAACCAATTTGTCAGTAAGCTTTTACATTTCGACGCACCGGGTTTCACATCTGATAGCCCGTTTTATCCCGCGGGACCCTGTCCCGTG
>NW_017100229.1:1366905-1369366 GCF_001263275.1 Habropoda laboriosa | reverse complement strand
AGGCCGTTTCTCTACCCAAGAGCCAAGCACAGGGAATCACACCAAACCCACCCCCTTTTTCAAGCCTCTCTCTCTCTCTCTCCCCCTTCGTTTCTCGTTCGTACATCTGACGACGTGAACTCTCGGATGCCTTGCTTTTCACCGTGTCCGAGTCACCCCTCGACCGGGCTTGGTTTTGCTAGCCGATTCCTCGTCTTCCTCGCTTATAAAGCCGAGTAGATAGGGAATCTTGTAAAATGGCCCGGCGAAAGACAAATATTACCGGGGATCAGTGACAGTGAGACGCGATTTATTTTCCGGGATTCCCGCAAGCTTCCGCGACGACACGCGCCTCCCCCCATGGACGGTGCCTCTCGATGGCCTTTCCTTGTACACCGAGAATCCTCGCGTGCAACCTACTCTACTCTTGCGTGTCTCTCGACGAAAACGAAACACGACCGAATTTTTTACACGTTCAAACGGACAAATATTCGTGTCACCAATGTTTCACCCCCTAAAAAGAAAACACAGCACTCTACGATACTTTCGAATCGTCGAAAGAAAAATCGGCTAGAATGAATCCACGTGTAAAAAGGTGTTTTGCTTGGAACAGGAGCGAACCAGCGTAATAAAGCAGAAAATTTCGGTAGACACAACGGCGATGACCATGGCGCGTTGGTAACAAGGGAACGAGGTAGGAGTGGGGAAAAAAGCTGTAATTACGATCTACGAATCGCGCGCGTTCGAGCCGTTTAAAAACTTACAAGCTCGTCCATTCGCGGTGCTGGTATTCGAGGAAGGGCGCTGCGGAGAATGGCGCGCAAAAGCTTGGCGAAAAGTAGCGGCAGGAGAGAGTGGGTGGATGGGGGAGTAGGGGCGACTGTTAATTGAAAACTACCGAAAAGCACAATTGCACGAGAATTATTTCTATTCATTAGCCGGGTGGCCGGTCGGTCGGTCGGTTGGTCGGTCGGAGCAGCCAGCCGCCGAAAAACTTTTCCTCGACCAGGCGCTTTTTTTCTCTCTCTCTCTCTCCCTCCCTTCTTCGTCCCTCGATTCCTCCATGGTACCACCACCACCACCCTCTCTCTCGTCCACCTCCTTCATAACGAAACTCTCTCTCCCCGCCATTCTGCACCCCACTATCCGTTGGTCGCGCGTGGCGTAATTATGTAACATAAATACAATCCCTCTAGCGACGTAATTTTTGCGGTATAAGCTGAAAAGCCCGGTGGTAGCCCCAGCCCACTGTATGTGGTGGCTGGCCACACGGCGGCACCAGCCTTCCTTTCTCTCTCTCTCTCTCTCTCGGCGAGAGAAGAGAGCTTTTTCAGGAACGCTTTCGCAAATCAATTTATGGCGTAACGCGGACGTTCTCATTGTCCAGCGGGGTGTAGAGGTACCGCGACGGTCGCCTCGTGGCTAAACCTTTTGTAACACCGGCGGCCATTGTTGTGACAGAAAATTATATCGTAATGCTTATTTACGAGGAAATCTCTGAGCCTGCCTTTGTTGCCCCCTGTCAACCGTTCAATGCAAATGTCCTAGTAATGGGGAATTCTTTTCGTCTCGAGGAACACGCTGGTAGAACGTTCGATGGTATTCTAAGTTAAAGTAAAGTTAAGGTAAGGCAGATTTTCTGTGATTTGTTTCTTTCTTCACTGTTGAAAAATTTTCAGAGAAAAGTAAATTCACAGTCGGTGGTGTGTATTCGAGCAAAGTGCAATTTTCATATCACTTCGTTTCAACAGAAGATTTAGATAATAATTCACCGGGTATTCCCTATCGAAAGGATTAACACGGTAAGACTCTCGGAGATAGCAAGAGCTAGTCGGAGGTTCAACGACCTCTATGAATCGAAATTTCAACGCACATATACACTCACCCTGACGCGATATCGTGTAGCGGTATCGATGAAATCGAAGAAGCCCGGAAAGATGCTTCCGGGAATTCCGGCGGGAGTATTTTCGTCAGTCAATGAATTTACAACCCCTCTTTAACGGAGTTCACCCTTAACCGCTTAACGAGAACTGCTTCACGGCACGTGAGAAAAAAAAGCTAACTGGTTTTACCGTGGATGCCAGTGTTGGTGGTACCGGGGGTGGGGAAAGGAGGGCGTGTAAGCGGTCTTGAGGGGTGAATTAGCGCGAAATAAGTGCAGAAGAGCTTCAACACCCTGGGGGTGGCCCAACGATAGAACGAGCACACAGTTTCGCGTAGCCCTGTTGTACGTGGAATGTACACGCCGTAGTCCCGAGCCCCGTAAGAACGTCGTAAGGGTGAGAGAACCGGTCTGGAGTCGAACGAGACGATACCTACTTCCACTTTGGGGGGCGGGCCAACCACGGGTGGAAGGAAGCGAGAGGCCGGAAAAGGACGTAACGCGCATAAAGTAAATTGCCGCGAAATCTGCGCGAGCTACCACCGGAACGGCGCGGATAAGCGAGACAAATAAAATAAGAGCGAAAGACGAGTCAGGCCA
>NW_017100229.1:1350688-1366886 GCF_001263275.1 Habropoda laboriosa | reverse complement strand
GAGGGTAATGTGATTTAGGGTCTGTAAGGGAAGAAACCAGAATCTGATTGTCCCTTCTCTTCCAATCTTTCCCAAAATAATTCGGAAAATTTGTTTAAGATTCGTGATAGGAAACTGTTCCATCAACGGTGAAATGGTCATTTCTCAGAAGTGATCCTAACGTAACCTAAGCAATACGCTAACTCGATACAAAATAAAAAAAATGATATCGAACGGGTAGGAAAGAGCTGCGTATCTACTCGACAAAGTTGAAACGCCCAGAGGCAAATTGTTAATAATAAACTTGAGGAAAAGCGTGCAGATTTTTCAACGTCCACGGGAGATTTCGTGGCTCTTTCAGCGACGCCGCTATCGCGCACGATAATCATAATACGCCGGGGCAAAAGTAATAGGAACAATCGCGATGTGATGCAGTCTTTTTTTGCAGAACGGTCTGACGTTTTCCTCTATTCAGTCCCCAAGCCAAGCATGAAAAAGCACACATCGTCCGTTACTCGCTGGTGCACGGTGTAACGCTCACCACTGAGCCACCGCCAACCGCCTGTGCCCTCTTTCTCCCTACCTCTTCTATCTCACCCTCTCACCCCCATTTCCTGGCGTATCGTCGCCACACGCAGACCATTACAATTTCAGTTACATTTTAATTAGCAGAGAATACTAATGTTTCGCGAGTGGCGGTCGCCAGCAAGTAGCCAATGAGCGCCAAGTTGACTCCTGCAACTCGAGCCCGTTTCCAGAACCAAACCTCTCTCTCTCTCCTCTCTCTCTGTCCCCGCTATTACACGGCCGGGAAACCCTGTGAAACCGACATGCATTTCACACCCCATATTCGCCACTTTATACAGTAGCGGCTGGCCCCGGCGCAAAAAACGAGCACACCAAAGAATCGTGCGGGTGGTGGTGGTGAAAAAAAAGAGGAAGAAGCAACCACGCTGTGTTCCTCATTTATGTTATTAGCTACCACTTTGGCGCCGAGTGTTCTTCAGAGAGGAGAGAGGGCGAAAAAAAGGAGGCAACACACCGAGCGTTGGAAATAAACCACGCTGTTACGCGGCCGCTTTCCCGTGTTTTCCGGCCTCTCGCCTCGCGCAATTAACGCGGCTCGTTGGAACGCTACGAACGTGGACTGCGCTGATTTTCACAGATTGTTTCTCGACGTGTGTTTTTCTTTTTCAAACGAGAATCTGTGTTGTATCGGACAGAGGAGGGATACGCGGAATTTTCCAAGTCGGATATCCGAGGCGAAAGGGGAATAACGTAATGGTAGGTAGGTCGTAAAGTTCCTCAGCTTCTTGGCCGAACAGAGAAATTCCGAAAGTTTCGTACCGACGGTCGTACAACAAATGCGATTATCGATGTCTCGCATCGTTCATCCCCCTAAAACGACGGGGAGTAAAGCGTGCTCCGCCGACCCCACGTTTCAACCCTCTCCCCGTCGTCTCCGCCTGGCTTTAGGTACTTTATTTTGGATCTTGTCCAAAAATAATATCGCGCGGATTAAGCTCGATATAAGATATTAGCGAGAGGAAAACATATACGTACACGCGAGATTCGACATGCCCGACGAGACAGTCGCGAGGGGAGGAAAAAAAATAGAAAAAAATGACACGTCGCGTGCGAAAAATGTCTCAACTCACATTAACAAGCCATGTCACTCTGTCTCAGAAGCCTGGGAAGTATACACCACTGACCTGGAACAGAAAGAAATCATATCCGTTAGCATAGGAAAAGAAGAATATATTCTTCGATATAACTTACAGCAAACAGAATTGACAAACCTTGGACCAAGAAAGTACTCTTCGATACCAACTCAGAGGCAATTAAAACGCGAGAAAAAATGAGCATAATCGCAAGAACACGTCTCGCACCTCTACCATCACCTCCCGTAAAATCCCACAAATACCTAAAAACCATATGCCAAGTTCCTCCCGCATTCGCGATTCACTTAAAGGCCAAACCACGTGTATCCCATGAAACTTGGTGAAACTTGAAACCCGTCAGCCAAGGACAATGTGTCCGCGATTTAGGGTGCCTTTCGTCGAAAGCCATCACCGACGTATCCTCCTTCGGGTGGACGCGAGAGAAAGAGCGAGATACACCGCGCCCAATGAGGCGACGGTGCCGTTAATTAACGAACTCGAAAAGTAACGTACTGAAAGTACAACTCGACGAAGCATTGAGGGGTTCCCCGGGTACACTGGTTCGAGGAGGAAAGGGAATGGAACGAGCTGAGCGTAGGACGGAAGCGCGCGCGTATAAAGGGTCGGTGTCTGGCCAGACGGGCAGAAATGAAGCAGCAAGGGTTTTGTTTGTCCGGCTGTCCACCCCTTTCCTTCCCCCCCAGTTTCACCCCCGCGGGCTCGAGCCCTCGCTGTATGAACCTCGCGGCCAACCCCCTCCTTCAACCCCTTCTGCTCCACCTCCCTCCTCATGTCTCACCCCTTCCCTCGCCTTCAAGCCTGTTACACCCTTCTTACACCCTCAACCACCACCTCCTCCTCCTCCTTCCCCTATTGCCGTGTTACAATGCACGTGTGTACACTGTGTTTGCCCACATTCTCTCGCATATATCTTCGCGAGCTATAATATTGATTACTTCGAGCGAATTTCAGCGATGGGTGGTGTACATACGTAGCGTGAGCCACACACACACACACAGAAAGAGTATATAACGTTTCCTACGATTCTCTGTCGATCGAGGTTGGTGTTCTTCTACTTTCTACAACCTAGCGTTTACCTTACCAGCCCGAATGAAATGCTTCTTCCTGTTCTGCGTTCTGTAAACCAAACCCCCTGCACACCTACTAGGTTAATAGTCCTTCGTCCTTCTACCTAACACACCGTCGCAATGCAGGCTTTTCACTTTTGCATTCGACAAAATTACCCTCTCAATTCTGACCGGTTCCTGCAATTTCGTTTCTTGTTCCGCTCGTAGCCACGGGTCAACGATTAAAATCGTGGTTTATCGCGATAGCGGTGTGTACCTCTCGAAAAGGAAAACGTTCCCCGTTGCGAAATCCATCGTTTCCTCGGAAATTTGTCGAGCAACAACGATTGAAACTCAAGCTCGTGTCGTTGTTTTTTCTTGCCCGGCGACCAACGAGAAGAGCGTGCGCAGTCAATTTTCGAGTCCTTTGCTACAGAAGTAGCGTCGCGTTCCGCTTGATAATCGAGCGACGAAAAAAATACAACAATACTAAGAGGAAGGGAGAAGGAGAGAGAGAGAAAAGGGGTGGAAGAACGGTATGTAACGTCACGCTGGCAATATTCAGCTAAAAGAGAATCGTCATTCCGGCCCAGTAAACGGCCGTCACATGACTTAAATTGCGTCACCGGCCATCCCCCCAACGTTTAATTCCATTCCGCGATCTTCTCCACCCCGATGTTTCCTCCTCCCAGCCCTGTTTCTCTCCCTCTGTTTCGCATCACCGCCAGAGCTCCGTATGTCGCGAATCGAACTACAAAGAAGCAATAGTAGAAATAAGATAATTGCTATTACAATTGCAATTTTCATCCGGGACGATGAAGCGCCGCGCAGAGAAAAGTGAATCTCGCTGTTCGAGCTTGCGAACGAAAGAGGATGAAACAACGGTGGAGAGAGAGAGAGAGAAAGAGAGAGAAACAGAGAAGAGCTTAGGAGACGAAACAGAGAAAGATGGACAGGGGAAAGGGTGGTAACTGCCACAGAGAGAGAGAGAGAGTTCAACTACAAAGTACGTTAATGTCGTGCTCACACCAACCACCCTCCCGCCTCTCGCGCACCCTCAGCACCGTTCCAATGCCGCAGACAGTTTGTTGTCGAAGCTTCGGGGATTACACAAATGAGGTTGTTCAGCGAGAGAAATGTACATTCCGCTACAAAGCCGGTCGCGCTCAACCCACGTACGGAATTAAAAAAAAAAAGGGAAGAAAAATAGAAGAGAGAAAAGAGGGGGTAGAGAGAGAAAGGGAGGTGAAAAGTTCCGCTCAGCTATCGCTCGCATCGCGGACAATATTTTCCTTGCTGAAAGCCCCGTGCACCGCGTAGAATGGGATTTCCATCGACCCGCTTCCGTTTAAACCCTTCAAGAACCGAACCGACCACCCCGCCTCCACATCCAGACCCTTCACTCGTCCGTCAATATTGCTCTGTACACGTTTTTACACGCATCTTCCGAGGAAATCGCCTTTCGAATAATAGACACTCGGGTTTAATTATCGTAATTGCGATATTTGTACATTATCGCTGAAGAATTGAAAGGCAACTTTTCAAAAGGACTCCCTGTTACCTAATTCCACCGAAACAAACTGAACTCCGATAGTTGGAGAACGAACGACAAGTGGTACCGAAGTTTCCACCCCAAGTACACATCTTCCATTTCACTTCTTTCACCTCGACTATTCCATTAACACGAAATACCACAGTAACTACTTCGCGTCGATTAATTGGCCTGAACGTACATACGTGGCTGATAGTTTCACGAATGGTAGGGGAGAGAAGGAGGTGGAGGAGAAGGCCACACCACGAGCAGAGGATAGAGAAAGCAAGGAGGAAGCAGTCAGCCCTTGTACTAAGCATACCGTAGGGGCTAGGGATAGTAATTGTATACGTACTAAGAGAATGGCAAGGTAAACAAAACTATGTAAGATTGCCCCATTAATATACATATCTCTTGGTTCAGTTGGGCCGTGAGAGAGCCAACCGACCCTCTCTCTGGCTCTGCTTCCACCGTTGTGCCAGCTAACCAGCCAGGAGGGGGGTGAGTAGTCTTGGCCTTAGACTCTGGGGTTAGGCTCGTTCGAGAGCAAGGAGGGTACACAATGGATATTGAGACCATAATTTACGGCTGATTGTTAGCCCCGCGATCTATGGATTCCTCTATTCTCCCTCTCTCTTCCGCTTCCCCACCGACAATTCTCTCTCGCTCTCGTGTCGAATTTGTGTTGGGTCTGTGATAAGTAGCAAGTAGAGAGTTCCCCACCGACAATTCTCTCTCGCTCTCGTGTCGAATTTGTGTTGGGTCTGTGATAAGTAGCATATAGTGTATACCAAGTGATATAGTGTATACCAAGTACTTCGCGATGTGTAAGGGCCAGAAGCATCGAAGGAATCTCGCGGATATGGCAAGACTTTCGTGCACGTAACGCCTGTTCCCCAGCGAGCAATACTTCTTCCTCCTCTCTCATTGTGCTGTACAACGATCCGAGTATCGCTGCTTGATAGCAGCTGAGATTTTACGACGATCCAACTCGACGAGATTTCGCGTCCTCGCAGAGAAATCCGTTTGGTTAATCCCTGGTGGATTTCGATGAAATTCCAAGAATAATTTACGAGGATAAAATTAGAGGGAGAGAGAGAGAGAGAGAGATGGATTGGTATCGCGTGAAAGCGAAAATAAGTTTGTTTTCAAGCTGCATCGTTAATTGGCCGAAACTCGAGTAGAACTGTTCCGTACGAGGTCAGCCGCTCTCTGCTTATCCGGCCGGCTTCGCAACAAGAACCGGCCGGTTATAAATTAATTACGAGGGTCAAATTCACAACTGGGTCCCATTCCACGGGACGATTTCGGTAGGTAGAGGAAGGGAATGTCTTACTAGTTTCGCCCGTGGCTCAAGGGACCGAGTAAAGGAGGAGACGATGTTTGGCCTTCCTTACAAGGGACCAACTAACCAGCCAACCGACCAACCTGCCACTTACCGAAGGATAATAACGTAGTAATCCTACCATGAGACACGGATGAAGTCCTTAATAACCCTATAAACCCAAGATATATGTTGCATATCAATATACCAGGGACAGCTGCTATAGTTACATTATATTCGCATCAAGCACGGGCCAATTATGTTGTCCTTGCAACTACTAAACTGTACGATTGATCAAAGTGACACATTTTTAATAATACTTTTTTATTCGTTCGACATCGCGATAAAAATAGAATTCATCCACCGTCGTGACTTGTAATAAATTATTTCGCGAGCTGTATATTAAAATACGAACCGTGTTGCTCGCCGGGTGGAAACAGACTCATAAACGTGCCTGCTGCTGCATCGCAGAAATCCAATTTCGAATCGATCTTCGGTAATTTTCGGAAAATTTTCAAAAACCGAACGCTTCGAACTTCAATAAAGCCCTAGTAATTAATATGTGATTATATCGTGAATGCCAGCAAATTCGTGGTACGTTGCATAGCGCGATAGGAATGCAACCGAGCTCAACAAGCGGCCAATACGAAGTACGTGATTTAGAGAGACGCATAAACGATATTCCGATACCGTTTCATGCGATACTTTCACGGCAATCGAATCGCCCCGGCGAAAATTGACAAGCGACATCGTTCGCGCGCTTCCATACCTTTGAGATCCTCTCTTTCTTTTTTCTTTTCGTTTTTTTTCCCCACCGCTAACATTACCCGATCCCCATCGCTAATTTCCCCCGAAACTGCGAAAAAGGCTGACCAGTCAAAAACCAATTATTTTTCCATTCAACTCTTCGCCGGGTAACGTTTGACTCGATCGTGAGAAATGGTTCGAAACTTCGAAAGAACGCAGAAATAACACAATCTTCCTCTTCAGCACCGCGGAAAGATAATAACGATAAAAGAGAAGAAAAGAAAACGAGTAAATGCACGTGCTGCAATGTTTGCACTCTCCTTTATCCCCTAACACGCACCGCCGGTAATAATTTATTCCCGCCCGTACGGAATATTTTCTTCCCGGCCAGGTGTATGTACACAAAAACGACGAAACACGAGCAACATTCGCGCGAAATTGGTGGCCAAACGGTTGCGCGTGAAAACGCCGGATAAACAAAACACGGCGTTGCATCCGATGCAAGCTTGTGCAACTTTAAATATAGAAGCACGTAGTATTATAACGAGAGGAAGAGATACGAGGGCTATCTTGGTGGCAGCTATTGGACTTAACGACATCGACATTTTATCCGCAAAGACGTCCGCTCCTCTTCACGCCCCCGTCCCCAAGAACCAGGCAAAAAACAACGATGAAACTGCGCAGCGGACGGTGTTATGACGCTGTTTTCCTAACCGATGGGAGACAGGTGGCGGGCCAGAGTGGACTTTAACAAATGGTCACCGGTACGCGTTAGCATGAGACGTGCCTACTTGAGATGCGGCACCAGGATCTATGCCTTCCATTTCTCATCGGCGCTCTCTCGCAGGGCAAACAATACCCTAAACCAGCTATGTAAGAACTGTCGTGGTCTATACCAGCGGAGAGAGAAGGACTTCGGGGCGAAGTTGATCAAAGTCAAGGTACTTCCGCGGACCCTTGCCAAAACGTTTCACGCCAATAACGCGTGCAAGATGGGAGAGAGGGTCGTGGAAATGGTGTTGGGTACTTTGTCCGAGTCTTCGGGACGACAAGTAGATTCATCGTTAGTAAATCGTTCGGTTATTATTACTATTATTTGTGGAGAAGGTTGGATCGCATGTGTCGTGTGCTATCGTTCCCGAGTGATACGTGCTGCGCGATTTGTTTAAGTTATGGTATGCGTGACGAATAGAGCGAGGATGTTTATGCAATTCTAACGTATCGGAGTGTTAGTTAGAATTTCAAATAATACTAACTCGCAGATAGATGTATCGTAGCGAACGTCCAACGGATTCTAGTTTCTCTCGTATTGCACATTTTTGTATGTTAACGATAAATTATTTCATTGGTATAAAATGAAAGAAATTTTCGAGCTGTGTTTTTAATAGAGTAACAATATTGTTCGGGACGTAGGTACGGACATGTTTACCGCAGAATTTCGCTAAGGAAACAACTACCATGTGGAGATAAAGTATTTTGCTAAACGATCGTTTCTAGACAGTTCAGAGTTTACCGGGATATCGGGCGTAAACTGCCCTTAGGGACCTTGTTAGTTCAATTCGCCTCAACACCCTTTTCGTCGCGGAAAACTGCCACCCCTTGTTGACCACCCCAGACGCGACGTGAGTTTTCCGCGTATGTTGCATCTGTTGTGTTGTTTTCTTTCAAAAAAAAAAAAATAAAAAATAAAAAACTAAAAATAAACCTTTATAACGGATACACTTCCTGTTTACGGAATTCCCGTGATCCCACGAGAAAATTCAAGAACACACATCACCGAATACAGACTCGAACAAAATCGAACGACAACGAGAGGCGTAATCAGTTTTCCAGGACACCAGGAATTACGGGAGAAAAGAACGAGCTGAAAAAGGACGTGACGAACAGGGCGGAAAAGGGGTAGAAGGGACACGAGAGAAAAACGGTCAGAGTATTGTCAAGGTATTGTCCTGTCCCGCTTCCAAAATAATCGTCAACCGGACCTAATGGGGTATGAAGTCCCGATATCAAAATAACTCATCCGTGTCCGGCACGTGGTCAAACGTTTCCAGCTTTTCTCTTCTCGCGCGTTCCATCGCGCAGGAATCCCCTTCGAAAAAGTTAAAAATAGCCACGGTGCGAGAAAAAAAAAAATGGAAAAGCAAAAAAAGGAAAAAAAGCCTCCTTTCACTGTACGTCTATTGTCCGGCGGTCAGGCTGATAGAACGCCACGGAGGATGGTCACGTGTTCATGGGAAAAATCTCGAAACGCGTCGGCTAAAAACGATAACCCGTTCGGTCTCCGTTGGCTCCTTTGTCCAGGATGAAGAGAGAGAGAGAGAGAGAGAAGAAAAGGTAGCAACGTCTGAACGATATGAACACGTCGAAGGATACTTAATGACAGCAAATTTCTTTATTCGTCACACCGGTGACCGATGTGTATATATCTGGTATTAACGGTACTTGGTTAGTGGACGAATTATTGATTATGCCTAAGTCCAAGAATGACGCTTAAATTTTTAATGCGTTTGTATTTCAATGCACACAGCAAATTTCTTTATTCGTCACACCGGTGACCGATGTGTATATATCTGGTATTAACGGTACTTTGTTAGTGGACGAATTATTGATTATGCCTAAGTCCAAGAATGACGCTTAAATTTTTAATGCGTTTGTATTTCAATGCACGGCCGTGTATCGACAAGAAGGTAGGAGAACGGCTATAATGCCCTGAAATATGCGTTACAATTTATGACCAGCTCTCACATCCTCTCCTATTCTTATTGTCTTCAATCCTGGAGAGAAATAAGCTAAGACATTCTTGACCTATTGTTATTAAGCAGAAAATGAACAATTGAATATAAACGGAAAATTCACCGGAAACGGGTCTGTATCGGCGCGTGGCATTCATGAGGCACCACGCGTTCCGCATAACTTATCCGCGTTTTCGCATTAGCATTGGAAATGAAATTCGACGACGAAACGCGCGAGCAGGTGAACTGGTTCGGGACAAAATAGTGCGCGCGCGGTCAAAACGAACGATTGTCGCCTGGCGCATTTCTAATGCGCGATCAACAGGTCCTCTTTCTGCTAAACAATCCTCGCGGCAGATTGTATCGCGATTCAGCTGGGTTTTGCGTACGGATCGACTTCATTCTGCTGGAAAAAAGAAATTCCGAAACGTTTTTGCTTTTCATCTATAACATTAACGAGTCAAAAGGATATTTTGCATCTGTTAAATTATTCAAGAACGAAAAAGCATCGCAAACTTGCTTGAAAGTTTCATTCTGACCTTTGACAAATAGCAAAATTGAAAGTACACTCGACAAACTTCTCTTCCATGTGATTTAACTCGCTGTCTTCCTCTTTCCTGACGCACGAATAATGCACTTACGCTACCTATACCACCTCATAAATCATTCCGACTAAAAGAGACTCGCTAACAACTCCCAATGCGACAACAATACACTTCACTGGGTAGAACCTATAATTTCACGGGGACCAACATGAAATATCAAACTCCAACACCGGTGTATCAATCCTTTAAATAATACAAGACCGAGGAGCAAAGCTGTCCTAATTAAAGTCACACTGAATAAACCATAAAAGACCTTAACAGCCTACGCCAAAACTAAATGTCACATCTATAGAACGTTACTTATGTGCCAATACTCGACGAGGTACAGAGCCGACGTGTTCAGACGAATCTATGAAAATTTACAAAAACAGTTCCTCGTTACAATACTCAACTGAGATAACACAAACCAGTTCTCCACGACTCCAGCTGATAACTAATTAACGCACCTTCTCTCTCTCTATTTCACCATCCCTCGCGCAATCCTGACGAACCAGCCAAAACCTTGGATGGCCATGCGTTCTTCTTTCGCACCCTAATTCCAAGCACTCAGTCCAAACACTCTTCTCTCGCACCTCCAGCACACGAAGCTCGTTCACTAGCTACAAACGTTCACACGAAAATTCTCGTTTTCCCACGAACGACGAATCATCACGTTTCACCGATGTATCGATCGATCGAAGCCTCGAAACGTGGCTCGCGTAACGGTTATCGGAAAGCGAAATTACCCTAAATAGTAACAAGCGACGATGGCGATGGAGTATCGGACGAAACAGCGATAGGGATAGTTAGGTCTGTTGGTGTAAAAGGTGGCTTGGGTGCAGGTGAAGAAGGAGGAGGGTGGGAGAGGAAAGGGTGCAGGCTGGTTTTCACCCTTGCAAGTCGAAAGTAGGAACCGCGACTATGGGTGAAGCTAAGTCTGTCCGTGTAATGGGGCATCGGCACGCGATTTCCAAGCCCCGTTCGCGATTCTAACTTTCAACTTCGGCCAGAAACCGAGCCCTACGCCAACCCACCCTTCTGTTCCTCCCCTCCCCCCGCCCCTTAACGAATCCGGCCCCATCGTCTCAGTGGCGTGCCTCATCCCCGCGGTACAGGGTGTTGCGCTGTGACTTATCGGCTCTAATTATTCGCCGGCAAGAAACCGGGTGGAGGAACCCGACGATCAGCCCCTGCCACCCTCGTAAAGTAGCTTTCCTCCAACGCATCGTTGCACGAGCACACGTACAAACGGTTGTTTAGTTGTTTCTTCGACTCACCCTTCCCCTTTTACTCTCTAGTCGATCGCTAGATCGCGGGTCTAATTCGTGAGAGTGTTGCAAGGTGGCGAGTTTTACGGGAGATCCTAGCGATTCCTAGCGTGGCCTCGCGAAGGGGAGCAGTTGGTAAATCGTGGTCGATTGGAGAAATATTTTGGAAAATTTGCATTTTATCGAAATTTTCGTCGCTGGAAGTCGAGAGGAAGATAAAGAAAAGGAATTAGGCTGTCTGGCTATCGTGTAACTACCGACGATCTTTGGCCCCAGTGGCAACCCTCTCTCTAAACAACGGTTTTTCAACGGTCCTCCGCTTTGGTGTGATAATTTTTCAATTTGGCCTCATGCGTTATTGACGTCAGTAGACGTGCACCGACATTAGCAGCCCTTTTGACGAGGAGTCTGAGTGGTCGTCGCACAAAACAATGCTAACCCCATGGTATCATTCAGCAGCCGCCCACTCCCTGCCTCTACCTCTCTCTCTCTCTCATCCTCCTACGAAGCCAGCCGCCTCCTACAGCCTCCCTCCCCCTGCTTTAACCCTACGGGAATAAGGAGAGTCGCAATGTAAGCAACACACAACACGTTGTGTGCACCCATGTTTTTTACATTAGCCAGACGATACTTGCCCCAGAGTATGAGAGAGCTTGCCGGTGTGGAATGTCTATGGACGCTAGTACGTGTATGTTTGCGAAACTTCTATGTGTTCGCTACAAGTTCCCTAGCTCTTAGTAACCTTCTGCATTTCCCTGATCCCCTGCGACCCTATTGCGCCGAGAAACCTACCGCCTACGCGGCGGTTTCCGTTTTTCCCTCCCGCCGCCCTTATCGCTCCGCCAAGATTTCTCCGAACGCCGATAACACGATAAACGTATCACCGTAAAATCCAAATTCTAACATTCTTCTCCGCTGCTACATCTTCGAAAACGCCGAACGACGAAACATCGACGGATAGTACCGCGATACCTCGCCGCGTTTAACTTTCTCCGCACAGTGTACACTTGGCTGGCGCGTCGATGCTTGGCATAGGTTGCAGCGTGTTTAATATATAACGACGATTGTATATACATGGAACGGACGGAGAGTGGCGATAGAGACGGAGATGAATGGGGTAAAGTGGAGGAGGTCGACGTTGATACGGAGGTGAAGGAGGAAGAACACACTAGGGCAAAAGGGGTGGTGGTGGTGGTAGGAGCAAGTATAGAGGACAGAGAGATGGTTGAAGCAAGACAGAAGTACACGGATGAAGGGGTAACACGAGGAGGAGGATGACGATGGTAGTGGTGGTGGTGGCAACGAGGGTAGAACAACCAGTCGTTTGTCGTCCGACAGATAAACAACGTCGTTATTGTAAATGCATTGGATCAACATGCTGCGGGGCTTCATTGGCGGCTTTTCTTCGCGATACCGACCTGCGAGAGGCTCTGGTTGTTTACGAGATCGATAGTCCGATCGGTAGGATCGATTTTATCGTATCGCGTCCGCCTCCCCAGGCGGAGAGAAACAATCGTTGTAACGTGCACGCGTTGTACCCTGGTTTCTTTCTCTCTTTTGTAGACTTCCTCGTACCCAAAGACCTAACTGCTGCTGCTATTCTATCTCTCTTTCGCACACGTCCTGTCTTCCTCTTTGTCATTTTCATCGTCTGTGTCCGTTCGTCTCGCTTCGCCGATGGATTCGAGAGAACGTATAGAGAATAACAAGGCGGATCACGTGACGCAGGTACAGATGCGTCGAAATTACACATCGGACACCGTCGTTCCAAGCGTACAAAATATTCCAGTCTAATATATACTGATTCGCGTAGCCGCGCATACATCCCAGTGTTTTTCCATTACACCCACCCAGGCGAATGCTTCGCGGATGCGATATACTGTAAATCGTGCACAACTCCCTCTCCCTTTCCCCGACGAATCAAAAATACGTCGCGATCGTTAACGACGTTGCAACTTGCAGCGGCGTTACCCCCGTCGCCATTATTCCGGTTCGTTTGAAATTGTATACGTTGCATTTGTAGGATACATTTTCGATAGATGTGCAGCTTTTTGTAGAAGTAATGGAGAACTGAGAGAGGAAGAAAAAAACTACCCCTTGTAGAAGAATCGAGGAGAAAGAAGAAAGAAAATATCGCGGTGAATTCAATTTGCATAATACGAAGGACGAATTAGAAGTGGTATTTAGAGAGCGGAAGAATTTCGCGCGAAGAAAAGTAAAAGTAAAACGACGTGGAAACGGCAGTTCCCTCGGAGTTTCTCGGACACATTAGACGCGCTGCTATGACAGACTGTACGGTGACCATGAGAGCCCGATGCCCGCTGTTTGTTCCTCGCTTTATCTCGAACGTAAACACCGCTCGGAATATATAGAAGGTGGCGCGAGCAGGAAGGGAGACAGACAAATAGGTGGACTGTCGTACCTGGTCGCGGTGAGAAGAGAGAGAGAGAGAGACAGAGAGAGAGAGGACAGCCACCAGGCTCGTACAGGCTGGCCACGCAAAGACCTGGGCTCGAGGAAAAAGGAAAAACGAAAATAGAAGGACGGACGGACGGACACTGGATAAACAAGGGGCAATAGAGATAAACAGAGAATATTGCGAGGAATATGCGCAAACACGAAACTCTCATTCTTCCTCACCCTCTCTGCTTTTTCACTCCCTCTCTCTTGCTCCCATCCCTTCGATGTCCCCCTTTTCCCTTTCGTTTGTTCGAACGCGCGTGTTCCTCTTTTCCTGACCTTCGTCGCTCGTTCGGCATCCACTTTTACAAGCGCCACTCTCCTCCTCTCCGCCTTCCTTTCGCGCTTACCCGTTCCAAGCCCGGGCTTAATTTATGCCTCGAGATGTTTCGTTAAGGATTTTTATTCCGATTCCCTTCCACCCTCGATGCAACGAGAGAATTAACCACTTAACGCCAACCTCTGTCATCGTCTCTACTGTCTTCTCTTCTCCCTCTTTTTCCCCTCTCTTCCTGCTTCTTCTTCTTCCTCCTCTTTTATCCCCCTCTCGTCGTCGCTGGACGCGCGAGAGGAATTTATAGCCCACGGTGGTGACTTCATTAAAATGAAACAGAGAGAGAGAGAGGCGAGCTCTTGTTTTACCTTATTTTATTTTCGGTACGGAGAAAACGCGAAACCGGGTCAACGGTAACGTCTCGGTAAAACGAAGGGTCGTTTTCCAAACGCGATCTTTCACACCGATGATTGATGCGCGCTCGGCTTTTTCTTCAATTAGCAGCCGCTCTCCTTCTCTGTGCCGCCCCCGCGATTTCGCAGATTCGATTAAGGTGGCCGCCCGTTCATTATGCCGATGAATTTAAAAATATACAAACACCATTAGTCATCGTGCTGGAATAAATTTTCCTTCGGATCGATGGAAAACAACCGCCCCGAGGATTTTCACCCTGTAATTTTCACGTGACGCTAGAAAACTGACTCACCCCGCTATTACCCTTATTATTATTATCGGAAACTTCCTATCAGATCTCAGTATCCACTTTCAAATAAAAAAAAAAGAAAAAGATGAAACATTCGATCACAATTTTCTAATAAAACAAAAAAAGAGGAAGCTACGAAATTAGCAACTTTGCTCCAAAACACAGTTCTTGGAAACCCAGCGACAGGAGGCAGTGGTCCAAAAACTTTCGCAACTTATGCATACATACACGCATGTACGGTGTGAAAAATCGAACGAGTCGCGTTTCAATCGTGCCATTCCTCGCGGTACGGTTACGAGCGTCGATATGAAGGTGTCCGAAAAATTCGTAGCGTCGACCGGTGAGGTCCACGGAGCGGCGATATAGAGGCGAGACACGGAAGGGAATGAATGCAGACGGGACAGGTAAGGTATTTGACGGTCTATGGGACCGGGGGCACGTCGAGGGCAGACTATATAATTTCCCTTGAGGGAGATCGGGATGGGCGATACGAGGACGGAAGGGGTAGCGAAAAGAGGTGGGGGGTGTGAGGGAGATCAGCGTGTTTTCCAGGTGGGGAGGTGTGCTGTGCTCATCCGCGAGCCCATCAACGCAACCATCCTCCGACAATCGATTATTATCTTTCCAATTTGCATAGCAACCGAGCTCTTGTTCAAATCTGCACCCCCTGTTTCGACCCCTTCGGCAACCCCTTGCAAATCCTACTTCGCCGCTGCGACCTCCTCCTCGTCCGGTATCGTTTCTGTAACGCGCTCTACCTTTTTCTTCTTTTTTTTTTTCCTTCTGCCTTCCTTTCTCTCCACTCGTCGATACGAACGCGCGCGTTCTCGTTCGATCGTCTTTACAGAAGTGGGGAGAGGTTTCGTTTCGGATATTCCGATGGACTGATCTGCTTGGAGAGGTTTTCCCGGGATACGACACGTTTCGATAATTGTACCTTAATTCTGGTCGATTGAACGTCGGGCGCAGGCTGAGTGTTATTAATCTTGGAAATTTTGAAATCTTTCTTTATTTGGGGGGGTTGGGGTTGTTGAATTTGTGAGAGGAAATTAAAAAAATGTTGGGGACCAAGGAGGAAGTGTAAGAAGAACAATAAAGCCGGTAAGCCGGCACACAGTGGGAAACTAGCTGACAACTTCGGCTTTCCGGGATCTTTTCTTTCAGCGCCCTTGAGGAATGGACGCGTCACGGCGGTGGGTGGCACGAAGAAAAGAGGGTGAAGCCCCTCCTTTATAAAATCTTTGACGCGTCGCACGGCGAGCCTAGGCGGCCTGGCAGTCATTAATAACTTTTACGTGGCAGATTTTGCGCGTATTAATCCACCATATTATACCGCGAGTCTGCAGCCGTCCTCTGCCATCCGTCCCCTTCTTTCAAGCTATCGCCTGCCTCGGTACTGGTCCACACTCCCTCTCTCTCTCTCTCTCTCCCTTATATTCCGTGAGGGCGACCGGATAGCTGAGTCGACGTCTCCTTAATGAAAAATCTGAATCCCGAGTCCGCCTTTTCTTTCGCCCACTATTCTCCGCGGATTCCCGATCCTCGCTGCTAATGGTAATGACCGGCTCGAAATCGCGTCGCTCGCGAAAAACCGTTAAATCTCCAACGTTTCTCCGTTTTTTCATTTTTTTTCTCTTTTTTGTATCACGAAAGAGTAGATCGAAGAAACGAGGGAAAATGGAAATTTATAGACAAAGGACGATGCTTCCTTAGTAGCGAAAATGGCACCTTTCGTTTTCTCCGTTGAAGAGAAGCACCACGAACGACCACGAAGCAGATCAAGTCGCGTGGCAAATTCACAAACGTTCCGAGGAATGAACCTCCCCGATTCCTCTCCCCCTTCTTTGCATACAGAGAGACGTATACAC
>NW_017100229.1:1322863-1350672 GCF_001263275.1 Habropoda laboriosa | reverse complement strand
ATAGCGAGAAGGTATATTGTCGGTAGCGACGGTAGACTGAGCAAATTTCGTGTACAATTAGAAGGCTTTTGTAGAAGCTAAACTGCTAATAGCCCCTGAAGAAGGGGGGCCACCGTCTCTCACTTCCTCACCACCGCCCCCCTCGTCGCGTCTCTCCACCACTGTGCACCTCATTTCGCGTGACAGTCGTCGTCGTCGTCCTCCTCTCCCTCCCCCCCTTTCTCGTATCCACCACAGTCTTGTCCTTTTCCCTTCCGCACGCTTTGCATCCCTTCGTTTTCCAACCCTTTCCAGAGCTCGCGTTAAAGTCACAGCCCCTCTTTTGCCCCTCTCTCGCGGTACCGAGCCGCCAATTCTCTCGTTCTAAAGGCTCCTACGAGGCACACAGACCTTCCAACCTCTCTTTCTCTCCGTGAGAGAGAATAGAGAGAATTCGCCGCTCGTGCCAGCAGACTTATTGTGGATTATAAACTAGGATTGTTTTCATTAAACCTGGCGTTCTCCAGCCCTCGTTCGCACCCTTTTTGGCAGGCGAGCGTGTGTACCTTATTGAGTGTCGTAAGAATCTTGTCGTACGCTGTTCTTACCCCGTTCGTACAACCCTCTAACCCTTGAAATGTGGGGGATCTGGTACTCGAGATGGTATATTGAGTTCTTCACGGTTTTTCTAGCATTTAACCTGATTTCCACTGAAATTTCCAGAGTAACAAGCGACTGAAAAGGGTTGCCTTCTATTAAACGATTTCAACGAAGAAACGAATATTTCTGCGGTATTCGAAGAAACAGACAACCGTTCCTCATTTTTCTGCCTACGTCTATCAGCAGCGCGAGAACCAAGCTAGATAAAGCGGTGGCAGCTGAAAGAGGAGGGAAATAGTGGCAAGCAAGAACTAAGCAGAGGAAGGCGTGACGATAACTGGGCTAATGTGCAATAATGAACACGGTTGCTTATCAAATGGCCCTGACGGTTCTCTTCCTGCTGCTCTTTTAACTCACGCCAGTTTCTTTCATGAACCGCGAAACAACCGTTTCTTAACAGCGTCTAATCGTCCACCATTCACGACCCACTATTTTAACCTATTTCATCTCGGCGTATTAAAATCTCGCTTAATTAACGTTCTCGTTAACTCGACCAATCGTAGAGATCGCGAATAAAGGATTGAATCTTCCAAGTCTAAAACAGATTGATCTTCTACTCGAAACGTACAACACACATACACCGTTCAGGCTCAAACGAAATACGTTCGTTATTGGTTCCCCGTATACGGGCGGCTCATGTAAGATCCACACCGAACAGCCACATACACACGTATATGTACATATACTATGCATATGGAGTTGCTCGTGCTAAGAATAGGTAACATACAGACGGTCAGATATAGCTAGGACTTTGTGCCTATAAGCGAGCAGGTCATTGGCATTAGGGGTTGGAAGGGTGTGCATTTGCACGACGTGTGTACTCGTACGCGATTTAGTTTCACCGTGGTCGGTTTGCCTTTTCGATACCGGTCACCATTTTCCACGCCAATTGGAACAGTGTCAGAGCTTCACCACGGATATAGCATAAGGTTTGATAAAAATGGCAAAAGTAGAGAGAGAGAGAGAGAGAGAGAGAGAAGAGAGGGAAAGGAGGAGGAATGGAAGAGAGGTAGAGGATCAAGCGAAAGTTGCCAGATGATTGGTCGTGGGAAATATCGCGGTTAGGAGGCGGCTGATAAAGTGGATCGATGAGTCGATTGCGGAACAACGAATATTTGCCGGTGGTTCGACGCCGCGCGAATTTTCCACGGGTATAAATAGACGAAAGTTTCGCGGACACATGAATGGCGGAGATATATCGCTGGCTCCGCGTAAAACTGACTCGCGCGGCACAGTAGAACCGGAACAATGAATTCGTTAATTGTTAAATTTGTCGTAAAAAATGAATTAGGAGAAACGGTGGGAGGGGGAACGAGGAAGAAGTGTCGCCGCGAGTACAATCGATGGAAATTAAATCTATGAGGAATGACATACAAAAAGGGGGATGTTCTATTTTTTTCCTCGCGACAGGAAGTAAAGTTTAGCCATCGATGACGATGGTGTACACACATCGGTGTGTAAAGCAACAGACAAACAGACGGAACCTCGTTGATACGGGTTCAGAGATATCAAGCATGTCGAGTTTACGATCGATACGCAACAAACCGGTTCATACGGCGTTTCGAATTAGAACGGTTTTAGAGGGTGAAATCGTGGAATACGCGCAGTAGAATCGACCCCGATATACTATCCCAATTTTTATCATTCCTACTCTCCCAACTGTTTTCATCTTTTTTTTTTGTCTTTCTCCTGTGTGTTCTCCCTCTACCATATACATTCACGCGCGTGTTATTTGTCCAACAATTCCGGTGAATTTAATTGTTTGATTATTAACGCTTTCGGGGCATCCCATCGGTGATATAAAGCGGAGCGAAATAACGCTAGTAAATTATCAAAAATTGCCATTGCGGCCGGCAAACTGCAAGATATAAATTCTCACGCAATTTTGATACCGTCCAGATGAATATTTCCAACGATGGTGGAGGATGAGGGGAGGGTGGGAGATGGTGGAGGTGGTGGAGGAACGATGCGCCGCGTACATTCGATAATAATCAGAATTTTAAAAGGTACAATTAATTGATTGTAACGCAGACGCATCAAAGGTTAATGTTATACGCTAGTTACATACGTATTACCGGCCGGGCAAACGCCAGTTACGCTAGGAATTCATCATTATTGGTACGTAGGTATGTAGAATGCCGTATCGCAGATTAAATACACCGCGGCGGCGTCGACGGCGGTGGCGGCGCGATAAAACCGTGCCATCCGTGCAACGGTGATATATATTATTTTTATTCATTTGTAGAACGCATAAAATATTACGGAACGATCGCGTTACATCATTAAAAATGTACGATTCTTTTGATGCGTTTTCTCTGCGCGTTCACGCTCCTCTCTCATCTTAAAACCTGTACAAATCGTGAACAACCTGTGTATGTATGCTTTTCACGCACGTTCCTGTCTTTCTTTTTCTTTTCTTTTCACACTGTCACCGTAGAATCGTGTTTCAAACAAAAATTCCAATTCGACAACATTCTCAGGTTCTTTCGCCGAAGATAATCACGTCGTTTTATCATCGATCGTTACACGCCACGTTGTCGTAAACGATATTGAAACACAAGCACGGGAAGAGAAGAAAAAAAAAGCTACCGGCTGAATTTCGCGGCTCTCTCTCTCTCTCGGGTTGGAAAACGGCAAAGTAGTAAACGAGCAGCTAATTGCGACGCTTTATCATTCGTTAGATTTTATCGAACCTGTAAAGTCCCGTGGAATACGAGCGAAACGAACTTGTGGAATCGCGTAATAACAGTACAAAACGAGTGTATCGCGTCACCAACGTGATCCAGGCGAGAGAGTCGAGGATCTCTGGGGTCTGGGCTGTTGCAAGCACGTGGGCGGTCACCTTCGCCTAAGTGCAAGCTGGAAGATATCGCGCGCTGAAAGGAAGAGGCCTCGACGCGGAGGGAAGGTGCGAGAGCATAAAATACCGTGCCGACTGGCTGGCCGCGTTATCGAAACACGCAATGCCACGGATTACGGGGAAATATGTGTGCACGGTTCAGATACACGCTCGTTCGTCCGAGAAGGTGTGCGGATATATAGTTCGAGGGGACTCGAAAAGGATGCTCGCAAATTGCTACCGGGAATGTTCACTGGAAAATTTTCGAGAAAGAAGATTCGGTGAGAGATACGTGTCACCTGATTAACAGTTCGATTGTCTGGCTAATTTCGAGGGAGAGGGATGTTGCACTACTGTGGTGCTCTGTAAAGTGTGACACGGATCAAAGGAGGCTTGAACAAACCGCGTTAGTTATCTAACGATAACTCCTTGAAATATTTAACGCGTCAATAATTCAGGCACACTCTGTACCCGGTTTATTCTGCATTAACGGGTAAGCAGTCGATACTCGTATATGTAACCAAGTCCACGTTCCAGAGACACACATTTGCGAAATTTGTCAAAAATGAAAATTCCAAAATGATATCCTTCAGAAGAGACGTGCTACCCAACCGAACCCGAGATTCCCAGATTCCCACACACCTGGCAATCGATATACAGTTTAATTTTCACGTGAAAATTCGCGAGTAGAGAAGTAACGCGCCACGGAAGGTCGTGCTCGCGTCTAATCGTGTATCAGCTCGTAATGACAGGACGCACGCGTGAAAGCAAAGGCTGACCGATACGAATAAGTTTCGTTTAAACACCGTTATCGGGCTTAACACTAGCCGCGGCTACTTTTCCACCCTATATTGCGGCCACGTGCGTGCTTTATGCGGTCAGATATTGGCCGCGCAAAGCAACACGCTAGAAAATACGGGTTCCCGTTCCACCGGTGTCCGTTTGCATTCACGTAAGTGCGCATGCAAGTACGAATAAACAATGGCCAATACACTAGCAAGATTGCGTGTCCCGGTTTGGCTAGGAGAGAGAGAGGCCCTTGCCAGCGAACGAACGAACCCCATTCTCCGCATCCCCTTGCCCGCAGAAACCGAGGAAAGAAAGAGAGAAAGAGTCCGACCGTGGCGAAACCGGGAGAAAACCGCCTTGGTTATCGATATAACGCGTCGCGTCCACGACTTTCACGCTCCGCTAACTTCTCTCCCTCTTTGCAAAATCGCCTCTACTTGTAACCCCCGAGAGCAGCACGACGCTTTTAACCGGACAGAAAATTATTGCGTATTTGATCCTGTACTCTAACCGGGCGTGCTCTTATCGCCAATCCGAACGCGATACATTCGTAATTACCTTGTTCACGCCGAACAAGTAATATCGGTTATCTCAGAGAGATTGCCGCGCCACGGGGAAACCGTAATCGAACGTTAATTGAATTTTAATTGTACGATAAAGAGGAGAGGCCTGGTAGCCGAGGGAAAAGAAAAAGAAAAGGATCAACTGGTTGCACGATTACTAATGGACATTTCGAGAGAGTGAGAGGATTTCGAGGAAGAAGGTGTATATACAGGAAACGTTTGCGATATTTATACGGCAGAAGAAGCTTAGGGGAGAATCGAATTCATTCGGAGATCCTCTGCATGAGAAATGTAAACTTCGATGTAAACTTAAACCGGCCGACCGAAAAAATAATCCTCTATCAACCGTATAAGAGAGATTTTTTGGACAGGATTAGACATTTTTCCGAAGGATACGAAATTTGGAAAATTTCACATATCTGAAAATTCCATCGTTAACAAAAAATGAAGATTCGCGTCGTTCTTAATTGACGCAGATGAGCATAACACGAGGTACGAATAGATTTTGTCATCGCTACAAGTCTACTTCAACACGCTGTGCCGTGCGTTTCACGAAAGTTTAGCGAGGTCGCGGTCTGTCGAACGCGAAACAAGAAACCCGGTCCCCAGGGAGGAGACACCTTCCTCGACGTCACAATACGATAGGAAGCGAAGAGTTTCGAGACGTTTCGCAGTTAGTTGCCCTCAGGAGATGAAGGCGTAAGTAGGTAAGAAAGTTATTTCCCGACCGGACACGCTTAACCCTTCCCCGGGGCTGCTTTCCCCTTGGTACAAGCTCTTCGCGTCGTCGCGACGCCGTCAGAATTCACAGTGACACCCTTCCTCTACTCTCGCACAATCCTCTACATCACCGCTATACATCGTGTTTCGAATTTTGAACCTATTGGAAATCGATGATTGAAATAAAACAGCCTTCGTAACTGCTAATATTCTATATTTCTATTCTATCTTTACTCTTTCAAATGCTCCATCGAACTGTCTCTGGACACCCGGAAAGAGAAAGCTAGATCCGCTTATACCTACCAACTGTTTATCCTGTTGTACCGCAGTGTGCAGTCCTAGTGTCTTTGTCATTTTTGTCCTCGCTTGATTATTTCTACAGTGTGTTCTTAGAAATAATCCAACATGACCCAACAGAATTACCCGACAAAGTCGAGAGGGAAATGAAAAATTAAGAGGACCCATTTTACTCCCGTTAATTTTTCCAATCTAGAACGATACAACGTTACTAGCTGTTCCCTTCTGCGATCCTTCGATGTAGTTACGTTTGAAATTTATGAACGTACTTGGCGGAAGAGAGAAAAAAAACTCCAACACTGGTCACAAGCGTTGTTTGCCTCTAAAGTACACGCAGCTAAGTCAACCACGTAACTCGTGTGCTATCGACGCCAACTCAGATGTAGGGCTCTCGCCATCTTTTTCTCCTCTCGTGTACACGTTGAACATCACGCGATGCGTTTACCACTATAGCCGTACAGAGGTACACAAGTCGCTGAGGAGACACACAGGTAGAGAGAAAGAATACGGTTCGAAAGAAAATGCGTTATTTTCTCGCGAAGGGAAACCGAGTGAATTGAAAAGTTCTCCAAACTACTATAGACGATTGTTAGTAGAGTTTCTATAGATAGATCAACGTTCTTGATTTATTATTTTTAGTACAGACGTCAGCGTTATAGCTCTCTCTCTTCTTCTCTTTCTCTCTGTCTCGTGTATAGATTATAAAATACGAAGCAAGCCGCTCATTTCCTTTCCTATGCTCGTGTGTACCGAATGCTAAGTTTAGAGAGAGTGTACAGGCCCTAGCCTCACTTCAATAGTAAATGACACTCGGATGCGGTAGTTTGCCCCGCTGTTACACGATGACGATTTGTGACGTTGACGGGAGAACAATCATGCCGACGTGTGCGATCAGTTATTTGGACGAAGAAGTGCATCGTAACACTACCGTTGCCTCACGATCAACAAGTTCGTACACCAACTCTTACCCCTCGATGTACCTCCAAATAATACATGTGAGGAAGACTTTTGGCTGCTGGTCAAACGCATCATTCATATTTGTAACCGTTCTTCGTGTTCTCGAGCTCGTATTCACGTCACATTGTACCGCGGCGAAATTTCGACACGCTGTTGCAATGCACTTTTAGACAAATTTCAGCAACGTCTCGTGAAATGAGTAAAACGACGAAATCGAAATTTTCCATTGGTATCTACGGTCTACTAAGCTTCTCCTATTATCTAATATTGTTAAAGGTGGACGATACGAGAAATGGAACTTTTACCAATTACAGGTCCGTTACCTTTTTCCTATTATCTAGTATTGTTAAAGGTGGACGATACGAGAAGTGGAAGTTTAATTAAACAAAGAATTGTATATTTCGAGTCAACGACGAAGATTTCTTCCATAATGAAATATTCCAACTGGACTTACAGTATGCCCAATTTTTCCCCACTTCGTTATGCTTCCTATTATCCTGAAATTCGAACGAGAAGGAGAAGCAAGCGGCCTAAGTGAAATTACCAAGGCTAATTATCGCAACTCGGTCTCTGCTAATTGTAAGAATTCTCCACTCAACTCGAACGGTAACCCGAACCCCGCGAAATCTCGGTTACTCCTAAAACTCCTACAGACAGTTGGCCCCTGACCCAGGCGGTATCGGTTTCTCCCAGAAGGCGCCCTCGCGAGGGTGCGGAAGCACGTGCGCGTCCTTATCACGCTGCCGCTACGAGAAATAAAAAGAGAAAAACGGAGGAAGAAAAAAAGGAGTGAACGCTAGTGCTACGAGGAGAAGAACGTGAGGTTCGGTGACGTAGCTGGAAAACTGCGCTCTGAAGGGGCTGCTCGACGCCGTTTTACCATAGAGCACGAGGAACAGAGAGGAAATGTTCTCGCGAGGTGGTAACAGTGAATACGAGAAGGAGAAAGAAGAGGAGGAGGAGGGAATACGAAGAAGAAAGAGGGAGAGGTCGCCGAGTTTAAAGGCTAAACGGTTGGGATGTGCGCCATGCATAACAATTAGCCTGGGAAAATCATGAAAATGTTGCGGACCTCTTTTAACTTCGTACCACTGGCCCTCAAGTCCCTTTTGCCATTTCCCCTTGCCCCCGCTGAGAAACCACCCCCCTCACGACGCGTTCAACCCCCTCGACGGAAGCACGGCGAGATAACGGAGAGTTACACGCCCTTCCTTTAACCCTTTCCCGGAGGTTCTCGCTTGGAAGACCTGTGCAGTGGTTCTCTAACCCTTTTACGAACGTTCTAACCGAGCTCCGTCCACGATACCGTATTAATTCGTTTGATTAAAATTTATTTTAAAATTAATACCGTTGCACAGCACTCTGAGAAATATTACAGCGTATTCTAAAAAAAAAAACAAAAAAATGAGAAAAAGAAGATGGGATAAAATTTTGATACAGCAGAAGGTGCAGGAAAATTAGAACATGTTTAACTGCTTTAATTAAGCAAGTTGGAAAGAATCATGGAACAATAATGGAGTGTAATAAGGTGGATAAGAGTAGGAGCCATGAGCAGCTGTATACGACAGACGTAAACCGGAAATAAGCGTTCCAAGGAAGGCGAGCGAAGAGGCAGGGTTGATATCGTGTCATCTGTAGGAACGGGAACCATCAAGGATGCACGCACGTACGGCCATATTAGGACTGGAATAATATATGGGATTCCTTCCAGGCAAGGTGCTCCTTAACGTGATTTACGTAATCTTACAATACGGCGTGCCGGGTTAGATCGGCCACATATTATATATTACTCGATCCCAAGGAACACCTACCACCTTTCAAGCTATCCTTACGACCAATACGTTCAACGTTCACCGAGCAATTGACCTATCGAGTGATAATTTATACCGAGCTGTTTGCTCGTGCAAATTGTAAACAGAAATTTCGTAGGGAATAACAATCCTACGAATCCAGCAACTTAATGGCTTTTTCACGAGGGTAGAAAAATAACCCTTGTACAACCAATCATCAACGCTGTATCAAGATCGAACGAACGTAAATTATTATCGTTCCGTTTCAAATTAATTTCAGCTTCGAACTCGTACGCGTGAAAAAACCATCGATCAATAACGAACTTATTTGAACATCGTTGCGTAAATAATATCAAGCAGAGAGCTCTATCGCGAGCGCGCGCGTATCTGAAATAATTACCCCGCGGACGATCATTTCGCCGATGCGTTATTACATGTGTTCCGTCAAAACGGCGAAACGCTTCAATCGCGTGAAAATCTACTACGATCGTACACGAAGCGTAGCGGAAAAGAAGAAAGAAAGAGATGGAAAAAAAAAAAGAAGAAGGTACAGTGATCTAAGATATCATCTTTGGGGCGGAGTTCTGCATAACGCGAATAGAGCGTATCTACGAACACCCACTTAATTCCGTGGCCTAAACAGGAAATCCTCCTTTCAGGTAATTGCATGACTCAGTTAAATCTGCGAACGTACTGAAGCCCGTTCAATTAATCAATTACCGCCAAGACAGCCTCGATTGTCACTGAGAACCGTCCTGCTTATTATACCCGGACGAACACGTCACGCAAATAAAAAGATCTATTAACAATGTTACAGTACATAGGTTTCTCTCCTTCTTACTTCTATTTCCAATTGAGAAATTTATCGCCCAGCGAGTACCGGGGTGTCGTTATTGTGCACAAGGTAGTAACGTTGAAAGGCATTAGGCGATCTATCGCGAAGAAATTTCATCGCGGCCACGCTTGTTACGCTTCCAGCACGTGCAGACACGCGTATATCTACGCGTGTGTTCTGCGCACGTTCGAAGCAACGCGCGCGCACGCGAACACCTAGTAAGTTAGGCATACGTACGAGTCGATAAGAGGCACTCTGGAACGTTGTGCATGTGCGTAAGCACGTGCGTGTAATTTCCTGAGCCAGTATATCTCAGTGGGCGACTGCACTTTAAAGCTCTCTTCATATTATACCGCGTGTCCTTCGTACCAAACCCACCGACGTTTAAACTTACCCGCGATAATCTCAACGCACCTCGTACAGAGACACTTTACGTTGCAACATGTTAATTATTTATGTCGCGGAGGCTGTTTATCGTATGAGTCACGGGAGAGATCGCGGCGTTCGGTATGAGAGGTCCCTTAGCTCCCCTCCCGCAGAAGGAAACATGTCCAGCCGGTTCTCTCTTGCGCGAGAGAGACCAAGAAAACGGAATTAAACTGCATTCTGCATTGTTCTAAAACGGCGGCACCCGCGAGCCTGACCTTGATACCAGAAAACACGTCGCTGCAACGGGAGAGAAGGAGGAGGAATCGAGAGTAGAATGTACCTTCTTTTTCTTCCTTCTTCTTCCGTCGAGTTGCACCCATTACGAAAGAACACCTATTTTTTTCTTCTTTTCTTTTTTTGTTTCTTCTCGTTCTTTGAAAGGACGTCGTGGGTGATCTCGAAGATCGCGTCGCGAGATAAGACAATCGAAAGTATTTTGTCGCCCTAATGTGGGTACAAGTTTATGCATATATGCGTATACGATCTGGAGAGTTAATACGAATTAATCGTTACGCGGTTAGTCAAAAGGTCGTTTCCCCAGCGTGTATGTAACAAACTTCTAGCCTTTTTGATTTACGATCGTACGCCTGCTCAAACTCGCTTGTATATCGTAACCGACACGTTGTACAACCATAAATCCCTTTACACTTAAATAACTACTATCCGTGTAGATAATTTAAGTGCACGTCATTATGACAAATCGATTACACGCTCTCCGCACAAATAATCGGGGATACAAATGACACCGCGAATATTTTGCACGAGGATCGCTCGCGTATACACGTGCACGTATGTACATAGGAGCAAAAGAGAGTTTCTTGTCCTATCGTGTTAAGAGGGAACAGAGAAATTTTCATTCGTGCAACACACACGCGGATTGTCCTTGACAATGAGACGACAAACGCCACGGAAGGAACGATCAATTATCGATTGCATCTCTTTCGATGCGTCACGAAGCCGTAAACGGAGCAGTAATTGCGGTTAAATAGCTTAGGAAGAATTTTATCAGTGTTACATTGTTCAACTGGAGATACCACGTGGAATTTTTACGTAATTTTTTCTCTTTTTCTCCTTTTTTTTTTTTTTTTTGCAAAGGTGCCGGGGACAGATGGTTATTATATCTATATACACATATATATATGTATGTAACGAAACGTTACGGAAAATCGAGCGTCGGTGTTGTAACAAGGAATACAAATGATCTAATTTACAATGGATCCCAGTGGGTTTGAAACTTTTTTATTTCCACAATCCACAAGCCGTGAAAACTAATCTAGCCGATGTAATAGATCAACGCTCGATATCTAAAGTACGATGACGTGTGAGTATACCGGTGTTGGTGTACCACCAGGGAATACCTGGTCAATCAATAAGCCGAAAAAAAACCGGGTGATCGAGCCTATCGCGGTTTTATCGCGCTCTATGTACATTTCTTCGCGACTCTTCCAAGAATCGCGATTAATTCTATCAGCTGTTTCGAGCTCCGAGGGTGGTGCACCAACGACGTCGAAAATTTTGGAGAAAAATACTGTTTCTTGAAGAAGAAGAAAAAAAAAGAAAAAGATCTACCTAACGGCTATTTAGGTGAAAATGACCCAACAGCAATTTTCGATACCGAAAAAGTAAGTATCGTCTTTCGTAATTTTTTAGGTTTGTTTAAAAAACAGGTATTTTCAAAACTCATTTTTGGTAAGCTGCTAATAATTGTTGTTGTTGACTGAGAGTTAGGTGAAAAAAAAACAGAAGGAATTTTGGGAGGAAGGTATCGAAAGTTGAAGAGATATCGAGAAGTAGTGTGTAAAAATGCGGAGAATACGATGATACACGAATGAATCGTTATCTATTAAAAGTATGCAAGTGAATCGACATTCTTTGACGAAAATAAGTGATCCTTGATCATGTCATGAAAAATCACTGGAATTCTTCGGGCAACGGTGGAATACACGCGCACGCGCGCGAAATTGAACGGCCGGTCGGTCGACTTGAATTTTCCGGGGTTTCCGGGCACGTGTCACCGCGCTTTTTCTTTTTTCCTCTCTCTCTCTCTCTCTTTCTTTCTTCCTGAAAACGCACGCAAGGTAAACTCTTTGTTTGCGCGCGAGAGCTCACACACGGGCACGCACAAACGACATTATAGAACGCGCGTGTAAGGCTATCCCGGTGGTTCTATTCAAGAAGGTATTATGAAACTCCCTCGGAAAACGTACTCTCCCGCTTTGTTTCACCTTTTATTTTGTTCTGCTTTAACCGGATGGGAGGAATGAAATCCGTGTATTATACGCGTATATATCCGTGCGTGTCGCGTGGCCGCCCTACCGCTGCATTTAAATGCACCCACACGACTCGACGAACCGTTCTGTGTACGCACGCGAAACAACCACAATTTCCAACTTTACAATGTCGAATCGTCCACGTCACTTTCGCTTTCTCTCTCTCTCTCTCTCTCTCTCTGCTCGTGTACAAGCTGTGTGTCGAGTGCGGGACGGAAGAAGCGCCGGAAAAATTCCAACTTCGCGTTAATTCTGCGATGGTCGTGTCGTGTTCTAAACAACACACATACACACGTGTACACAGAGATACACGTGTAAAGCGGCTCGTCGTCGACGCTTAAAGCCCCTCTTTTGTGCTTTGATATTCAAGCGAGCCGGTGTAAACGAAACCTCCAAGGCGCCATTCATGCCGCTTTTTTTCAATTCCGAGTGTACCAGTTTATAAAATGCCGCGACTATGCCCGCGTATATATACGTCGGTGTCTCGTGACTGGCCAAATACCGAGTGAACGATACGAGAAAAAGAAAATGTTTCGTCCGGTAACAAACCGCCGCCGCGACCGACACACGGAATAAACATAGAATAATCGACCGGCGAAAGAAAGTCGTGTGGCGGCGTTCTTAGGTGCAATTAGGTCGGAGAATGAGTAATGCCTGGCTACTCTAATCTCGGCAATGGGCGAACGTTCAGAAAGTAACGGACCAGCTCTTGAGAGAGGCTTATGCGTTCCTACGGGCACGTAACACCGCGGAAAATTTCTCGTAAATAACTGTTGTTCCGCGGCAGAGTGAAAAATCACACGTGGAGCGGTGCGTCTTCGAGTTGAATGCGATCTGTTAGGACAGATTCTGTCGATTTCGAGTAGGTAGTATTTGACTAAAAAATGACTAAAAATGATTTTCTGGTGCTCTAGAATACCTACATCGTAATTAGGTCAGGTTAGGAAAAACCTAACCTAACTTAACCTCCTAAAAATTTCAGTCAACGACAGTAACTTTGATATTCTTCGGAACAAGTGAAGAAATTGTTTCAACCGTTCTTTGTCGATAAGAAAAAAAATCTGGTAGCTTGTTGGAAAATGGAATTTTCCTGAAAATTGTCCGTCGCTTTGGAAGGAGAACGAAACGAACTAAGAGACGAGAAAATTAACACACAGACGGGACAATAGTTGCATTGTACGAGTAAAACGTATGGAAAAGGTTGAAATTCGTTAATCCCCCACCCGAAAAACACGCGATCTTATCGAGAGTGTAACGCGTTTATGCATATTTCCAAGTGTCAGATCGGCGTAGGAACAAGAGATTAGTCTTCATTGAAAACAAAAGAGAAAGGAAACGATCAAATGTGTGCGAACCACCACGCGGACCGACGTCACAGACCGTGATTGTGGTTATTTATATAACAGAACTCTGTAAATCTCGCGTTTTAAACGACTCTGTGGCGCACGCTACGCGGCTTTATCGAGAAGCATGATTTTATTTATAGAAAACCGATAATGACCATACGAATGCAATGTATCTTTTGCTTCCAAGTCATAGAACTGTTTACATCCTCTGGACACGTCCAGAGTATTGCCGAAGAGAGAGAGAGAGAGAGAGAACATCCGAGTAAATTTTAACGAGCCGTCCATGTTCTTCCTTTTTTCTTTCTTCCAATAAAATCGACCGATAAATTTTAACGAGTGCAACGATTAAGGACGGATCAACCGGCATCATACGGGATCGAGCAAAACGTGAAGCAATTAAAAAATAAATAAAAAAAAAATCCGCACTAAGTAAGGTGCTAATATATTCACTTCAGACTATAGCGAACGAATCAACCGGTATCAGAGAGCAAAGAAAACAATTTGTTTTAAATTCTCTACACGATCGTAGGTTGCTAAATTTTCCATGCTTTTCGGCAATTTTCCCCACGGCAAAATGAAACTCTCGTCGATCCTACAACACGAAACGTCGCGAGGCGTCTCGGAAAGATGTCGAGGCACAAGGTCAAGGGTGGAGGGGACCACACGGAGGAAGGCGTGAAAAACGGACGTCGAACAAAAGTTCGGTTCTGCGATTTTTCTAACCACGGGGGCCAACAAGAGTTCTCGCACGTTTGGTATCGCGACGACGGACAATGTCTTTGCTTGTGTTCCGCACACGGTTGACATACACGGGTGTAAGTCTTTTAATAACAACGCATTGTTAACAACAGCCCGACAATAGTTTCTTTTGATAATACCGAGTCGTTAGGCTTGTGTGTAGACTCGTCGGTGTCCATTATCGTGCCAGTTCAATGAAATCTTTAAACGTGCCACTCTTTATTTCAGCTTGTATCAGTTGTTTGCCTCGCGGCTGTTTACGCCGCGTTACGACTCCAATTGCTTGTGTGGTTCGCGCGCTCGCGACACATATGTATTTTATGTTTCTCTTCTTCCTCTATTTTTTTTTTCTCCTCCTCCTTTGTTTCTTTCTTTTGTTTAATTCTTGCTCCGTTTCTCTTTCTGTCTCTCTCCCTTGTTGTCACGTACATCTCGTCTCTCTCGCGCTTCTCGTTGCTCGTTTTTCCTTCGTTCTCTGTTTCCGGCGACACCTTCACAACCAGCCAAAATCGTCAGGAACGGAAATAACACGACGCGGTGGCGCACACACCAGCAGCGTGTCGTTTATTTCGTAAACACCAAACGACGAGGAGCAAACGAGATACAAGCCGGGCCCGCCTAGTACGCGGCGGACGTAAACTCATTAAGCGGATGTAGCAACGGCAGCAATATTTTTCCTCTTAGAAAACTGTTTTTTCGACGGGCTGCGTGTTCGGCTATTATAAAGCAATCAACGTGAACGCGTCTCTCTTTTTTCAGACAGAGAACGAGGGAGAGAGAGAAAGAGAGAGAGAGTAGGTATTCATCCTTTCTCGATAGAGTAGACGGAAAAGAGACCAGGCTATTTGTGCATTATAACCGCAAACGCGATAGAAGATCGCATTCGCGCGACTTTCAGAGTTCCATTAACTTCTCGGCGTGGAAAAAAAGAAACAATAATAATAATAAAAAATACGGGGAAAATTAATCTTCTAAGAAGCGAAGTAAACACAGAAACAGAGAGTAGAGAGGAACCTACATCTCTGTGACTTGTTATTAATTGTTTTCACAAGAGTTCATCGTTATTTATTTATCGATACGCGTAGCTATCCGTCGATTATTATATAGTAGACGGAGGGAGACTTAGAAATGCTTTTCCAGTTCTTTCCCTCGCTTTTTTCCATTCACCGTGAGGACAAATAAAAATAAGAAGGATTGCGTATAAAGTGGACGAAACCTCCAACGGTTTTCCCCGTTATTTCGCTCCACCTTGCAAGTCTGCGCACAGCTCCGCTATAAATAACCAACTGTTTACTCGCTTCTGCCCTCAAACACTTTTTAATGTTTCTTATTCCTCGCGAAGGTCTAAAGACCCAGGCTCGGACGGCCGGTATTTCCGTTGGAGAAGGAGCGCGCGGCGGGTTCTGGCCTCGAATGCAGAGAGAAAAGCGCGTATGAATGAAGGGAATAATCGTAAAAGAAAAGCTTGATATCGCGGGGGAGACAGGGAGAAAGGAGGGGGATTCGTAATCGGAAGTATCGCGATAAATAAACGTCGATTTAACGGCGGTCCCTTACCCATGTATTTTGCACCTTCTTCGTGATTCTCGTTCCACAGGTAGGTTCTACTTACGCGTCAAGAGAACACCGACGGAACTTCGCGAAGTAAGATTTACTTCTTATCTCTGGCTGTAAAACCATTACAACAACCGACACGCATAATGGAAACTCGCTTCGTGAAATTTTACTTCCGGTATAGTAAGCGCGCGCCAACCAACTATCTCTCCTCGTTTTGTTTGCAAACATTCTTTCGCTTCGGATATAACACATTGTTTCTTCCTTGTTTTTTTTTTCTCCTTTCTTTGTTTTTAAGGAACTCGCGCGTATTACACGTCGAGTAATTAATAGATCATCTAACAATGATAATCGATACCTCGAATAATCAACTTTCCTTCTTTCTTGGAAAGTTCCAGTTCTACGTACAGCACTGTTCAAAAGATCCTGGGCGGTGTAAACTGCAACGACTCGAGGCGTGAGTTTGGTCGATAAATAAATTGTCCGTGGGCACGAGCCGTTAAATCGTTCGGATTCGATCAACGACAGGCTGAATCGTCCAACGAACCAATTAAGTATTTTCATCGAACGTCCTCGGGCAACAAAAAGCACGAGCCGTACGATGATCAATTAAACAGGCGAGACGAAATCGATATTTAAATCGGTTACGAGCAGTACCTTCTTTTTTCCTCCCTTCCTCCCTCTCCCTCTCTTTCTTTTTGCAAATCGAGAAATAATTGATGGATCGTTTACTCGAATGACTTCATCGTTCTATGAAGCTATTCAATATGTACAAGTAAAACGCGTGATAAATACAGAGCCGCGTGAAAAAGGAAAAAAAGAAGCAAAGAAAAAAAATAAGCGTGTGTCGCATCGGCGACCGTTCATCCTTGAACTTTGCTCTGAATTGGTCAGTGAGGGAGTGCGAAATCCCCTAATTGTTTCGCCAAACGGTGTACACACGCACAGAGAGAGAAAATCGGCGGAGAACGCGAGATTAAACAGACGGAGGAAAAATCCTGTGGAAAACAGGATTGACTTGTCCATTGGTGAACAGGCTGGAATTAGGCTGTCAACGTTAGTGTACACACTCTCCGCGGAAGATCGATCGATATTATCGTTCGATGTCGTGGACGCGTGTGCACATGGTTGCGCACGCGTCCCACGTGTGCACAGCTCCGCGCTCCAGATTTAACACGATGACGGAACACAGCCAACGTTTCGTTGAATAACGTTTGTTGAATCGCGAACGGTAATATAACCGAAGAAATCTTCAGCTGAATCTTTCTATCGTACTTTTAACGCAATACGTACATATCTCTATACACAACACACAAGTGTAACCTATATATATACGTGGTTGATGCTTAGAACCATTAAAAAACCATTACGATGGGCAATTTCCGCATAGCATTTCTTCTTAGGCGAATGCCTAACACGATAAACAGTTATTTGTTCCTAAAGCGAAAGAGTCGAGAGATCTCCCTGTCCAGCGACAATTAGACATTTACACACACATGCACGTGTGGGGGGGACGGGGAGGGGAGAACGCGTCGCATAAATCTCAATAAAACGTACGATAACGATTGCTTACTCACGTGGTAGCGGGACCGTTGCAAGAAAACTAATGATTCACGCGAGACCGCAGAGCACCTCCTCTTCAGTGTACACGGATGTTAACAGCAATCTCCATCGTCTCATCGGTGTATCATTAAGGCGTACACCTGTTGACGATCCACCAGAGGAATGTTTTCTTTCTCTCGCTCTCTTTCTACCGAGTTCGGTGATTTTCACGGGTTACACTAGCCGAGCACTAATCGATTTCCCCTCCCCCACCCCTGCGAGTAACACGTTATTCGAGGAGACGAGGTTTACTTGAACCGCGAAGTTCGTCACCGGTCGAAGAGTAACGTAGAACTGAAAGGAACGCCTCTTCGGAAACGAAATATTCCCGACCCTAACAAGTCACGTATCACGAACGAGAAGCACCGAAACACACTGGAACTACGAGGACGAACTCGTGCGTCGAGAAAACAAAGCGTATCGCGACACAGCATTTCCCGGTAAACGGGACGAAAACACCTATTTGTGTTTCCTCTTCGCGAATGGTCGGTCAACGAAGGGCCATTGGTGTATTCACAACAACGACGATAATATCTCCTTGTCGCCCTCTCGTCAATGGTACACGAGTTCACATATTCGCACGTACATTTGTTGCGACACGCGTCACCTAGGACGCACTCTCGGGTGGTACAGGTAGGCAAAAATCACACGTGTGCACACTGAACACCGGTGAGAAAAAGAAGAGGGGGAAAAAAGGCAAAAATCCCGATGTTTCTCTCGCACAACCTTGAATCAGTCGTGGACGTCGCACAGTGGAAACGCCGGTGGTGAAAAAACACGACGAAACTTTTTAACACCGTTTCCCTCGATGGGAATCGTTATCACACCGCGTGTTATCCGTGGTGAATCGAACGCGAAAATTTCAACCGATCGATGTATGACTTGGCGGCGGCGGCGTTAGGAACACCGGTAGCACGTCGACGGACGCCGCCACACGAGATTCGATAAATCCGTACACACTCTCGAGCTCGACTGAGATAAAGAGAGAGAGAGTGAGAGCGAGTATGTGGTAAACCCGGTAGAACAGACGGACGGAAACGAAGCACACACGAATATGCAAGAGCAGAGAGAACGTACGTACGAACGAACCAACGAACGAACGAACCAACGAGCGACGAACGAACAGGCGAGAGCCTGGCTGCCTCGTTCGGTGAACAGCCCGCGGCCCCCACGTTGTTTGTCTCGCGAGTGGCCTGTTTACATGTTGACTCTCTGTTTACGCGTTTCGTATCCCCCCCTCTGTTCCCGCCGCCACCTAACCGCCTCCGATCCGCCACCCACCACCCGCCGCCACCACATTCCCGCCACTGTCTCTCCCTCTGCGCCGCGCCAACCCGTTCGTCACCTATCGCGAGGTTTGTCCTTTTCTCTGTTAAGCCTCGTGCGATGCCGTGAACGCGGCACTCTCGCTCTCGCTTCCTCGGCTACGCCGAATAAAGCCGAGTTTACACTGACTGACCGACCGGCTAGGCTCGCGCGCCGCGAACCAACTCGCGACCCGCTTCGTGATCGTTCGTGACGCGTCGACCGGCCCCGGAGATACTTTCGCGGGCTTTTCTGCCATCCTTTATTTTTACACGGTACCGACGGTCGTCCTTTGGGTAAGGTGATTGTTGTTCGGTGTTTACGTAGGAGTGCTTCCGGACCAATTTACGTCGCTTCGAATGCAACGACGAGGAGATTTTATGAAAGTGGAACTTTGCTGTATTTAGGATAATGTACGTGGCGATATTTTTCGTCGTTTTTCATCTCTTCAGGGACGATCTTTTTTTAAGCTAGAAGATGAACTAAAGAATAGAACTAAATGTGCACACGTGTGTAGCTTGAAAGGATTAATACGGTCAGGAAGTTAAGTAGTTGGCATTTTAATCGTCCATTGCACACATTTTGCAATATCCTTTTTACAATATCCCCCATGTTACACACAGAAAGGATTAAACCACAATTTCCTATCAAATCTTGAAGAAAGATTCGTGAAACGTTTGCGAAACTGCCCTCCTAAGGGGTTACCCACGTCTACAAGACCCGATAGAACAACTATTCTCCCTATACCGAGCAGAAGAATAATTACTGAATCTTCAAAAATATTTAAATATCTCCTATTTTTCGAACTCTCTCGAAACAGGAAATGAATCGACGATCGAATCTTCGAAAGATTAGATAGCTGTCTAATTAAGCTCGCGTTAAGGAAGATTTCCGATGAAATTTGACTAGATATGACCTATTTGACATTGCCTTAAAATGGCCACTTTGGTATCAGCTTATCTGTCCATCAGCTATGCTCGAAACGAATTTCAGCTGTGTAGGTGCAGGGTCTATAGCCTCCTGATTACAGGTATTCTTATTAGCTCTAGATCTCTAGATAACCACCGTTACCTGTAAACAGTCCCTGTGTAACGCATAAATGCAGAAATACCTGGAACTCCGGGAGACACTGTTAAATATCACGTCTCTCCGCTGAAATATGTAATATCCAGTAATGAAACACCCTGTAGATGAGGCAAATGCTTTCTGATCGCTGTTATCGGACAGTCGCGTGCGCACGTGTAACGCGATTCGCGAATATAAAAATTACACTCGGACCCCGTTCGTTCGCGTATCGAAGAAACGGTGCACGCCATTATCAACTTAATGATGCGCTTTTATCCGTTATTTATCGTTCCTGCAGCCTAATACAAGAAGCCTCGAGGATATTAATAGGTTCTCAGACAGGAACACGGTAGATGTATCCACCTCGGTCCGCTTTTCTTTTTTCCACTTCGTCTCTTCTTTTTTCTTCCTTTCTTCCTCTACGCTAGGATCTATCCAGGGCTAATTGAAATTATACACCGTGTGCTTATTAAATCGACGTTCCACGATTTCACCGAGAGAGTACGCGTTTAATTAGATTTTCCTTTCCACACTCGTGTTCCTCCGCTGTTAATCTCCCCGAACGTATCCCGACCCGATCGTCTCTTCTTTTTCCCGCGGGTTTCAGACACTACCGGAGACTTTGTAGCGTCGTTAACTTGTTCCACGATTAGATCATCGTAAAGTTCTTGCCGCGTGCTTGCCTGCGTGCATCGTTTCAACGAGACGGAATATATTATCGGTTTGTATAAAATACACAAGGTTGCAAAACGACACTCGGAAAAAGTGTATAGTATACCAACGACGCATTAGCGAATTTGCATTTTCGACACGTTTCGCTTGTAAAGTGTACACATTCGCGGAGAGAGGCGGGAGAGCACCGTGATTTGAAGTTTCACGTGAGAAAATGTAGCAATTACTACGAACACTGGAAAATGTCGTTTCTCTTCGAATTTTTTTCGATGTCCAATGTTCTTCTCGAAACTCCTCTCACACCTGTGCCATTACACCAAAGAGTAACATCCACACGTCTAATCGAATTTTTGCTCACGTAACTCGAAACAGACACACGCACACGTTAGATAACGCTCGTCATAAAGTAGCATATAATCAGAAAGAATTGGAACAAAAGGCTGCGTTGGAAATCGAGCCTTAACCACCGCCCACGAGCAACCGTGTGCTGTCTACACGGTCTCTCTCTCGTTCCTCGTGGATAACGTTTTCTCTACGGTCACCAAGCGTGCGACAGTACACACACACGTCGTCCAAACCAGACTTCTGTCTCTTTCTGTTCGATACACTACTCTTGTGACAAGCTTGTGTCGGACACGTCAACGCCGGACACGATATCGTTCTCATCAATGAGTATCGACGTTTTCGCCGTTGAGTGCTCAATTTCTTAGACTCGTTTTACGATCCACCGATAACACCGGGGCCATTTCTGTTTATCTCAGGCTATTACGCGCCTACCAATATGACTTTTCATTCGAATTCACAACTTGTCGTCGGACATGTCCAATGCATTCCCGCGGCTCTATCTCTCTCTCTCTCTCGCCTCTATACGTTACGACCGATAAAAGACCAGATAATCAGCGTCCACCGGAGGGGAGTGAGTATACGTCGGATACGGGAAAGAAAGAAAAAAATAGAAACAAAGGTTAAAACTGTCGGTGCGGTTTCCTCGAGCCGCATGATTCTCCAAGTGGAAACGTCATCGAAGCAAACATGGCTATTCAAACATGTGGCCCACGATGAGACTACGCAGACTCGAGCTTCTCCTCTCCTTCTTCTTCTCTCCTTCGTCGAACGTACTACACGATCCTCGTTTTCTTTTCTGTTCCCCTTTTTTTATTTTCTTTCCCCTCTCTCCCGTCTCGATTAGCACGATGCATCATACGTGGCAAGAAACTGCACAAACGATCTCATCCGCCCGGTTTTATTTATTTATGTTGCGCTTCGCGGAATGATTGCGACATTGCCTCTCAAGAACCGTCCGCCACGTTGCGTGGATGATGACGACGATGACGACGGTAGCGACGATCAAGTATCGCTTATGTAGAACAGATTTAGAATAAGTTGAAACGAGACACATCGTATCGTCGATAATTTTCTATCTTTAGTCTTATCGTTGTAGTTTTTATCCACGTTTGCCTTTCTTTATTGATTTCACATCGAGTACTCGAGAGATGCAACTGTTCGATGGGGGGGAGGAGGGAAAATAGTAGAGCTACTTTGTAGTTGCGAATTTTCTTGTTGCAATATAATGGAACGAAGTTGTTTGTTACGTGATAAGCTTGTGTACTCGAAGATACTCGGACAACACAACACTCGAAGATAATCGTAATGGCCGTGCGAGGTTACTCTTCACGCGAGGTGCAACGATGTTGATATCGTGAGAAAATACAGCAGAACAAAAAGGAGGCGGTACGAGTATGGTATTCAGGTTGATAGATAATTTCAAGATAATTTCTTGTAATTTTTTGTTTTTTCTTCCCCCCCCCGGAAGGTTATCGAAACGCGTGCAGTAAGAATTTCTCGTGGATTCTCGCGCGGCGAATAAGAGATATATCACGGGTTGTAATGATAATTTGCCACAGATTATCGCGGGGTTAACGTGTACTCGAGTTAACTCGATTATCATTACCACACCACCGGCAGATATTTATCTTTCCCCCGATAAGCCCGAGTACCGAAGTGAAACTACAACGGAGCCGATCGATTTAGCCATTTATCAATTAATCTTATCGACGTGGTCGGTGTGCCCATAACGAATTCCCGTTTTAATCACGTACAGCAAGCTATACTTTCGTAACGGCGGGCCTCTGTTCAACGTCTGCTTCGCTAATAGCGAGTTAATTGCATCAGGTGCAGGGGAATCCCCTTTTCCGTCACTTTCCGTGCTTCCATCGAGAAAAATGTACATCCCTGTAGGCTCTCTCTCTCTCTCTCTCTCTCTCTCTCGAAAAAGAAGAAGAAAAAAACACGCGAGAGAGAAATAAAGAGGAGAAATTTTTTCGATAGAGAAGGGAAAGGTAAAACGATCTTGCTCGCAGCTGCTGCTTGCTTCGTTTCTAATTTATTATTTATGCAAAAAAAGAGAATTTTTATTATCATATATAAATCATTTGTTGCCCGGCGGCGTTTCTCTTTTTCTATGGAAATGTTTCTTTACTTGCATGAATCATAAATCGGCGCGCTTCGCGCGCAACCGGTACACGCCGCCACACGTGCACGCGCGAGAAAACGCTTCGTACGAGATACGGCAGGATATAAACGAGCATTTATTATCCGGGAAGCGGTTACACGCGTCTTATCAATTCCAACGTTTGATTTTTTTATCGGTGCCTCTTGGCTTGCAACTCTTACGCAACCCTATTATAACCGAGAAACTTCGTTTTTAGTACTGTGCGATGCTTACAAGCCTAACCCTCCATTTTCATAGCTTTCCTTCGCAAAAATTCCGCCAGATTTTACTTTACAAATCCACGTTGATCAATAGAGGGAACATGTTTTATCACCGACAATTAACAAGATGAAATACACATCTTTCCAATAACTTTTCGAATCTTATCTCGCGATGTTTAACCTGTCAACTGAAAGCTGCGTTCCACGGAGAAAGGAATTGAGTGTGTATGACTGACAATCAGAAATAAATCTATCTTAATTCTTGCAAATGTGGGTGTGACATACATTGCAACACTCGACAATGAAAATAAAAAAAAAATCCACCGATTAATCACACTCTAAACGTTCTTCCTCGAGACACACACACACACACCACGCCCTATTTATCACACTAAACGTCACCGTTTCCTCCCATCGGCGATCACCAGAAACAACCCCGGTGTTCTTGTAAAACACGCCGGATTATAATACGAGACGGGTCGTTTTATTTTCAGAGGCCGCGTGACGTGGGCCAGGGCAGATCGTATATGTATATCGCGTAACTACCCCCATGGACTTAGCTACAACCGCTGCAGTACGGTTTAGGTGGGGTAAATCGTCGCGTAAACGTCCCGGTATACGAACCGGCAGGATTTCGTTTAGGAATTGGCGCGAGCGAGCGAGTGAGAGACTGTAGATAAGGTAATCCGGACCTCGAAAACTCTCTCAGATTCAGAAACCACCCCCGCCACGCCGCAGAAACTGTGTACCTGAGGGGTGAAGGTTTGGGTCTCGGTCAGTTTAATGCCAACTTGCCGAATATCAAGTGGTTTCTCCCGCCAGTTACAAGAGAGAGAGAGAGAGAGAGAGTAGGAATCATGGAAAACAATAAACAGACTTCGCCAACTTAAAGGATCGTACAGTCGATTGAGCATTATAAATGCCTTAGCCCGAGGATCGATTTCCCCGACTTTTCGATTTGTTTCGGGGTTCGGGATATATATATATAGTACCTGGTGCTCGTCGAACTGGCAGCGGTTCAACGTGAAGTAGCGAGCAGGGGTGAAAAAGGGGAAGTACAGAAAGAGCGGTGGGTGGCTTGAAGAAGGCATTGGCTTTATTAAGAACCTTTGCTCGTTTTTTCCCTTGCTGATTTCGTGGGTAACAAAAAATTCGGGCTGAAAGACACGAGCTTCGTATTGTGCAAGATTTTTCGTTTGAATAGAAAGAGTTAGAAGAATTGGGCTGTATTTTACATTAGATCGATCGTTACGATTTTTTTCTTTTTGTTCATTTACCGAGAGAGAGAGAAATTTCAATTTCTAGGAGAATCTAGTATTTATGGAAAATATCGCAATTGTATTTATTCGAGAAAGAATGTTTGTTGGGCGAAATAAAATATAAGAAGGGTTAGACGCTGGATCACAGGCAGACTGATTGATCGACGCCCCGCGCGAAGTCAGATACCGAGGAGTCCAACAACTTTTCCCATTATCGTCAATATGCAGGCCGAAGCTTTGGTTTCACGTTCGAGGGCGTTACGGCATCGATTCTATGGTAAAAGGAAACCGGTTAAATCGCGTCGACGACCTTTATTGCCGTCTTAAAGCAGTTAAGTTAATCGGCATCAGCATAAGAAAACGGAAGGGGCTGCGAACTTGACGCGGCCAGGAATCGAATCGCCTTTCCTTGTATTTAGAGTTCCAGACAAAAACATTAACATAAATCACGGCGGAAAGGTGGGAAGGATGAGAGAAGGGGAGAGAGAGAGAGAAGAGGTGCGACTCAGGGAAACATCTACCAGGATCGAATGTTTATTTCGATTCCCTTCGAGCGTTCCCTTACGGCACACTTTACAGCTCCATCGAGCCTCGTCCTGCTTCCTTACCTCCCGCAATTAGTGCCTCGGAAACTTACGAACCATTTGTTTCCCGGATACAAAGAGAAAGGCTGAATGGTAACCACTGATTCCTTGAAAATTCAGCGGATCAAATGAACCGCCATTGTCGATGATCTTTAAATTTCACTTTATAAAGGATAATATACTATTGACACACGTCTTCACTGATACCGTCCAGCAGATCTCGCCAGAGATTTTCTAACCCTAAAATCACCGATAAAATATTTCTTTGTCAAGATTTCAAACGGGTTTAACCGTGTATTTTTGGTAAATAAATAGAAAAGTGAATTTTTCTATATAAAAGTTTATCGAACAAAAAATTACATTCGGTAAAAATTTCAACTCGCTAGCTTCAACATAATTCGCATAAGCCTGTGTTTTACACATTAGACACGAAGAAAAATTTCTGAAACGTCACTTTTCTAACACACTTAAAATTAGTACAGTAGAATTACGCATGTCACACGAGAATGCTATAGAAACGTACAGTCCGGCGACAAACACAAGAATTAGCCATGCGTCAGGAAACATTACCAAGGCACACTTTCTCACAATACACGGTTACCGATAATTGACTGTTCCAAACTGAAAAAAAAAAGGAGGAAAAAAGATTGGCAAAGGGTGAAACGCGTGTACACGCGTGAGAATGCGCAAAAGGAGAGGGGAAAAGGTGCCACTTAACCCCATCCCCCTCTTCGTTCCCGACGAACGCACCTTGCGTTGCGCCGTCGCCAACCCTCGACCTCAACTCTTTCACTTTTAGCGGGAATTCGATGAATTGCCAGTCGCTACGGGCAATAAATAATGCATTTTGTGTTTGCCCCCGGTAAAAGGGTCTACCCTTAACCGTTCCCACCCCCTTCGTCGACCCTAAATTTTAGAACGACTTCGTTCGAAGGCGATCGAGGGCCACGATTTAGTGAAACGACCGGGGATTGATACAGTTTCTGAAAGCTGCCTGGAGAAGTCGAGTGTGTTGCTTGACCGTTGCTTATGGGCAAAGTTAAATGTGAAATCTGGGATATTCTCAACCCTTTCTGCAACTACACCCGCTAACTCGTCTATTTCATTTGGCAATTTTATCGGAGATCATACGCAGGGGATAAATTACACTCGGTTGAGTAAACAGTTGCAAATTTCACTGAAATAAGGAAGAACAAAAAGTGATCAGAGGTAATATTTTCTATAGACTTTTACACGACAAAGGACGGCTTTCTCGATTATGAAAGAACAACGAAATATTGTATCGAGAAGTAAAAGGAAGAGACTGCGGAACGAAGTACCTGGAAACAAGTTCCTCGATAATAGGAGAAGCCTGCACCTGCTATGGGCAACACAAAAAGACGAACGAAGTGGAAGAGAATATCGTCCATAACATTACCATTGTCTGTAATTTAGCAAGCTGATCAACGCTGCCAATTACGCGCAACTATTACGTAGACAGCAGCGATTGGTAAGACGATTCGACGAGCGGTTTCCCGTGAAATTCAATCGACCACGAAAGTGAATTAATAATCCTTATTGTCCCCTTTCGGTCTTTCTGCTCGGAAGTTAGCTGGACCATGGAAAAACTCGCTATAAATACTAACGTTTCCCCTTCGTTTCCTTCGATATTTATCGTGGTTCGATCGAGAAATTCATCGACCAAGGATTATTCCACACTTTTTTTTCCCTTCTTCCTTATCTTTCAAACCTCGTCGAAGGGATGGGAAAAGCAGGCGACCTATCGCGGCAATAATTAATGCACAGCACCGAACTTCCGAAACTTCTTTTACTCAACGAAAACACAAATTGCTTGTTTAATATATTATTAATTGGCAATTTCCGGCTGCTTTATAACGCGCTCCTTCGCTCGACCGCCATCGAAATTTCAACCCCTACGTTCTTCTCCGAGCGCGAGATACAACAGAAATTTGCATTGAAATAATCCTCGTTTCTTTCTCTCCACTTTTGAAACCGAACGAAAAATAAAATCTTACTCCTCTCATCAATCACGGTTTAATCAATGGTGTATCGACCTGATCGATAAAGAAAGAGAGAGCCCTCTTTCTCTCAAGCTTTCTCACACCCCCGACCTAATCCCCGGTGGCTGAATGAAGGACGTCGAAGAAAGGAAGGAAACTTTCTTATTAACACGATCAATCAAATCGCCACGAATTTAAAGCATTTTTCACGATTTTCCGGATTTCTGGGCAGGCTTACGGGAGGGCCGAGAGGAAAAATTCCGACCAACCGGCGTGTGAACGGTTAGGGATAACTTTCGACCCGATCGATGCGGGATTAAGAAGTGGCGGGTCGCTCTTCTCGCTGGCTAATTACGAAAGTGCGATCGCTCATTGGAAATAATCGGGCTGAACGTCCATTTCATCCTGCGAGAACCAAGCAAATGGGGTGGCCCCGTTCAATCCTCCAAATTCAACCTTCTTCTTTTCTCTCTTATCAGAAGGGAAATTTCTTTATTGTTTACCATATAAAAATTGTGAAAGGTTAGCTCTCCTAACTAAGGCTACCTAAGTTCTCCGCGGAATCGACAAGTACTTCGTCCCAAGTAAGATTTTAATTGTTTACCAAATAGCAGAGGGTTACCGCGAGGAACATCGGGGGAAAAGGGGAGAAGAAGTGGAAGTTCCCAACTCGTAAAAGTCCCTGAAACGAGAACGAGCCGATTATTCTCGTTGTTTACTGTCTCTCTGTCTCTCCCCCGTTCCCGCCGCGCCGCCCTTGGCAATTTTTTCCTTTTTTTTTCCGCCAGAACGTATACATCTGCCGTTCTCTCGAACGTCATAATCGTGTTCATTAACTTTCGCG
>NW_017100229.1:1317923-1322829 GCF_001263275.1 Habropoda laboriosa | reverse complement strand
TTAGTATCAGCAGAGTCACCACGATACAACGGGCTGACTTTATCTTTTACGAGGGTCGCGCCAAGGAGGACGTAACGCCGTGAAAATTGCTCAATAAACTTAATTTAAGTATCCAAGCCGATGCCTCTGTAACGACATACTAATCATATTCCAACCCTCGAGCGTAACCACGTGGGAAGCTCATTTATGGACGGATGTACAAGGAGAAACGAAGAAGAAAAAGAGAGAGAAGAAGATTCAAATATTAAAGTACAGTGAAATTTGCAGTTTGGTTGTTAAGCTTGATTTTTTTGGAAAAATCACCGTAGATTTTACTCCCTGTGAGACGTTCGCTTCTTGCAAGCAGTGTATACAGAGTAGCGGAAAATGGAGAAATAAGTAATTCGCTAAAAGGTTGATGTATGATCGAATAATTCATTCGTGTGTAATGTCACGGTTGTACCAGTTGTTATATCGCATTACGCCACGGACAGACGTAGCTTCATTTAAATATCATAAACTAAATGAAAGCGTGGCAATGTCTGGCACGACTTCTGAAACGTCTATTCTCCGTGGCTTCGCTTAATATTTAACACCTGTGACGCCCGCTCCGTTGTGTCTCGTAGTTCTCAACTCGTCTTATTTTCCTTGTACAGTGTGTCTCTGTCCGTGTGTGTGTGTTACAAGCTTCACTTGACGAAGAAGAAAATCCCACTGCTGTTAAACTCTTATTGTAAAAAAATAAAGAAACATTCGTGAATATGTAGTCAGAATAATCGAGAAAAATAAGCATCTGAAAAAGGAATTCGGATAATTCGAAGGTAGAAAGAAATCGGAATAAAAATTAAGGAGAGCAATCGATATTGAAATACTGGAGAAATTATAAAACGGAAAAAATTCAACAGAAATAATTCCGCGATCGAGGTACCGTGACTTTCACTGGGACTTTCATCGAATAAAGTATTTTCCGACCGATAAACCGAGGAAATTCAATGTTTGCGCGAAAACAGGCACGCGGCAGACAATGTTGCTATACTTTCACCTGCGTTCAGATAAAATACAAGGTGAGGAGAAATTCCTCGTGTGGATTGAGAACGGGTCAAAGAACTCTCTGTTCTGCGTCTAAAATCCTGATCCACACACTCCTCCTCGCGTACCCCTCGACAACTATCCAACGAAATACAGTAAATTCTGTACAAGAGTCAGTAAGTTTAGATTCTACAAGTGACAGAATAGATGGTCCTACGCCTGGGTCTGCGTCATTGTTGCGCCCATGTTATCTCGCTCGCAGTCAGTCAAATCTGTAACGCTACATCAGTCGGTTTCCTTTACGAGACTTCACGGCTCGAAAAATCATAATAGAAAAATATAACATCTTTAATGACATAAAACACGACATAATTTGAACAACATTTACTTATTAACACGTTCACTGTCGCGCCAGATTTACAGGTTGCTGTCAGGCGGCCACAAGAAAATACATTTTAAGCATAGGATTATAGTATTATGCTTTATAATTTTTTTTTTTCAATTGAAAATAATGTCTAGCTAGCTATGACGTTCAAAATTTTTAGTTGACAACATTTATTTTATTTTAATTATTCTAAACATTTGAGGCACTCCAGTCACTGATGACCACCATGGCCATATCGAGGAAACAATCTAACGTTAAAACTTATTGAGTGATGAATTTAATTTCATAATATATCGCTTTGGATGAATTACAAAATCAAATTGCTAAGAAATTACATTAGATACCTGTACACATGATCCGTCAAATGTAGAGGGAGAGCCACCGTTTGGTTGCCAATTGTTTATCACATAGAGTCGGCCTACCTCCACGTAAAAAAAAAAAAAAATGTAGGGTCGATTCCACAAGTGTCAGTAAAATGTAGGGTCGATAGCAGCAGAAAAGCTGCCAAAACAATTAGAATTAAATGTAACGATAGAAATTATTGCAATAATGCGTAATGCAATTGAAAAATTGAAAGAATCAAAAGAAACAACGCGAATTCGTATCTTTCTCGATTCTAGAATATAAGAAAATTTGAATAAAATACGCGACGAGAATTGGGGAGAAGCATAAGTTAAACGCGTCAAAATATTGAATAATAAACGAACTAGGGATGAAGCTATTATTTCAATACGCGATGAACCGACTCTAGTATTTACTAAAATTCAAAAATTCTCGTATAAATTCCGAAAATAGATAGAAACGGTTTAATTTAGGGTGGGCAAAGTGCACACAGTATACAATAATAAATCAACTAACCACTTAACATGCAATACATGCAAATTTTTTGGATGGTAAATTATTAGTAGACAAAATTCAATATCAGAGAAAATATACGAAAAATGCTGAAAGAAAAATTTCAAATTAATTTCAATTGCTGAAAGAAAAGTACATATTGATTGTTATGCTGTAACGAAAAAGCAACCTCTCAACCTCTCAATTGCAATATCCTATTCGACAAGTCTGAAGAACAACAATGACTAAAATTCAAATGTTTATTTCCCTAAACTTTCAAAATAATTTCGAAATATTTTATTCGAAGCGAAGTATTCCAAGTCAGTATCGATTTATTCAGTCTATTGTATTGAAATTCTAATTGATTCTAATGTATACAAGTGTTACAAGAAGGCTGAGTGTGTACAGGGTGGACATAGGCTAGCTAGTAGCCCCCGACCACTCTATGAACTTTAACGTCTATACTCGAAAGTGTATCGTCAACACTAACACGTTACCCAGATTATCCAAAAATTGAAGAAGTTACTTTTAAAATTGAACATTCTACGGTGTTTCGAGAGATTTGATAATCATAGTCGAACCTTAAACGAACGTTCAAACGAAGAAAATTTTCCAAAAATCATTTCGTACGTTATTAATCGATAAAACAAAAATTCATTGTTGAAAAATAAATATTTCCTGAAAATCTTCATCTTCCATACAAGATTCAAGATTTTCCCTAATTAAGAGTAATTTCAAAAGATTATCTGTATAAGCTATTATTTCAATACGCGATGCACTGACTCTAGTATTTACTAAAATTCAAAAATTCTCGTATAAATTCCGAAAATAGATTATTAATTACGGTAAACTACTGAGACGGTTTAATTAAGGGTGGGCATGGTGCTGCTTTAGTTTGAAATGATTTATAAACACATAATTAACAGAGGAAAAACCGTGAAACGGCAAAACGTCTACATTCTAATTGTTATAACATGTAAACAGAACTTTAAATTTAGTGTAAACAGAAAAAATATATAATACAATTTATTTCACGGTATTGCAACAAATAAACGTTGAATCAATATTTAATTCGTATAAAAACAATTATTTAACGTAATTTTACCTTCACTATGGCTATTTTTAATCTACGACCACAGGTCAATCTGATTTCTAATCCTTACGAACTTTAAATTTAGTCTAAACTGAGAAAATATATAATACAATTTATTTCACGGTATTGCAACAAATAAACGTTGAATAAATATTTAATTCGTATAAAAACAATTATTTAACGTAATAATTTTACCTTCACTATGGCTATTTTAAATTTACGACCAAGGGTCAACCTGATTTTTAATCCTCCGAACTTGATTTCACAACGAGAAAGTAATAAGATCGTTGAAACATACTTATTTGTCAAAGAAACTTGCAAAAATGTATAAATAATAATATGTATTGTTTTAACAAATTTTTGGAAGTATATTTTAATAATAAAATTGTGAAAATTAATAAATTATACGTTATTATAACATTAATAGAATTATGACTAAACCGAAGTTCGAAGTCGAGTATTTAAAGTCTGATATTACGTGCCTAGCGAGTGCCGGTAATTGTTAAAATTTGTTTAATAATTAGTAATAGAAATTCTAATTGATTCTAATGTATACAAGTGTTACAAGAAGGCTGAGTGTGTACAGGGTGGACATAGGCTAGCTAGTAGCCCCCGACCACTCTATTCACATCTCAGAACCTTCAGGTCAAAATACGCCGCGAAGTGTCTAGGGCCCAGTATAAAGGGTAAATGATTTCGCGGGACATCGGCGGGTCCTTATATAACTGCGGTACCCTCTCCCCAAAGTCATTAGCAAAATCGTCGGTTAGGTCAGGCGGGAATCGACTATTTTTCGCGGGAAACCGATTACTTTTCGCGGGAAATTTCTGTTCTTAATTTATTACTTGCAACAATCTATTATAACGCTACATAGAATCATTTATACGTTTCTATAACTTTATTCAATGGATAACTACGTTTCAATGTCCTCGTTACTTACTGGTGGTTTAATTAATTTGCTAAGGATTAAAAATCAGGTTGACCTGTGGTCGTAGATTAAAAATAACCATAGTACAGCTAAATTTATCGTGTTAAATAATTCTTTTTACACGAATCAAAAATGTATTCAACGTTTGTTTGTTATAATATCGTGAAATGAATTATTTGTGCAGTTCTGTGCATTTTCTGTGCAGTTCAACCTAATTTACTTAAATTTACGTTGCGAGACAGTAAACTTACTGACTCTTGTAGAGAATTTACTGTACTTTGTCCAGTTTGGTATGCTGCGTTCGTTTGTTTTTTCTGTGTAGTTCAACCTAATTTACTTAAATTTACGTTGCGAGACAGTATAATATTTACAATTCTGCCTGAATTTTTGAAATTTAGAAAAACACAGGTAAACTTCCACTGCATTTAAACGATATTCTCCACCAAACTGAACAAAGTACAGTAACACTTGTACTGACACTTGTGGAATCGACCCTACATTTTACTGACACTTGTGGAATCGACCTTACATTTTACTGACACTTGTGGAATCGACCCTACATTTTACTGACACTTGTGGAATGGACCCTACATTTTTTTTTTTTTTACGTGGAGGTAGGCCGACTCTATGTGATAAACAATTGGCAACCAAACGGTGG
>NW_017100229.1:1297912-1317867 GCF_001263275.1 Habropoda laboriosa | reverse complement strand
TAATCCTATGCTTAAAATGTATTTTCTTGTGGCCGCCTGACAGCAACGTGTAAATCTGGCGTGACAGTGAACGTGTTAATAAGTAAATGTTGTTCAAATTATGTCGTGTTTTATGTCATTTCATCAGAAAAATCTCATCAATATGTTAAGAAAAATTTCGGGATAAGAAAACGTAAAATTAAAACAGTTGGTATTTAAATCGCTTGGTTGCCTAGACTCACGTTTCATCCTTATCTTTTATTCGCTGTCCTTGCCTACGTTCTGCAAACTACAAAGGCGGGCGCGAGGCTCGAAAACGTAGTCCCTGACTCTACGAGCGTCAGGTTTAGCTTCCTTGCGGTCTGACACTTGTGGAGAATATACCGTAATCCGCGGAATAATTCTTATCCGCTGTACCTCAGAGATCGTTACATTGGACCGTATATCCTAGGAATTCCACGGGAGGTATATTCGAGCTTGGCTCGATCATCGATTTCCCTCGACCTCTCTCCCTGTTGCGAGTTAATTGGTCCGTAATCAGGTAAATAACGGAACAACCGAGATATGCTGGATGTAGCACCGAAGTCAGGAACAATCTCCTAACCTAAGATTCTGCTTACATAACGTCATCGTAAGTGATTAGGCTAGCAGCCGTTTCAGCGAATCTCTGTATAATTCAGACATATGATAAGTATCTTTAAAAAGAGAAAAAACGGAGGAAAAAGAAGGAAGAAACTGGTCTCGGAAACGCGACAAGCATAACCTAACACACGACAATTTTCCAACAGCTATCGTATTCAACTTTCGCTTTAATTATCGTCCGACAATGTCCCAATGGACAAGATATCTCGACCGCGTAACAGCTACGAGATAATGGAAAGCGCAAGTAACTCCATCGCGTTATTATCGATATACGAACGAATAATAATGGTCGTTATAATCTTTCGCCCAGTCGACGAACAGAACGTTTTTCACTGCAACGACAGAGGAGCGAAAGAGAGAACCGAGAGAATCCAATTGCACCACGGGTAGGTATTATCTGAAAAGAAACACACAAGTGTAACGAGCGTATGCTCGAGGATGTATGCTCTGTTACCATCTTTGCCACAGTGGTCGCGCGGAAACGCTATTTCATAAGGAGTAGAAAATAATCACTCTCGAGTAATATATCCCTTCTCTCCCTCTTCCCTTATATTCTCTCACAACGACGCGAAAACGCGTTCAGCTCTCTCTCGTACAACTGCTGCCACTCGTCGTCGTGCGCCTAAATTTTTATTTCCCCTCCGCCGTGGTACACCAATCTCGACTCGCGAACGAACGTTCCCGATACCAATGATTCCTAAGCCCTGTTCCTGTCCAGAGAGACCAATCACACACGCGAAGAACACCTCTTTCCACGACACGGTCCGGTAGCGTTTATCTTTGCCGCGTCGTTTCAACGTACAGAGAAAGAGAGACAGAGCGAGCGAGAGAGAGAAGCAGGCTGATGAGGGGGCTCTCAGCATCAATTCACCGTGGTAGAGGCACAATCATTGAGGGCAAAGTCATCGGGGAAAAATAATTACAATCGGTCGCCTAGTAAGCGTACGTACTCCACCAATTCCCACGTAGGTAGGTTCATCTTTCTCTCGTGTTCCCTTACTCTCTGTCGCGAGCTCGCTCGCTCGTTCACCCTGTATCCCACTCCCACCGCCCAGCCAAGGGTGGGGCAGGCTCGAAACCCCCTAAGTCAGCCCGTATCCCGGAAACCACTTCACATATTCGCGGTTCGACGATCCTGTACAAAAATCCTAGCCGTCGTTATACTTGGCTCGCCTCTTTATTATTACTTTTTTATAACGACGTGACAGGCGCGCGTCAAAGGTTCGTACCTGTACGACTTGATCGGCGAACAACAATACTAACGACATACTACTCTGTATGATCATCCCCATATTCTCTATCAGCTCGTTTTTATCTTCTTCCTTCTTCCTTTCTTTTTTTTCCGAACACGTGTACAATTCGATTCACGATCGGGAATCAGATGTGAGACGTTGAAATATAATCGGTGTCTGCGGTGTTATTATACGCGGGACATTATAATGACTGCGCTAATGATTTCGCGGAGACTGCCGATAATCGTGTCGAAACGTCTGCGTTTCTTACTACGCTGGACATACTAGACTGTAGGAGAGATTGGGAGGGGAGAGAGAGAGAGAGAGAGAGAAAAAAGCGCGTAGATTATGGTAACTGTGAATTTCTTTCTTCTGGTTCCATCGTGAACGGTGGACTCTAGGTTCTCTCGATTAAATTGCACTCCGCATATCGTGGTAGCAGCCACTTAGAGAGATAGGAGAACGTTTCCATTACCGGGCGCGCACGCATTTCAATGACGCAGAAGAGAAGGAACGGCGGAGGAGAGAAGTTGGAGAACTAAAACAGCGGTTTAAGGTGGTCGGAGGAAGAAGGCTGTCCAATGTCTTCTCTCGAACCAGCGGCCACTAAGGAGGCTGAGCCATAAATAGCCAGCTGAACACAGACGGGACCGACCAACACCAAAAAACGGCCATCGGGATGATCGGCCAAGGAATGTTCACCCCTTGCATCCGAACTGCCCGGAGATTAATCAATTTCCTAGGAGAAACTGCTGCCTCCAACGACACCTGTATGAATGTTTCTTTTGGTCCAACTTTTCTTTTCTTTTTGTCACTTTGCATGGACACGTTTTGGATAACGTTACTATTAGTGATACTCGAAGAATGTGAATGGAAAATTGGGAAAACTTGGTTTCATTTAACATAGAAAGGTAGACCTTTTTTTTTTTTTTGTCAAATTGCAGACATTTTTCGTGGTATAATTTTTAGAAGAAATAGAAATTTTAATTTTTTAATTATGATTTCTTCTTCTTTTTCTTTCACTTAACGACTATCTCTAATGGAAAATTTGCATAAATAAATAAAATGAAACCAGAGACATTTTTCGTGGTATAATTTTTAGAAGAAATAGAAATTTTGAATTTTGCATTATGATTTCTTCTTCTTTTTCTTTCACTTAACGACTATCTTTAATGGAAAATTTGCATAAATAAATAAAATGAAACCAGGTAGGATTATTTATGCACAGTAAGACTGCATACATTAGCTGCTCTATAAATTGCGAAATTTACAAGGGATCAATCCTCGTACGTAACTTTACCGCTCCATAAACCACACGATCATCCTTCCCATACAAGAAACGCGATCTCCAAGTTCCTTCCCAGTAATACATTAACTTTCGTAGCGCACTAATTGCAGCAAGGGAGCATAAACGTGTGTACTTCAATGGAATCGGTTTACTCTCAGTGCACCGTCGTAGCTTTTCTGTTTCTCGCATTCGGGCTCGTTAAGATCATTAACCCTAATGGTATTCCCAACACGTTCCGCGTAAACTTCAGGGCGACGCGTACGCGAACTTCCGGGAAGATTTTCTTCGCCCGTTCCCTTATTCCCTTTCTTACACGATCGTTTCGCGATTCTCTAGTTGATGCGTCGCACAGACGATCGTTTCTGCTATTTCGCAAAATGGAATTCTTCGGAGGATACTTTTATTTCACCGAATTTTGTACGATATCTTCATGAAACTTCACCAAATGTTTACAATATCTTAATGAAATTTCATAGAGAAGACTAATCACGTGTCATCTGACATTAACCCTTTCGCGATCGAATTATTTCTTTTTTCTAAGAATTTTTATGCATACTAAATTGAGATCAATTTTTATTCGAGCATACTCTAGCGAGATATCAAGGGTCTGATTGGTAAGGAAAGGGTGAAACATAATCGTACACTACCGTCAACGTTCCGACCGATGTCTCGCCCGAGAAACGAAACGTACGACCGTGCGTCGACTCTAGTCGAACTCCTTCGATCCGTCGCGATCGCATTCATATCACCCGAGGGCATAAAACGCAACGTACACTCGCGGATGACCGAATGGCAGGCCGCGTATCCACATAACAGCCTCCGGTGCGTTCTATTCTAGATTCATAACTATTAATACTAATGTCTGCGAGGAGAGCCTCGAGCCAGGGAGCAACTTCTTGGCCAACCGTTGACCATTTCTACCTCTCATCAATGGGCACATTCAAACACAGGCGAAACATGAATTTATCAACGGGAAGGAGAGATCCACCCTACCGTGAACCGTGTACGCGTTGTTTCCACCACGCTCTATCCACGACTAAATTTATTCCTAGCCCCCTTCCTACCACACTCCGCTAAACGTGTCCAGATGCACCATAGAGAGACAGTTTATACCGTATCGTAACCAACGAATTAAAACCTTCACCTACGATATCTCGGCTAATTAGTTTTCCCGTCTGTCCAAGTTAACGAGCCTTGAATCGTCTTGTATCGAAAGGAGGGACACACGATCGTTTATCTCGCGTCATATATCCGTAGAGAAACAGAATCATGGGCGTGGAACACGTGAGTGAAGAAAAATTCTAATATGGACGAGTACACTGTATGTACACACGTACAGAACATACACGCGTACAAACGTACATACGTATATGTATACATATGCAGACGGATGAAAGGAAAACACGTGGAATGAATATAGCGTAGAGGGGGGTAGCAATAAAGAAACGAGCACGAGCCCGGAGTTCTTTCGTTCTGTTGCGCGGCTGTATGTACAGTATAACACACGCAAGACGTTGCCGAGTTATTTAGAGCACGATTATGTACTCGATGATTCATATTTCAATTTTCTCTTTGCCAACTAACCGGCGATTGAAGACAAGTATGCCTCGATTACTCTAATCATGTGATCCTCCGCGGTATATGCGCTGTTATCTTATCTCGGGCTCTCGGGTACACAAGAGTTAGGAGTTGGAGAACGATAATGCTTGCATTTCGTATTGTTTGACGTTCAATATCACCGAGAAATTGTTTCGCGAGAGAGGAAAGTCGTATGCACCGGGGATCGGTGTGTGTTTTATTTTACACGAGATTCCGAGACGATCTGTTTTTCAACGTCGCCGTTGTCGAACATTCGAGTGAAAATTGGAAAAGAGAAGGTGTAACTGGTAAGGTGTATAAATTTGCAAGATGGGATAAAAATGTGGGGGGGAGGAAAGAAGAAAACGTATGCAGGGCCACGAAAAAGAAAGTTCAAAGGAACGAGCGTTGAACTTAGGCGCGCGGCGCAGGCAAATTTTTCATTATCTTGCGCCATAATCTATTTACAGAAAAGATTTAAAGCTGGGACGTGCGGTGCTCCCAGTCTGGGGTTACTGAATTCATTATTCCTTTAAAAATATTAACTTTACTAACTCTACCATTTCTTTCTCCTCTCTTCTTCGTTTCCTCTTCTCCTTTTTTTTTTTTTAGCTAGAGAGAGAGAGTGAAAGAGAAACGCAAACCCATGCGGAAGAACGATAAAATTTCGCGACTTCTCCTTGTCCAACGGACATTTCCTCCTTTGCCCCTTGAAATATGCAACCGTGGATCGGCAGGAACTCCCCGGTATTATTTCGTTATTTCCCCTCGATATACGGTTTATACGGTCTTACTAAATCTCCCGTTGCGCAATTATAGACAACGATATTTCAACGATATATCTTTGGATACGTCTTGCTTCTAAGAGCAATAATTAACCGAATTAAATAATTGCCGTTGCACTATACTTCCAAGTCATATTTCAACCGCGATACATGTTTGGAGGTGTACGTCGCTACCGCTGTCGCAACGAAATTTACGCGAATCTAAGAATAACATCTCGTTTGAAATAGAATCTTGTTGTCATTGGTTCACTAGCCGATATTCTAATCTCTCTGGCGGATTAAATCGGCCAACACGGCGGTCTTCCAGCTGGACGTCCGATAAGTATCGACAAACGAGATAAATACGGCTGAAGGAAATTCTTCGAGAGAAACTTAAGAGCAAAAACCGACGATGTCTGTTGGTAAAACGAGAGAGATTTCTTCTTTCTTTTTTTTCGTTAAACGTGTATTATCCAGCGTGTACGTTTTCCGCTTACGAGTTATACTCACACCTGAGGAAATCAGGTCGCGTCGACGAGAAATTTAGATTTTCCCGCGTGAAAATTTATACCGATCTCGCGTTTTAACTTCTGCAAAAGGGTGAACCGCGCGTGTAAAATTAGTGTTTTGCGGCCGCGGCGGCGATATTACGTGGGGCCCGATCGCGTAAATAAATGAACCGATGAGAGGCCAGCTACATACCAATCCCTTAGTACATCTTGGCTAACTATACTTGAAGCTTCCGTGACCGCGTGCGCGGAACGAGCTAGCGCGAAATATACCAAAGTCGCCGGGAATGGAGAGCGAAGAGCAAATGCGTCCGCTTGGAGAAGGGACGCAACAGTAAATCTGTCTCATCGTTTGGCACGCTCGTGTTCACCACCTCGAATGAATTATTTACTTATCAATTATTAAGCGGAGCTCGTCGTGTACCGCTTAAAGATTTATCGTGCCACGCACACGAGAAATTGTCTCTGCGTTTTCGCGCTACGGTTTCATAACTGCTGATATTTATGACGTTAGACCCGATTTTCAAGGTTGCTCATAACCCAAATATAAATAATTTTACAGCCTACGTTCGACGTGTGTCTCCGTTAATGGGCCGATCGTACGTCGATTCGGGTGACAGCTTGGGAAAATAATTGGGAAACCGGTTGTTTGGTCAACTTTTCACTCTCTCTGATACACAGCGTACGGTTGCTTAAGAAGTTACGTTTGGTTACAAAGTTCGAGAATGTACCTAGGAAATTTCAGATTGATATATCGAAAATTAGTAGAAGTTGTTTCTAGGTTTCTCTGAAAGCAGCATCCTCTAAGAGAACAGACACCGTATCTCACAAAATAATCGACAAGCTTCCTCCAAAATTAAACGTAATCTCCTCCCAAGCATTACTTAGACCTTGACGAACGATATCTAAAAAATTCCTATCGTCTCGTTTGCAATAAAAAAATTAACAACATCTACCTAACAAAGGTACCTACCACTGAAAACAATTTCCATTCAATCTCCTCTACTATTTTTCCCCCAAAAAAATTCCCCAATTTGTACCCCATATTCGACGTCTCCGGGTGCAAGTTCGATCAACGAGCTTTCAATCATCGCCGTTAATTATCCCTCGAGTAATCCGGACGTCGGAGAAACCTCGCAGAAACAGTGGCGTTGTACAGTAGTATCGCGGTGAATGCGAATTCTTTCACAGGCTTCCCGGAATAGGAGCAAAATGGAGCAAAGTCGGAGCGTGCAGAGCGGTTGCGAGTCAAGTATACCGACGTCGTACACAGGCGAGCGGTAAATCCATCGCGTCGTTCGGTATGTAAATCGCTTATCGCTTCGAGTGGACCACTCGGTATAATTAGGTAGGTAGGTAGCTAGGTAAGTAAGTATAGGTAGATAGGAATGGCATCATGCGCCGCCGACATGTATCTACACATCTAATGGCGAGGAGGACGAGAGCAACCTCGCGGAATTAGGCTCTTCCGTTGTTTCTATTACAAAATAGATGGCACGATATTGCGGGGCATCACAGAGAGCAGCGTAGCTAATCTCTACTTCTTTTTCGCCGCGTGATACCGTGTTACAGTACAGATACGATATCTCCGTGACAATTTTCTCCTTTTATTGACGAAATATTTTTCAAGTACGTGAAACAACGAACGGCGATCCTTATCGTTCACGAAGGACGAGTATATAATAATTTATCTACTTGCGTGTTAATCGAACGAGAACCGTCGTACAGATAACGTACACCGGCGTATAGGTATATACGCGAGAAATTTCTTCATATTTCTCGCCACTACCTACTTTGCATAAGAATCTCGAACGGTGAACACGATTGTACCGGTATAATTTTCAACTAATTGACGCAACATCCGGAGAAGACAAGATACGAATAGGTACACACCAGACGTGTCAAACTTCCGTATACAAATGTACGTGTCACGAGGTTGGCAATCGACGTTTTGACGAGCATCGCACGAAAACGTTCACGAACGGCACATACATACGTGCATAGAGTGGTACGTGTGACAGGGAGTTCGGTCGTCGGGAAACTGATGTCTATATACACACACATACACATATATTCACCGGTTTATAATACGTGATCGATCCGTGCAAAAATACGACAATGCTAAACGCGATCTTGTATCACGGGACGAGGAATCTACCCATAAATCCGTATTACGAATGACTTAGCATCGCGCTTAAATTGACCACGGTATGCTAAGCTGAAAATTGGCACGGAAGAGGACATCGTCGTCGCCTCTAAATTATTCTCTTAAAATGTATCCCCTAATAATTTAATACTCGTTCCTTATAACCCGGACGAATTTATTCGCGTAAATAACACGGTACATCCAGCAAGTAGATATCATTAATCCCCCGTGGTAGAAAATGAACGGTGGCGGGAAAGAGGATGACACACACGGTTAGAGGTGAGGGTCGGAGAGAAAGAGAGAGAATCCATGGTTGCTATCCTCCACACGCCGCCGCTATTCGTCGAGATAAAAGCCAACAAATCATCGCATCCAAGATGTATCCGTAACCATTAATCCGCGGTTGCATCCTATCCAGCTACTTAACGGCACTGGGTGAGTGCAACGAATGTCATCCTCTGCAGCCCCATGCACCGTCGTTCCGCGATGCAGGCCGATCACGTGACCGACAGGAAGCTACCAATCGTCTTGCACGATTATCCCGGTCACCCTCTTTCCCCGCCGAACCGGGGACACACGAAGCATCGTGCATCGTGCAGCGTGCACGTGCGTGTGCTCATGCTGTCGCCGTACCCGTGTGCGTCAGCACAGGGCATCAGGGACAGCGTTAAATAGGATTCGCGAGCGTGAACATCTACGCGTATATACGCGCATACTCGTCTTCTCTCTGTGTGTGCGTGTCGCACAGGTACACAAGTGTGTGCACGTATACACAGGGCATCAGGGACAGCGTTAAATAGGATTCGCGAGCGTGAACATCTACGCGTATATACGCGTATACTCGTCTTCTCTCTGTGTGTGCGTGTCGCACAGGTACACAAGTGTGTGCACGTATGCGTGCGCGTGTGTGCGTGTATGTCATCTATGGAGACAACGACAAGTAGAATTTTCGTGTGGCTTATACGAGGAGAACTGTGGTGGTAGTGCGTTAGGCGTAGATGTGAATGTTCAAGTATAGTTGAGCGCGAATTTATACGTGCACGCGTCGTATACATGCGACGAGACGCAGCGCGGCGTGGCGCGGCGCGGAGCGCATAGTCGAGAGTCGCGACCAGTAAACCGCGCTACACATTATCATAAATGCCCGCGCGCTCAAGCCCGTCCCACGCGTAAATCTGTTTCGCAAATTGCGCGAGTGGGATTATGTCATCTTCCTACAGTCTCTTTCTATCGCGTACCACTCCTGACACGAGCGTGCCCCTCCGATTCACACCGACTGCGATGCATGGAAAACGAGAGACCGTCCTTCGACGCGCTTCCATCTTCGACTTCCTTCACTGATTCTTGAGCTTTCATTCTTTTTTTTTTGGATCGAAAGTGCTTTTGGGGGAGGAATACGCATTTGGGGTAAGACGGCGGAGTTGATTGTGTGATTCTGTGAGAAATTTTTTGTTTGTTTATCGGAGATGACGTTCTTGTGGGGAAATGGTGGTTTTTTCTTTGCCAAGTGAAAATTGCAGGACACGGTTCTTAGATAGGAATGTTGATCTTTGAAATTGTTGGGATTGAAAATCCATTGCATACACGTGCAACTGCTATTACATTATTTTATTATTGATTATTCTTATCTATATTGGTATTTGTTTTAGGCGTTGATAAAACAGATGTTCGTGCATTCTTTTTATTACGTTACGAGTACTGTTGCAATATGCCTGCATTTCTCGCACGCGATTTTATTGGGTAGATTAAAGCAATCTGAGCTAATTTCGATAATTTTCATCGCTCTAAATTTGTGTTAACACGCCTGAAGTAATTTCTGCGACATCGTTGAACGTCCGATAAAAATGATCAATAGTGAAAATAAATAGAATTGCACCGGTGTGCAGGAATTTTCTTTCACAACCGTGAATTCATTTTCTTGCGCCACAAAATTATTGGCAGATTTTCTAAGTACAAAGGAACGATTCTACGCGAAATTGCATACGATTGCTAAATGTTTCGTGACGATTGCGAAATCCCCGGTGAGACGAGGCAGGTAAATAAACGCGCGGTTGTATAATGAGCGCATGGGGCACTTATCGTCGGTAAAACAATATTGTGCAAACAATAGTGGGCTCAGATAAGGCGCGCGATGCAGAGAAACGGAATAAAGAGTGTCTCTTTCCGTGAATCTCCCTGTCTGCCAATTATTTTTCTTCCCTAATCTGTGTCCTGATTGTTCCATCGTGAATCGTATGATCTTTACCAACAACAGTCGTTATCCTCTACGATACGAAAGATTTAGAGAAATTAGAACTGAAAGGAACTAACCTTGTCAGCTTGTTTGGCTCACAAATTAGGAATTTTTATGCCGCCCTCGCGCCAGCCGATGAAGAAGCACATTTGTAGCTTTTGCACGACCGAGCTTGTGAATACCGGAACACGGAACATAAGAACCTCGGGAAAATCCAGTTTTGCAAAGATAATTCCGACTATTTCGCTTAAATACAACAAAAAACAAAAAGGAAACTGTCCTGTTCGACTCTTTCTCTCTCTCTATCTCGGTCACTTTTTTTCCGTTCTTCTCTTTCAATCACGTTTCTACGTTACACGCGCGTATAAAGTCCAAATTTTAATCAAACGATCGTCACAAAGGATTGAAAAACAAACACTCGCGATAAGTTGAAGAACAAGGTACGCGACTGAAAACGACGCGTTCTTCAGATCAATGGCGAGCGATTCATTGAGGAAAAAGGGAAAACGGCGACTCGTATCGTCCACTGTCTTCTACAGACTCCTTCAATCTCTTTCAACAACAGGCAGACGGTGTCGCCAAACTGATAAGACACAGCAGTGGCAGCGTGGAATTTAAAGTGAAACTGCGTGGGTATCGCGAAAGGGAATTATGTTTCTTCGATTGTATGCAACGATGCTACGCGAATGGAATTTTATGTCTTCCCCCTTCTGGACATATCTCACGGAAACACCTCTATTCGCGTTAGCCGAAAAAAATAAAAAGGGAAACGTTTCGACAAACGGAAGGGAAGAGTAACACACACAGACACTTCGGAAAAGGTGAAGAAAATTTACAACACTATCAACCGAACCGACGAACGAGATTGTGGCCCGTGTGTAGAAAGTGGAAGAGGAACGATGGAACAATCTGTCTTTGATATCCAGAATATAACTGGATTGAAGTAGTTCCTCACCGTTTCGACACCGCCATAAACAGCGGTATACTTTGATTATCCACACGTCGGCCAATTAAAACCGAGATAGATAAGGCAGTTTAGGTTGCAATCATTTTTTCAGACCAGCTAGTAATTATTTATTTCTCTGCTGAGAATGTGTGTCGTTATCAGCTACACTTCGAGATGATATCGTCACCCGTCTGGCTTGGTGACATCGTTGTACAGTTCATAAACACGCATGTATCGCGCTGTTTTTCGCGACGCACAGTTAAAGAAAGAAAACAAAGGAAAATATATGTACGTGCAGCAGGAGTCGATTGTTTTCGTTCACGGGCAAAATACATAAGAGAGATGTGAAGATTCGAAGAATCTTAGGGTCTGGTTCGTTTCGCGAATAACTCGATTAACACCAAAACGGATCATCAAAGGGAACACGACGATTCGAGGAAGAAAGAGTTAACACGAGCGAGTCTGAAATGAGCCTAACGTTATAAATACACCTCCACCGCGAAAACAACTCTTCGTTAGCTTTGACTCGTTTAAATTAGATTCGGCTACACGGCTGGATCTCTTGCATAACCATTCATTCCTGACAGTCTATACATTATGAATAGGCTCGACGTAGCAATTTGTATAATTTAAGAGAAGCTGTCCGGTGTACTGCCAAAATATCCAACAGTTCAATTTCTATAGTTTCCTACTTTCCACAGCTAGCATATCAAATGTCTATAATTAAAAAGCAGAGGAAAAAGCACTCTTAACCCTTTCGTTCCTGATGAAGCCTACAAGCACTTTCAAAATTTGCTCACTCTACATTATTGCAGTCTTTTAACACGTTTACTCCTTAATTTTACTTTACACGATCTTCGTTGAATAAAACAAATTTTTAAAGGATGCAGTCAACGTAAAAGAGAAAGGGTTAAGAACCGATACAAAAGTAATACGCCTTTGAAACCTCTTCATTCACCACGAATGGGGTGATATTTCCACAAGAACTGGTCCACTTCATTCGCAAATGAGTGCGATTGGAACCACCGCGAAATACACAACACCGAAGAAGAAGAAACTTGCTTCGTTTCCCATCGAACGGTCCAAAGTTAGACGAGATCTGATTATCGCGGATGGGGGAAAAAATATCGAAGCAAAGAAGAGAAATGAAGAAGCAATCGGTGTAGGACGATAAAGAGGCATCCGTGCAGAAACGACGAGGCCCTACACTCGAGTGCAGAGAATCTCCGTGTGACGTTTGTGTGTGCACCAAACAACGCAGGTGAACATTCACCAGCACGCAGTCACGCACCTACACCAACGGGCGAACTGTTTGCCGAATCCCTCTTTATGTCCCTCATCGTTCACACGAGCACGCGGGGGCAGAGGCTTTCGTCGCGATCCATTCGTTGTGTACGAATCTGCCCCGGTAATTGATTCATGATAGAACCGCGAATTCAAACAAGACCGATCTACATTTTGATATGCCGTCGCTCGCAGTTCACTACGCGATCGCGATGTCGCTCTATTATGTCAGCGGCGTTGTTGCGACGAGATACATCGTAACCGACGCGCCGCGGTCTGCTCGTGACCGACTCTTTTCACTGACGCGACAAGGTGACCAGGTTTTCGCATTGACACGATATTCCCGTTAGGAGAACCGCTCCTTTAGATACGTTCCAGGGGTTCCGATTTTTTTTTTTTTTTTTGCCATTTTGCAGCAGAGGTTTGCGATGCGTTGCTTCATTTAGCGATATTACCAAGTGATTGGGTTCCTTTTTTTTTTCAATATTCAAGGTCGAAGAGTGATTTATTCGATCATTTTTAGCAATTGGGATTGTTCTAGAATTTTATGAGGGGCTCTCTTTTTTTAACTATGATATTCAGGGTTGAGGAATGACTTCTTTGATCATTTTTAGCAATTGGTGTTGTTCTAGGATTTTATGTAGAGTTCCTTTTTATTAGATTGTGATATTCAGGGTCAAAGAGTGATTTCCTTGGTCATTTTTACTAATTGGAATTATTCTAGAATGTTTTGTAGGGTTCCTTTATTTGGACTATCATATTCAGGATTGGAGAATGATTCTTTTTATCATTTTGAATAATCGGAATTGTTCTAGGATTTCACGTATGGTATTTTTGAATACTGAAATTGTTAATTAACAAAAGAAGGTAACCAGGTTTTCCCAATTAGTATTCAGATAAAACTAAGGATGTTAATGCAATTATAACATATCGAAAAATGCAAAATACATGAAAGTAACGTTGCAGTCTTGTCGACTGCATCATAGTACAATTATCTATGCATTAGTTTACGTGTCTCGGGAGATTTTAACGTTACTCTCGCATATTTTCCGTATTTCCCTAATTACGCTATTCAGATTCAAAGAAAGGTCTCTCTAAGTTACTCTAACAACCACGAGAATGAATATTCAAAGCGACAGATTAAAAAAAGAAAACAAGAACCAGCACATTTTCCAAGAAACTGTGAAATTTTAATCACCCATTGGAAAATACCGGCGTTTCAACCCAATATCTCACGATTTCAGATAAAATTCTCGATAAAACGTAGCAAGCTCTACCAGGAAGAAAATTTTTTTTCCGCATGTACCGTTGATTCCGTGTTGCACCATGCTATTTAATATTCACCTTAACATTCCCTATTCCACTTTTCACACTTCAATCTTACCGGTTCGAAAGTTATCGCGACCGACCACCACACCCTGTATTTTAATTTCATTACGACGCGGTTCCATGAAATGCCTCCCAGCCGATGGAAACGCTTTCCGTTTCCATGCCGTCGGTGCTGGTACACGCGACGATTTCGTTTCTTTCTCTGACAAACTCTGTCTAAAAAATACACCTTATCCCGATAGAATCACTCGCACACAACGATCCGCGTATAACCTTTGATTAATTGCTTTCTGATACACAAAACCTTCCTGTACACAATCGAATTCGTTCATTTTTAAGCATGCTTGTTACTCGCCCACAAACGCTGAAACACGTCACGATGTCAAGAGGGGTACATATAGAAAGAGAGAGAGAGAGAGAGAGAGAGAGAGAGAGAGAGAGAGAGGTAGAGAGTGCATACGAATTGCAAGACAGTAGACGTGCAGACGATTATTGCGGTTTATATCAGGGCGGCGCATCGGCCGTCCCCCTTTGTGTACAAATCTGCGTAATAATTGATAGGCGATGGGATCACGAACTCAAACACTGACCGGTTTTAATACGGCGGTCGCTCTCAATGTCCAGCATCGTGCAGATTCTCTATTATAGTGGAGGAGAGGTAGAGAGCAGAGTGGGCTGCTGCAAACGAGGTTGCATCGGATAACGCGACCAATGCAGAACGAGTGGATAATGATCGGCTTTTTTTTCGAGGCCATTCCCCGCGAATCGCTCCTCGGTGTCCCATAGGGAACGTGAAACGCTCTTTGTACCGCCGACGATTCTGGTACTTTCGTCCTTTCCTGCACAATCACGTCGACGGAGAAAGAGCTCCTCTCTCTCTCTCTCTCTTTCTCTTTTTACGAAAAGAAACTATGCGATTCGACGTTAGCAAAAGGTACAAAATGAGGGAGAACCACGACTGTCCGAGAGAAAATACCTGCTATTATCTTCGTAACTATTTCTTTCTTTTCTCGAATGCGTCTCGCGACAGGGACACTCGTGTGCGTTCTTTAATCTAGGAAGTGAGGAAGATGAGCTAAGTCGCTGTTAGATAAGACTAGCGTGGTGAACGAGATAATTAATTGTTTGGACGTCCTTGATTCGGAATTGTGTGCGTTAACCCTTTGAGTATGGTGGGAGGATTAATGCGTTCGAAGAAATTTCGTCGCTATGGAATATGAATGTCCTTGATATGTTTAAACCATGAATAATAGAATATTAATATTTGCAAGATGGAAATTTTTATTAGTTTTTACTCGCATATTAGAGAAATCGAATTTGAAATTGATAAATGAACCAAATCAATGGGTTAACTCACAATGGGTAAAAAACAGTTAACCTTCTACAGCTCTATGTGACTTGGAAGCTACGTACCATGTATCTGTACTTTACAAGTCTCATTTTATTTTTTCATTGCATTGTATTGCCGTACTATCACATTATTATTATTAATCCCTACACCTCCCACCAAAATGATTTTTCTTTCCACGAATGAAGAACAATCAAGGGTTAAAAGACACTCTACACCAGTTGCAAAAATGGAACCCGACTCTGTCACGTTAATATAACGCGAATCTACCAAAAAACTACACACAAATCCCTATCAACCGGTGGAACATTTAATCTATCCGGCCAAAACCTCGGTTCTTTCGCCTATGAAACGCGAACACGTCCACCGCACGACCCAAATTACCCCCAGTGAATGTCGAAACGGTCAGCATTCGATTTGATAGCCTTATCGCGAATTATTCATGATGCACCGTGATATCTGGGAAATTGTCGCCGAGGCGACGCCATGATCTTGTTATAACGAGTCGCCGTGCAAACCTACGGTACATCACAATCGCTGGATGATAATTTAATGTAACGACGCGCGTTAGTGCGCCGATCGCAAATGAACGGCCGGCTGGTCGGCGTTCCCGTGTTAACGCGCCTACGGGAACAGGCCGTGGGGGCATATTTGACACGGAGCAGTCATGGATCGGCAAATCATCGAATCATCGGCGGTGCTCGACAACGTAACAAGTCAACAGGCGGTCGTTATGTATATTGACGTATACTTGCCGCAGTTGCGGCGTCGATGCCTGTTTCTATTGACAAATACCCGTCGCGGGGGCGATGATGCATTGCCGTACACGCGCCGTCGGAATGACATGGAATGCGTATTATCGCGACAAAATGAACCAACCTCTAGGAATTCGAATGCCTCCCGTCGATATTGCTACAGTCGATACACACGACACAACTCCTCTACCTGTGTACAGTCTGTTCAGTTCGCAGCTCCATCATTTTCAAAAACAATTTACAGACTGCCTTAACGCGTTCATTGTCACTGTTCAGATCGATGAACTCTCTGTATTTCCCATCGAGTGTATTTCTCTCTTCTTCTTCATTTTTATAGACAGTTTAAACACTTGGCGTTACGAAAGGAAGAGAGGCGTAAATTTAGAGAGAAATTGTCATGCAACTGACGGTGCAACAAACAAAGAGAGGGGAAAAAAAGAAGGTGAAAGAATCGACGGAAGAGCAGATATCGCGAGGAAGGAAATCGTAAATTCGCGACGACACGATGAAGACGCTAGAGCCCGATGGAACTCGGCTGTTTGCAACGTGTCAGCCGATCGGCATGAAAAAAGGAAAATAATCGAAAAGGAGGGAAAGAAAAAAAAAAGAGAGAAAGAGGGGAGGGGGAAAGGGGGGGGCGATAGCATTGGCGACGTCGAATTGAAGAATCGACGAGGACAATGCGGAGTGGCGTTGAAGTGGCTGTGACGGATGATAGGCGGCACGAGGATCGCGGTAGATCGGCGAAAAGTGGCGGAGAGAAGCACGAGTCACGATACACAACGTGTAACAATGGAGCCAATATCTGTAGAAAGGTGGTGCTCGTAACGTGCACACTCGACGCGCTTGGAAACAAATGTCGTACCTATGCGTGACAACCCTTATTGCGGCGAAGAGGGGGTGTGTTTGCGAGCTGCGTGTTTATTGCTCGACCTGGCAATAATAACTGGTTATTATTCATTACTCCGGCTCGCCGTGGTTTGGAACGCACGAACGTCGCAGTCAACTACACGGCGACGCGAATCACTCTTTCTCTCCTTTCTCTCTCTCTCTCTCTGTCTCTCCCTCTGTCTTTCTCTCTACGGCGTGTTCTTTTTTTTTTTCGAGACTCCTCTCGAGCCGTCGAGGACACGACGATTCGTGAAATATCGCACTACGACTCCCCGCTTTCACCCTGGGGGTGGGATAACAAAAAAAGAGAGATCGACGCGTTATAAACTACCGGAGAATTTACGCTACGCGAGAGACGAAGGAAGAGAGGACACGACACCTTCCTCTCGAACATTTGGAAAACATTATCAGACGTATCTGATCGATTCCGGAGCAATTCGCAATGCGAAATAATCGAGAAGAGGGGGGAAGGTAACACAGTCCCCTTGCGACACCTTTATCAGACGTAGATTCCATTCGAACACGTCGAGAATGCATTACAGAAGCTGCTATCTTTTAACGTAGGTGCAACCAAGTGGAAGAAAAAAATATGTATATATGTATATACATATATATATATAAAGAGTCGCGTCGCAAACCTGGAGCATGAATAAGCCAACGGGCAAAGGTGTGGTTCCCAGGCGTCCACGGTAGGAAATCGCTCACTGGGGAAGAAAGATGGAGAACAGAAGCCAGGAGCGAACCAAGACGTGATTAATATAAAAGTGGGCGGAGCCTGGTCTGGCCGGAAGTAGCCGAAGAGGGATGCTGTGCCGTGCCAAGCAAGCGCGAAAACGGGGGTTATAGTGGCACAACTGTGTGTTGGTACACTGTACCGTATGTATCTTCATCCTATGCGGCTGCATACACACACCAGTCTAACCTCTCCCGCCACTGTGTGTGTATACAAGTGCCGGCACGCACGTGTGTGCACACACACCCACACACACGCGCGCACACACCGAAACACACGTTTCAGGCCAAGTTGGAAGAGGTGAGAAGATGGGCGAGGTTGGGGGGGGGGGGGGGGGATGACGCGAAATATACACCACCGATTGACAAGCAACACCCTTTCTAGCTGATCTGGACGTTCGATGGAAGTATTACGAAGAAGGCGTGACAGTGGCTTTCGTAGACGACGATACGATCATCACGATCACGCGCACCAGACACCACGATAATAATTATTCGAACAACTCGATATTGGAGAAGAAAAAAAAGAACACAGTACTATTGGATCGTCCAAACAGAAAAAAAGAACAACACTTCTCTATCGTTTGCGATAGAAGATCGTTGTATACGTCTTGGTGAAACTTTAGCGAAGTAAGGCCTCTCTAGGTGAGACGACGAAGACCTGTCAGAGAGCAGCCGTCTTTGAATTTTGACGAAATCTTTGGTCAGCCAAAGGGACCAGAAGCAGATGGCTGCACGGCAGCACAGGCAACCTTGGAGGAGCACTAGAAGACGGTGGAAAAAGAGAAGAGAGAGCGAGGATAGTAGTGGGTGGGTTAGTTGATTGGCGAATATGGGATCGAAGGGAACCCGACCGATCCACAGGGGTTTCGGAGACGCGGGGTGCAAGGGTTGACGCGCGGGGGTGGCCAACCCCACCTACTTCTTTAACGCCCCCAAGTAGGGTAGGACCGCCTCCGTCTCTGCGTTGTTCCACCTACCTACACCCCGGGACTTCTGCAGTCTCATACCTACACCACCCATACACACCGTCGTCTCCTCTCCCATAGCTTCGTCTACTCCCATTGACTATATCCTTCGGAGAAAAATCACCTCTATTCCCAGGTAACACCGAGCGTTTCACGATTGAAGCGTAACTGCCATTACCGAAACGTTGAATATACCAACCACTCTTGGCTGCCGTATACTCTGCTGTTTCGGATAAATAGGGGAGGAGGATTCAGACGTTACGGTTAATCGATGATTTCAGAGCTATCGAGTGACCGATGTTATTTTTTTTTTTTTTTTTTTTCGAAATCGAAACAATTTGGATACGTTGAAGGTTGTTAACGGTAGATAAATTACGAAGGAATTGAAACGGTATAAAGTGAACGGTGTTGGAATAGAAGTAGAGTTGTTGAAATAGTTGAGCACCAATAACACAATGATTCATATCGTCGTATTATATCTCTCAAATCTCCAGGCAGCGTCAAAGCAGCCCATTAGCTGCCAAGATTATTTTTAGGAAAAATGCGTTTTGCCGGAAAGATTTCTGTACTAAAGGCAGGTACGCATTTAGTTACTCGAGCGTAGTTAATCTTGGAACTGTGTAGCGAGATTTATTTGACCAACCATTCTGCTTGTCCGGTGCACCTATTTGTCTTGTCAGGATCGTTAAAGTGTCATTTCCACGAATATCGCCCGAGTCCGCTCAACGTAAGATCAATCAGAAAATCCCAAAGCAAAGAGCCATTTATCTGTATTATAACGAGACACGTTATACTACCACTAACGTTGAGCGACAAAATACGATAAGTCTAAAGTTGGGTTTATTGAAATACTAGACCCTTATGATCCGCGTTAACTTTTGAAGCGAGGCGAGTATCGTGCGTATCGCCCAACGTTTCGTGTAAATAATCGACGCCGCGTTCAACGTGCACAAATCGATCGTTTATGCGAAAAATTTAATATCCATTTCCGTCACGATCTATTTCCTGCCACACGACGACCTAATTCCTCGCTAACCGAAAATCACTTTGCCTGTCATCAAAAATGCAACGATAATTTCAAGTATTTCCGTGCTAGGTGCCGATTCTATTCAATATAAATAACGTCCCGCAAAAAACCGATGTCTTAAAAAGTGACACATCGCGCGCGCGCGCGTGTGTGTGTGTGTGTTTGTATTTACACCATCTGATCGTAATGTATGCACCTATGACCCTCGATATTTCCCTGGTGACGCGCGCGAGCGTCGAGACGCTAAATTCCCCGCGACAGGAACGAAACAATTCGCAACGAAGGAGCACAAAAGAGGGGAAAA
>NW_017100229.1:1295409-1297900 GCF_001263275.1 Habropoda laboriosa | reverse complement strand
AAAGCGACACGCACACCAATGAGCGATGGAAGCGATAGATGCAAATGATTGGAAAAAAAGAAAAGAAAGAAGAAAACAACGCACGCGGTGTGCGTGGGTCCTCTGTTAACGACAGCGTGGCAAAAGGGACTTGGTCGATGGCACGTGGCGATCATCATTGAGTAAGAGCAACGCAAAGAACGAGGTGAATGAAGCAAGCGGCAGAGAAGAGAGTGATGAGACAAAGAGACGTGTAGACTTAAACCACGAACACAAAAGAGAGAGAAAGAGAAAGATAGAGAGAGAGAGAGTGAGTGAAAGAGGGGAGAGAAAGAGACACGCGTGACGCAGAGATACGATCGTAGATTTGATCATTGACAGTGAGGCAGGTAGGCAGACAGGCAGGCAGGCAGGCAGGCATCAGCAGGGTGTCATTATACAAGCAGTGCACAGTGAGAAGAAGTGAAGACGGAAGTGAAGTGTTGCAGGGGGTGAAGAGTAAGGTGGTTGGTGTCTCTACCTGGACGGGTCTCCAGTGTGGTTCCAGCATGTCCCGCTTCCTCCTCGTCCTCTCGCTCGTGGCTGTCGCTTGTTCCTCCGTCCTTCTCTTCGTAAACGTATATCCCGAAGAAACGAAACGAAGACACAAGACCCGTTTCCCGTTTCTCCTCTATCTTCCACAGTCTTCGTCCTGGTGATTCGTACTTTTCCTCCCTGTCCGTCCTCTCCCTCCCACCCCCTCTCGTCCTCTGTCCCTCTGCCACCTCTCTACCTTTCTCCGCCTGCCCCTTCTCTTCTTCTAGCCCCCGGCCCGGCTGCACCTCTTCACCCCCCCCTTTTTCACCTCTTTCTCCTCCTCTTTCGCGTTTCCCGCTCTCTCTGTATCTCTCTCTCTCTCTCTCTCTTTCACCCTTCTTTCACTCCTATTATCTATTATCTACTCCTCTATCTATTTTATCCGCGAGTCTCTCCACACCGGTTTACTCTCTGTCGTGGTTGAACACCTCCGCGTGCCGCGCGCCACGTGTCTCTCTCCTTTAGGGGAGAGATCTGCGTCGTGTGTTCTCTGATCGTTCTGTTCAACTCTCTTTCCTTTTCGCGCGCGCTCCACGGGGCAACCAAACGTTGTATTAATACGACGACGACGGTAGCTTTTCTGTCTCTATTATACTTGTGGGCCGGTGAATTAAGCAAGGACGATACGCGCGGCGATATCCTCGATTAGCGGAGCTGTATTTTTTCTGAGGGAGGGTGTCGAAGGGTGGTGGTGGTTGTTGTTGTTGTTGTTGTTGTTGTTGTTGTTGTTCTAGTGGTGGTATATAGTGACGGTGGTGGTAGTGGTGGTAACGACGAAAGGCGCCCTCTCGCGAGCTGACCAGCCTCGTGTTCGTCCACGTCCCTCGTCTTTATCCTTGTGGCGGTTGCCGTGGTCGTGGTGTCGAGACGCAGGAAAAACGTGCGCTTGAACTGTGCGGAATTGAAGAGTGTGGTTTAAAGAAAAAGGGGTACCGCGCGCCGGTGGCTGCCGTCGCGACTGTGCGACGCTCGGCACCGCTTGGCCGCGAAACCCTACGGCCGCACCGAACACGCGGCTACTGAGTCGGCGCACTCACGTCTGCCTCCCTCTGTCTCCATCCCTCCCTCGACGTTTCTATGCCTCCTCGTTCCACGCTCTAGCCGAGCGTTCTTTCGTTCCTCGTTGCTCGTCGTAGCTGCGTTTCTGTCCAACAGAAGCCTCGCTACTTGTACGTTAGCTCCTTTCGCGTCTGTCATTCTTCTCTCTCTCTCTCTCTCTCTCTTCCTCTCTGTTGCTTCTTCTCGTTGTCACTCGCGCCTTTTGCTTGGATATTCCGCCAGAGCACTTACCCAGTGCAAGCTCCTCCTTCGTAAATACACTTTTGGTTTCAGACGTCACGAGACAGAATTTTTTCTGAAGTTTGTATCGCGATACTTGGTACCGTAGAAGGATCTCGGTTTATGCTCGGTGGAAGTGTGTGTTATGGCAAGGAAGCTGAGATATATACCGGTAATTAGATAATCAGATAATCGTGAGACGTGTAGGTTTTGATCGCATCACTTGCGGTATATACATGTTGATCCTCGTTTAATACACCAACTGCTGCTACTTGCTTCTTATTCTTCTCCTTCTTCTTCGTTACGAGATGGACGTGGTGGTTACTCCATGTAGTTATTGTTATCGATTCGGCCTAGTCCTAAGACCACACTAAAGCTGACGTTCTGATGCATTCATCACACCCCCTTCGTGCAATTCATCATGGTCGCATGCAGATAGTCTCTTGATAATCATCGATTCGTAATACCTTTCATTCATGACATTTAGAACTGTGCAGTGTATCGTGGAAAATTTTACGTATCGCTCACTTTTTTTTTTTTATTCTTCCTTCGTGTTTTCACCTTCGATCAAATTTCTTTACGCTCCAGTTGCAATTGCAATCTCGAAATTGTAGTATTTTTTAGAAAATGTCGAACACGAAGGAGAAATCTCGATGGA
>NW_017100229.1:1287429-1295235 GCF_001263275.1 Habropoda laboriosa | reverse complement strand
CGCGGAAAGGAAGGGCGGAGAGGGTGAGCGAGAGACTTCACATCGGCTAGTTTGTTGTTGTTTGTTGTTGTTGTTCGTCTTGTTTCTCGACACGGAACCAAACCATCCCACAATGCCGAGAGCATAACTGTGGTATTGATAACAACCTTCAATGGCCGGGGTAGAAATAGGGATGCCGAGGACGGTAGATAAAGAGAAAACATGGCAGAGGAGGAACGTGTATTTACAACAAGATAACCAGACACACGGGCGACTTTAGCATATTAAATAAATCATCTCGTCTGTGGATAATATTAAGGGTAATTATTTGAGAAGTATCGATTCGACAAACGATATAAGATAGACAAATGAAATGTCGTCTTTTCCACTGTCAATAATAATTACAGGATCGATACACACAGAGCGGAGGAACAGTTTAATCGTGTAATAAATAAGAGGACAGATCAATCGTTAATCGGACAACGGAAATAATAGCCGTCCGGGGTAGGTAATATCCGGAAAATGTGACAAAACAGCAGGCCGTGTAAAAAGGGACATCGTTATCGCTTAAAAGCTCCGATATTCGGCGAAATATCGCACAAACACCGTCATTCTGATGAAAAGATTGTCAATAACCTCTAACACCTGTTGCACAGTTTAGCGACGGATTTTATTCTCACGCGTGGGTTATATTCATTTATTGGCTCGCGGATTTCACGGGGTCACACATCGTTCGCGCCGATGCCCAGCCGGCGTAAACGCTTAATGTGGTTCATTCGCGCGGCAATAAAACTACATTCGGCTGCAAAATTTCTGATAAAATTACACCGGCCGCAATAAATTCCCTCGAATTATCGCTGACTAATTGTTACGCGTTTATTAATCGTTCACCGTGTCAGAAAAAAAGAGAGAAACCTTTTGTCCTTTACCTGTGCCTGAACGTTTAAATACTTCATTTACGAACAGATGAGAAGAAATAAAATTGACAATTGTTTCTTTTTCTTGCGAATCTTTCTGCGAAGATTGTTCGGTTATTCCTTTTCTACGAGCAAAAAGTTCGCCGCAATTACAAAAGGAAAAATCTTACTATTGAACCCCTCGATTTATCCAGGTCGCGTGGGAGGTGCATTTCGTAGTGTTGTTGATTTTTGCATAATTTATCAAGGTTGTTTGGTTAAGCGAGCCGTTAGGGTGAGTCGCAGGGGTTGTCGAGCTTGGGGATTGCGCGATGGGGCGACAATTTCAGACACCCTTCGCCAAGATGATTAGCATCCGCTTCAGGGACGTACTTATTTCCAATCTTACTACTCATTTTTCCAAAACTCCACTATCTCGTAATAAACAATACACATATTCTCCTAATTTCAACAATTATCCTATCGACTATCCTAAATCACTCATTGTCAATCGAGTCTCTTTACCCACGGTTCTGTCACTTCTCTCCTAACGCGTCGAGTCTGACCACGAGCGTCTGGATCTACTTAAGGTATACGTACGGTCTAACACAATTTTACTCTCCACAGTTCCCAGAGATCGGTGACACTTTTATCTAGCCAAAAATCATCTGCTCCTATTCGTTAAGCTTCCAGAAGATTTACACTTCACACCATTCACACAAAATACGCAAATAAATAAATAAAAAAAAGTTGAGAAAAGCCAAATTAACCGTTTCAGCTATGCAGGTTTCTACATTTCCATTTAGAGGGTGTTTCTTGGAAAGAATCTTCGTTTAGGACGGCCCTGCTCGGCACGTAAGCAGGCATATCGCGAGCACACGACGGAGTTGTTGAGGATGGGAAACGGGTGGACGCAGGGTTGGCATACAGAAACGAAGGGGTTGCGAGGAGCGCAGGGGTGTCCAGCGGTGCCGGGGAATGGGACAGCGAGGAGCGGCAGGGGGTCGAAGGGGACAAAACCCGTCCTATACTATACTACTCTACAATAGTTGTTTACCAGAGTCATACTGATCGATACTCAGTGTTTGCTATCAGAGGGAACCATGCATGCTGGGCGCTACTTGCCCAACACCAAAAGTAAACACCCACCCCCGTCGGCTATCACCCCAACAACACTCCCACCGTTCCTCCAACCGACTGGTTAGCGGCGAATTCTCACTCGCACACTATACCATCTCTCTCACTCTTCCAATCTCTCTTAGTGTCCCAGCCGATCTTCCTGGAATGCATAGACATTCGGTTTGCGTGTTGCAACCGGTGCATTCGTGTACGTACGATCATAAGTGCAAATGTACATTTCGTAGGTGGATAATGGAAGACCTCCGGCACTGTTCACCACCTTCTGACTGGAAATGGGAAATTCGATCCATCCGTTAAGCTATTGTTAATTTATTGCTTCTGCGTTTAGCCTTTGGGCTTCCGGTGATTTTCGATCGAATGCAATTCTTACGGTGTTAGGAGAACTGTAATGGTTTTCTGTACCCTATCTTTGAGATTTGAGTGATTTCCAGTCGAAAGTAATTTTTATGGAGTTGAGAAGACAATAGTATCTATTATCAGCGATGGCCTTCCGTTCCCTATCTTTGGAATTCGACCGATTTTGGGTTAAACGCAATTCTTATGGCGTTGAGAGAACAGTGGTACCCTATCACCCAATTCACAGTGCAAACAACTGTCTATTCTCGTCTTACGACTTAATCAGCGTCTACGTACGTCAGCTTTAGGAACCATCGTTGCCTAGACATTGCGAAATATCGTAAATTGTACTTCGTCGCAAATACCAGATAAGGGATTCATCTTGGACACCGGGTGATTTTTAAGCTCGTGCAATTCTCAGGCTGTTAAGAATGTGCACGTGTCTACGAGCATCGACAAGCGACGCACGTGCGTATCAGACGCATCCTGTTTCCCCGTGGTGGTCTTCCACGCTCAACCACCCCGTTCATGGTATAAACTACACCCGCAGGACGACGCGGGAGAGGGTTGTCTCTGAACGATCATAGCTAGGTCCAGGCCGTTTCACCTCGTACATTTGCATAATAGGGCCTGCGCTACTCGTGTCCGGGAACACGGCACCGGGGGAAATAAAGGCGTTAAAGGGTGTATAGAGTGGAAAAAAATGGGTACGTGTGGTAAGATTTTTTTCGGCCAACTACGGAGATTTTCAACAACGTCGTTAGCACGAGCGTGTAACAGTGTACGTAATTTCCCGTTGAATGCACACGGTATTTGCATAATACCCGAGTACAGGACACACGATAATGAAGCAATTAATCGTGTGACACGGTAAAGAAACGCCGTTTCTTCGCTGTTTCTCGTCGAAATTTCGCTCGATCTCCAAGGTAGAACTTGGTAGTATAACTTGTTACGGTAAAGAGCATTCACAGAGTAATGATTTTAATACGAAGTCCTGCGGAAGAGAGAGAGGATGGGACGCGGCAAAAGCCGGAAAGTCGCCGCAAATCCTGCGCAGAAGGGAACAGAATAGGGAGACCGGTAAACAAACAGTGAAAATAATATAATTTACAGAGGATTAGGAATGGTCGGAACGGGTGTGCAAGGGAGGGAAAGGGTTGAAAAGGGGGCGGGAAAAGGGTTTCGGTGCACAGAATAACTGTTTCTGGTTATAATTGATATCCTGGCAAAGCTCTATAATCCCTCCCAGCCAAGCGGCCACCACCCTCTTGAAAGTCGAAACCGACTACGGCAAAAGGTGGAGACCCCCGAAAACCGCAGCACGTTTGGTCATGCTTCTATTTACGGAACATTTTCATAATGGTTTATTTCCGCTAATGTCAGCCGACCATACCGGAAAAGACCGTATTTTCTCAACAAATTTCACGGACATTCTCCGGTTCCCCTTTTCAGGTTTATACATTCATTTCGATTTCTCCACCACCGCCGCCACCCCCTTTTCCCAACCAAAAGACGAAACTGCAAACTACAATTAATTCATCGTCGAACTTGTACCCGTTCCGCCGATGTTTGCGGTTTTAACGTGGCCCATTTAACAGCGGTTCCCTTTAGTAGATTTTTCGGCGAACTGTATCATCATCGTACGGTATTTTTTCGTAATATAACAGAGCACGAAGCTTTTATAATCGCGGAATTTTGTGAATTATGTAAATTCACCGGTACAAAGGATTTCCAGTCTATGAAAAATGAGTGAGAGTGCACGGTGGGGTGTGCCTCTTGTGTTTCGCGTTTTCCGACTGTTCCATACATAGCCGAGGATAGAGGTTGCTGCTGCTGCTGATCGAATTAACAAAAACAACGACGTACGGGCAAAAAAAAAAAAAAAAAAAGGAAAAACAGAAGAAAAGAAAAAAGGGAAAAAACGTTCGAAAGAAAACGCCAACTATAAAAATGAGCAGTAACGAAGCGTAGAACACAGAGGAAGAGAAAACGTGAGAGGAGCGAGATACGGTGAAAGGAAAGAGAGAAATGTAATATCTAGCGAGCGCGTAATTATGATTCCATTGAAAAGTTCGCCGGACCGGCCCTTCGTGGACGCATTAATGCGGCTGACCGTCTCTCTCCAATTATAAAAGTCTTCGAACAATGGGGAACACCGAGTGCTGACATCGGAACGAACGCATGCACCGCCGGGTAAATAATACTCGCATCTGTCCGGGCTCCGTTTTTCAACGTTTGTTCTTCCGGCCGCCGGTTCCCGGATGTCAGCTCTGTCTCGCGGCATTTTGCCTCGAATACCAAACGGAATCGTCCCGTCTCTTCGCCTATTCCGGTTCTTTCTTCCCTTTCCCGCGTTTTCAAGTGCGTAATAAGACGAATTCCAGCTGTTGTTGGTTAGGAACGACCAGGGGCACAGAACCTAATTACCGTGCGTCCAACAATTTCCCTAACGTTACATACCCAAAACTCGTCATTTTCCCCGTCGCGGAACATTTTATTTATACCGTATTTTCATTCGGGAATAAATTCCAGGAACAAGGAATGAAATTAACCTTATCCACCGTTGGAACGAAACTGCGAAACAAAACCGTAGACGAATTCACCGGGCAAGAGAGGAGAGAATCGCGCAAAAGGATTCCTCGAATGACAAATTAACGAGTCGCGGTTTTCTCGTCACGAACGCGACGCCCGCGCGTCGATCCTCGGCGAGTGTTCGAAACGTCGCAAATCCTCTCCTCTGTTTCTCCACCAGCTCTACCTAATCCTCGACAAAACTTCGAGTGAAGCCTTTAAAAGAGATTGATCGTCATCTCGTCACTTGTCCTCGATCCGGTTCTCCTCCTCTCTTCCCCTCTTGCCTCCCGGTGTCCCAATGAATCCCGCGAAACGCAGTAAAGGACGAATGAAATCTCCACAGTAAATACCTGGTCCAAGTATCGAGACATTAGTCACGCCCTTAAATGTCGCTCAGAACCAACGGGGTTCCGAGAACTAAGAGCATATCTGCGTAGTAGAGGGGCATTAGTGACGTCACTGAAGGTACGATCAGAGACTGATTTCGATACGAAGTACCAACGAGTACTACACCTTGGAACAAGTACCATTCGATGGATTATTAATGATCTCGCGATCGATTTTCCCGTGAAACTTGTACTTGGATTCATTTTTATACAAACTTCCCATAAGGTGATTCATACGGTGTCCGTTTAATAACGCGTATGGAAACAGGAAACGAGCAATCGTTGCATAAATTACGGTATACAGGGCAAGGCTGGCCTCTCTTTTCCCCGAATACTAAAGAGTCGAAAATTTTACAGGAATATCAGTTCAAGAATGAATTGCGGCTATGAAAGCGTGGTAGGGGGTGTCATTAGAGATCCAGAGGGGTCGCCAGCCACCTCTCCAAGTCGCTACCCTCGCTGTCCCCTTATCCGAGGGGAGTTTCTAACTGATTTACGAGAAAACAAGACTGTTTAATATTTCTCTTAGTCCCTTGGCGCCACGGTTAGACTCGTGACTCTCGCGACACGTCCAAACGTCTCGTAACTTGCCCAAATAAACCTGTTATATCGCGATCAACACGCGACACCTCTAATTCTGCAACCTGCCTATCCGGGAGAATTTTTCGAAATTCTTCATTCTCACGGTATAGACAGCGAGAGAACTTTTTTGAAAAATTGTAGGACGTGTGAGACACGAGTCCAATTTATGTCGGTGCAATTTGTGTGAAACCTGTATCGCTCGCTTATATAAATCTTCCACTTGAAATCTACTTAGAGGCCCCCCAACCACTGTGGATTCAACCCTCTGTAACGTCCTCGCGGCCAAACAAGTCGCTTTTGCTTCCAACCACGCCGCTTGACTCGAACCAAGCGGTGGCGTATTTCCTAAAAGAGTCTACACTTTCCCTAATCCTCCGCGTCCATTAACGAAATATCCCTCGCAGCATCCAACGTTTATTTTTGTGGTGAAAAAGATAGGAGTACTTGTACGATCACAATTATTATTTCTATTTGGTGTATTGGTTCGTGTACGTTGCTTGCGAAGCAAGTTTGGTAAATACGCTTCGCAAGAGCCTCTCCAGTCGACTAACCTGTTGGTTAAAACGCGCAAAACACTTTGAAAAGTTGGCGAAAACGCCGATTACCGGCCTGTTCTAAACTGTTTTAGAATCCACCCGGTACAAACTTGGTAATTCTATCAGTTCTCAAGCTTCCAAAGAGACGAGGGGATAAACTGGTACTTGACGATGACAAAAATAAGCTTGTTCGTTTACTCGCGAGACATTCGAGACACATTCGAGGAACTATTTGCATCCGAGGCGGCAAATCATTAATAAGACGCCTAGCAAGCTTCTGACTAACTCTATAGGAACAATCGGACAAGGAGATCGCAAGAAGGATGGTAAAAGGGGTTGCAGAGGGGGTCAGGGAGTGGTTTAAGGAACGAGACATTCTACTCGACGCTAATGGCAATTAAAGCGTTGAGACGACCGACGAAAATAAAACAAGAGATGAAAGGATTTAGGGATGTATTGCTGAGAAAAAACTATTCTGCATGACAATCTTAACTATACTTAGACAAGAGAACAGAATTTTTCATTGAACCACTCGGATTTAAAAAGCAAACTTCTCAATTGTATTTATATTTCACACACTCTGTATATTTAAAAAACTATACTTTACACATAAACAAATAAATGCGAAGAACTACAAATTCCGAAAATTGATATCTAATTCAGTTAACCATTTAAATTACAACCGAAAGTAAAATAGGAAGTAACCCGAGAAACTTATAAGTAGTACAAGACAGTGTTGGTCAGCCAAGAAAAACTTGGATTAAACACCCAACAGAATTGTCACCGTTTAAACGTGGGAATCTCGCCAGTCGATACGACTTTTTAATAATTCGAGAAAACAGTCGGGTGAATTGATAATCCCACGATGAACCCTCCTAATATTTTTTCCCAGCATCCCTCCTCCTTCCTCTCTCTCTCTCTCTCTCTCTCGAGAACGACAGAAAGGGAGAGAGAAATGAGAAAAGGGTAGAGTAGCACGGAGGCATAAACAGCCGCGATAGCGAGGCTCTCGTTATCTCGTATAAATCAAACGAGCAGTGGATATAAGCGGGCAAAACTCAACCCGCGGCATATTTTCTAGCAAAGTTTCCCGAGAAGGTGTGAGCCCGTTAGAGATAATAAATGCATGTACACGATACCAGAAGCAGCCAATATAACACCGCGCGGAAATTTATATAGACACCACAGCGACAACTCGTATATAGTACGGTGTAACGAAGGGATGCTTGGTTTTATTGTGCTCTTCTGGCAGCTGCTGGTGGTAAATAGCTGGATTATAAATAACAGGCGTGGCGATATTACCCTTCGTGTGTATGATACGATCCTGCAAAACCCTGTGCAACCGTTCCAAACACAAACACGATGCACCTCGATGCA
>NW_017100229.1:1283101-1287385 GCF_001263275.1 Habropoda laboriosa | reverse complement strand
CTGCCAAAAAAATCGAACAGAGTTGTTCCTCCTCTTAACGAATCCACCACCACGATCCTCCTCTCCTCCTCCCCTTCGTCCTAGGTCGAAATTCGACTTCATTCACGTACACATGCATATACAGCTCACGGTCTCTGGAGTTTTTCCCTTTAACGAACGACCGTTATAAATAATTTCGATGCTTTGTCGTATTGCGTCGGCCGAGCGTGCCGCAAAACTGGGTAGGGGGTGACTCCTCGTCTCCTTTTTTTCGGTCGTTCCGCGCGCCAAAGAGGGTGAACCACGGAACCAGGGGGTTGGAAGGGGTGGTCGAGAGGCGGGGGAGGAGGTGAGGAGAGGGTTGGTTCTCGAGGCACGCTCATTTATTCCTTTATCTCGTCTCAACGAAAGAAAGATATCTCGCTAAGAAAGGATTAATTAATTAATACAGGAGGAGACTGATGATATATTTATCGCGTTCGACGCGAGTTTTCCCAGCGAACGACGATAGAGCCAGGGTGTATTTCATCGAGATTCCCAACGTTTGATTCTCGCCCGACGGGCCGCGAATTTATGGAGGCATACAGTTTATTGAAAATTATGCAGATTCCAGTGTATCACAGGTAGGGAAAAAAATGAGAGAGCAAGAGAGAGAGTAGGGAGTCAGATAGCTATTCTAATAATCGTGTGTACCGCACTTATAATTCATGGAGGCGAAAGCGCGGCTCAAAGCACAATGCATACACTTTGGCCGCGCGATAAATAACCGTTGGCTGTATGAATCATCGCAATTTATATTTCGCCACGGCTATTTTTATCGTTCGGTATAGTATTTTTTTATACGGCAATGTAAACCCCTATAAATCTTCTCTAATTAAAGGATTTGACCATAACCTGAATAGTGGCTGAGAAGAAAAAAAAGAAAAAAGAGGTGAAACTGAAGGGTGCAGTGTACATGTACGAATAATTCGACGAACGATCAGAGGTGACAGCGAGAGAGAGAGAGAGAGAGGAATAAGTGGTTCGAGGAGGAGGTGGTGGCAACGATCGAACCATGGCAAACGAAGAAAGACAGAAAGCAGGAAGATAGAGGCGAAATTAGCCCAGAGGGACTTCTTAACAACTGGAGGAGAATAGCTAGGAGTGGGTGGCTTTTACACGCGGCTCTAACCACCCTTACGAGATACAATCCCCCCTCTCCTTGCCCCCTTATGCCTCGGTAACTCTGTCGAATTTGTAGTTAAGGTTGTAAACGTAAACCTGGGAATTCATCCCCCGCCAAAATTTCTCTCTCTCGTTCCTCCTCCGCGTTACCTCTCTCTCTCTTTCTCTTTTCCACCTTCTCTCATTCGAACCCTTTTCCATCCTTCTTCGCGCTCACCGTGAGTATACGTACGTATATGCGTATACGCGACACTGCTACGCAAATGTTAGGCTATGTTTGCAAACCCTCTTCTCGTCGTACGTAACACGCGACTCGTCCTTCTACAACCCTGAGTATATGTACCGCCTACATCTTACAACCTCCCTCCGTGGATAACGAGCACGATGTAAAGCTTCTCTTTCTCTCTCCATCCCTCTCTCTCTTAACTCCTCCAGCTCCTACCACCGATAACTTTTCGAACACGGCAGATTAGGGGGTGGCTAAACGGTGGCTGACTATTTTCTCGTTGAGAAAACACGTGTTTTCAACGATTCGTTCCGACGATTCAGCCATAGCGGTGTTCATAGATACCCTAACTTTGACAACTTTTTTTTCGAGAACTGCTAGGGATACGGAAGTGAAAGTGTATGGAGATTGTAGGCTGATCCTTAATCTATGATCGGTGTAAATTTATTTTCGGTGTTGCATTTTTGAAATCTCCGAGAACAACAACAACAACACGAGCCTAACATCTTCGCACCTCGGAGCAAAGCTCCGTGAAAAGCAGCCAAGGAGGGCACAGAGGACTCCGGGTGGCTTATACTTGCCATCGCGGGTATATCGAATCCGCAGTGGAAACGTGCTCGGGAAATGGTTGCGGATATTGGCCATAGATATATTTCTGAGGGAGCAAAAGGGAGCGCGTTGGAACATAAAAAGATCGCCTCGCCTTATAGCAAACGGCAACCGTACCCTCCTCCTCCTCTCTCCGCCACCCACTCACCCCTCCTACTCTTCCTCTGGCGTTCACAACCACCCTCCGATTTATGGAGCATTCTGTACATTCGATATTTTCTATTGTCGATCGCCCCTATTTGTCTTATTTATGTTTCTTTTAGGGACCACCACCCTATCCAGCACCCCACGCTCTTTCTGCCTTGGCTTGGCCTGCGTCCACCTACTCCCTCCAAGTCCACTCTCGTGCGAAATTCACCTCACCCCTTAGGAATACGAACGGTCGACCGGCCACTGGATATTCCGAAGGATTTGCTCGCGATGCAAACGCGCCGCTATATTAAAACGATATATTCCAGAGAGGCGTAGGAAATTAAATACGAGGGGGAAGTGCTATTACCACTTAGCGCCACGAAAATGGTCAAATATTCCTGGCTATAACGGAAGAAGCGAGAAAAGGGATCGCGTTCGAAAAATTCGACGTGTCATCGAAGGTCGACTATGTCGCCGAGCTAACCCCCCCAACAGTGATTCCACACTTTTTCACCGTGCAAACCTATTTTCTGCACAGGTGGATCAATTTTATTATATTTCACAGGCGACGTGGTGGAAAAATTGGAAATACCTTTGTGAAAGAAATAAAGCGATACACGTGTAAACGTTGCTTCGTGTAAAATTGATAAAGCTTCGTCAATTCTATATATTTTTCCTTCTTTTTTTTTATAGAGTAGAGACGCTTCTGAGCGTCGACAGAACGATCGCAGGAGGAGGGGAAAATGAACGGACGATTTATGTCCCACGAAATCCAGCTGAGCCGATAGTGTCTTCTTCTTCCTGTACGGTGTACACGATTTGTCTTCGGCTAGTTTAGACTCGGTGTTAATACGAGAATAAACAGCGAGGTAAGATCCCTCTTGGCTTAACGCGTCTCTCCTTGAGTAAGCCCGGTTAAGTCTGGAGGGAGGTTCGAGATTCGAGGTTCCAGGTTTCAGGTCTGGACGGCCTCTCTCTACGTGGAATGAGCAAGGGCTTTCTAATTAAGATCGTTAAACTGCCATGAAATTCAAATTACGTTTACTGCTGTCCTTACTTCCCTTCGCGGACCCTTTCGCGAACGACGGGCTACGGAGAGTCTTCGGTCAGAAATTAACTATACTTTTCTACAAACTTCCCTCTGCTCGTACAACGCGACCCGACCTGAACGATCCTTGCTTTGTGAGGCAAACATCGTAGAAAAAAAAAAAAATATATATATATACTCGATACAAGTTGGAAGAGAGATTCCGAACACCGTTTTATCCATGTGTCTCGGTAAGAAATTAATCGATATCGAAATTTCAATAATGCTGCAATCTGTGAGCACTTCCCAGACTAATCTGACGATATTAGCATAGATTCTCGGACGGTAGATAACTTGGAATCTTGAAGGGTCGCGAGAGGAAGGAGGCAAGGGACGTCTGATAACCGCCCCTTGTAAGTTAGCGTATCAGCCAGTGAGAAAGGGTAAGGAAAGGGGTGGTTTAGGGCAGCACGCGTCCCTTCTATTAAATTAACGTAAGGTAAAGGGGTGGAAACCACCTCTTTACTCCCCGGATACTGGGTCAACTGATTCAACCTCTCAGAATCAACCGACTGATTCCTTTCTCTTCCTTTCCCTCTACAAATCTACGGAAAAATGTTTCTACAGCCATATTCGTCTGGAAGCCTGTAGAAACGCGTAGATAAGAACAGATCCTTGACAAACAGGAAATTTCGAGGAAGTTTCAGCTTGCACCCGCAGACACGACGTCAGAAACCGGGCAACTGATTAAACTATCACTCGTTGTACAAGCTACCCTCATAGACAAGGAACGTCCAGTTGAATCACGTCGTTCGTACACTACAAACCACTACAGGTACACCTGCTGTGTATCGTACGATCACGTACGAACGTTGAAGTTTTATCGGAACCAAATGCTGGATGAAATTGAACCGATGTCGTCGCGTTAAATATTTCACCTCTCCCCGTTAGACAGAGAATGTATGGGATCGAACAAACACGAAGGATGTTTTTGAGATAAGCAAGGAGTACAACGGGGTAGTTCAGACCCGTACGAGTTCGAACGAAGAAAGGGTGTGTCGGACGACCGTGTCCTGTCATGTTCGATAGCGATATACCTTGGGCCCTGGCTCCCTTAGAATTTCCTGGTTCTCTAATTGCATAATAG
>NW_017100229.1:1276005-1283090 GCF_001263275.1 Habropoda laboriosa | reverse complement strand
TGGGTGGTTAGTATAGACGTCCGTGGACCAAGTATGGGGGCAGCGATAGAAATAGCGAATCAGAACCACTACTATACACACATACTGTATTACAGAACACTGTACAAACTCTTCGATGCGTAAAATAATTGAACTGTGTGTTGAACGAAATTTTCAACGTATAGATTTCGACATTTAATTCTGGTGAAAATGCAGGAGTTAGGTCACACTCTTCCATTAACAGGGGGTAAGAATGAATATACAGGGGGGGGGGGGTAGAAAAGAGAAACGCCATGGCGATAAAGCTCTTGTACAGACAAAAGAGGAAGGTTTGTTTACGCAACGCTTTATCGTTAGAGGGTTCGCCGGATTTTCCTTGTTGATCCTCACGGTTCTTCTAATAGCGATTTTGGTTTATTTTGGTTAACAAATTAAAGTGCTCCTCGTCGCTCCTTCCTGTCCCCCTCCTCGAAAAAATTCTCTCCTGTTTTTCTTATTTCTCTTAGCTTGGATAAATATTTGCGACGGTTTATCGAATAAGAGAGAGAGAGTTAGTCTGAGGAAAATCGTAAATATTCCGAGGGTAATAGGTGAAATGGAAATTCGAGGTAAGATTATCGTCTTCCACGGTTCGCTGTTCGCTTTGGAGGAATGAAACCATGTCTGTTTGTCTGTTTGTCGAAGCAATTAACATCGTCACCTCGTAGATTGGAAGGATCACTGCGTTGCTCCTCCGCTCGGCATCACGCTCCGCCACAAGCGGCGAATTACAATTACCTAAAATACACAACGAGCAAACGTCTCCGAGTAACGATAATTTTCCTATCCTACTCAATTTTCTAAATACGATTTAACCGAACAACGGCCGTCGATTATTAATAACAACAAGATTAAATTCCCTACTGTTCCAACGGTGGAATAAAGGATTGGAACAAGTACGATCTATCAATTTTGTAAGCATCCCTGTAGATGAAGCCTGGCGAAGTGGTTGAGAAACGTTACGAATAAATTGATGAGACAGAGACTTGTAGTAAGATAACTACTTTATAACGATCGGACACTCGCCTCGTTATTAATTGACACTTTAAAGTCCAACCGTTCTGTCTCGATATATATGTTACCAAGTAGCCCCGATAATAAGTGCCGGGCTAATCGATATTACACTTTTCGAATGTGCAGAATTCCAACTTTACTCGTCGCGTTAAAAAAGTTTCATTTTTTAAGCGACAGAAATTTTTACATTTTTTTCCCTTTCTCCGGGGAAAGAAATAAAACAAAAAGGAACGATAAGAAGTAGCGAGTACATCGTGAGTGCTTAGGTTAAAGAATTTTTTCTCAGCCGAAGGAAACGACTAGCAGGCCACCGGGTAACGAGTAGAACTTTTTCATCGTTACGCCCATGGAAAAAAGATTTGGCCTGGAAATAAATACAAATTGTCGGATTACCGAGACTTTTCACGCTGATACGGGACCCCATGCTCTTCACGCGACAACGTTCTCCATTTTCCGAATACTCCGCATAACTTACCGAGAAAGCCCGCTTCATGAAACCCAAATGCGCCGTGGAATGTTTCCGCGTATAATAATACCAACGAAATAAAAAAAAAAAAAAAAGGAATATTCGAAACAAGGGGACCAATTGTAACGTCAAATTTCCAGGAAAATATTAGCAAGTTTGTTTAAACATTTCCGCTGAAATACCGGGAGACGTTAATTGATGCGTTTCGACGTTAATACCGTAGGACTTTTAATGGATGTTTTCGTCGTAAAATGCTCCTCCCACTGGATGTGTATATTTCAGGTTTGTTTTGCCGTGAAAAGTGTTAAAAGTTTCGGAAATATTACGGCGGTAAAAAAAAAAAAAGAGAAGAGAAAGAAAAAGTGACAAGAGAAGAAACGAGACTTAGCCGCAACTTCTATAATGACGAAATAAAAAGCACGAGAACACAGTTGGGATTTGCATGTTCCTCCGTTCAGCTGTTATTGTTACACGCCTTACGGTCCCTCATAGATTCCCGGGGAAATTCGCGTAAAACTGTGATTTCACGCTCGTTTCACCAGGCGACTTCGTAAACAGTTTTATCTTACTCAACAGTCGAAAGCGTATCTATTCGATCACGTACAAACAACGATCCTATGCAATCACACGGTTCCTAGATCTAATTCGTAGACCTAACATCGACCATTATCAATTATTCCCACATTATACGGAAATTATTCAAATATCCATTTAACCGGGTGAAATCTAAGATAACCTGTTCCACGAACATACGTCTATGGAATCTTAATCAGGATCTTAGCTATTCTTCCTTTCCCGACGTCTTAACGTATAAATGAACAAACTGTTACAGGGGAAGAAGATGAATTTTCCAAAAGAATATCTTTCGATTAAATAAAATTCTACCGGCGTGAAATGATTTCTCTGACGTGTTAAAGGGTGGAATGTTCGAACGGTTCGATTGGCGGTGGAAGTTTGTCGAAATTTTTAAAACGTTCGAGACAGAGAGAGAGAGAGAGAGAGTGTGTGTGAGTTCGAAGAGCGGGGCATGTTAATTAAATAACCGGGAAGAGTTTACCAATAACGTGCAGGGGTGGTGTGACACGTGGTCTCGGTAGAGAGAGAGAGAGAAAAAAAAGAGAGTCACCAGGATTGTCGGGAGGTTCGGAAATGTGCGGCTCCCGCTATGGTCAGGGACTTTCGATTTTTACTTTAATTAAATATTTTCCGCGCGTCAGACCGTCGCTGTAGTTCCGGGCTCCGTTGCAAAGACGAGCCGCAACACGGCCGCAAACCTCGGCGGCATTTTTTTATTCGACGCGCGCCCTCCCCGATCGGGAGAAAAATTCGTCCTACTCCCCGCCTCCTTCTTTGGCGCGTTAACGAAAAATCAAGGATCGAGAGACGCTGCACTCTGTCTCTCCCTCTCGCGCGCGTGAAATAAACGCGAGAAAAGCGTGGACGGAAGAAAGAAAAATGGATTGAAACACCCGGTAGAGGGATTAAGATTGCAGGGATTAATAAAGTGATTAAGAGATTCGGCAATAGTTTCGCGGAAGAGGAAAAAACGAGGCGAGATAGCGAAACAGTCGTTACGACGGGCGCTGCTAAAAATGTACATCTTAATAGATTAATTAATATAATCTCCGGAGGGTCGACTGCTGGCAGACGAACAACTTCGTTTCCAGTATGGAAAATGAATATTGTTAAGGTTAATTATAATTGGGAGAAACCTTGGGCAAATATTTCAACTGGCGAGAGTTAAAGAACGACCAAGCAGCAAAGTAAGAGGGTGGCGGGGAAGAACCGGGGTTTGAGGGAAGAGAGACGGCAGGAAGTGCTACTTTCTTTGTTTGAAAACCAGGGATTTTTCATCGTCTGGCAACGGGTTGAAGAAGAACTCGCTAGCTCGTGAACTTCTAACGCGAACATCCGTTCCTCTTCGTCTTCCTTTTATCAATTACCCTAATAATATTTTTTTACCGCGCTTTACGTGGCCCCGCTCTTCGAAAAAAAAAGACGTACTTACGATTTAAATTAGTTGGTATTACGTGTCAGTTGAAAGAAACGTGTAATTGAACATCCCTCGAACGAAGAGAAAAAACGACGACATAATAGAATAACGACTGTTTAGACTTACTTCAGGTTCGGTAAGTGTCTCGATACCTACGAACTAGACGTCGGCTGTGATAATTAAAGCAATTTTACCATTCCACTCCGTGCCCTCTATTGTGTTTCCATTAATTTAAGTTGCCGCGTATACTTCATTATGCGCAGAAGGAATTTCAGATTATTACATCAAAGTAAACGAAGGAAAGGAGGAGGAGAGGGAGGAAATAGGGTGGCGGAGGATTTTCTGAAAACTTCAACTAAACTCCACTGTCGCCTTCTTCTCGAAAACTTCCGCGCCACAATGTCCCGATATTAAATGTGGATGAATATTTATGAACAATAATTGTATTTATACAATATGTCGACGCACACCGGGTTGGCCATGCTGCGAGGCTCTAATTAAATTCATGCTAATCACTGTACAGGAACAGAGTCGAAAAAATGAATTTTCTCTTTATTTATGTGTCTGACAAATGCAACCACGTGAATAACAATTCACGTCTGATTTATCGGGGAGGGGAAAAAAAGAACAAGGAGGTGGGGGGGGAGGAAATTATGGACGTACAAACACAAGGCGTGCAGACTCGGGAGTGAAGACAATGCGTAAGTTATTTATACAAGCCCGAGACGCCACCCTCGTTCATGGCAGTTAATTATACGTCTCCCAGGATATAATCAAGCACTCTTTTCAAAAGTTCTTCCTGCCGGTTTCGCGCTTGAAGGTAAATCGATATTAACGAGTCGCAATTGAAGAAGCTTCTTCGTTTGTCACATATTTAAGAGAACGAACAATTCGAATCTTACAACTGCAAGTTTACAAGAAGAAGAAAGAACCTCTCTTCGTTACACCCTATCGATCGGTGAAAGAATCTGGTTGGTGTAAGAGCGAATGGAAACGACACGAGAGGCAACCAACGAACAACGGACAAAACCTGTTTCCCTATGCACAAAGGGCCCGAGTCTGCGAAAGGTTTTGCCGACCATATGTGCGACAAACCACCCCCAACATGCTTCGCCCCTTCTAAGTTTCATTATCTCCGCTGTCTGAGGAGTTTCTTCTATCGCGTTTTACACACGCTGCTAATAATTACACACTCCCTTCTTCCCGTGGATGAAAGGCAAAAATGAAAAACGCAATTAACAGCTCTCTCTCTCTCTCTCTCTCTCTCCCCCGTGTTTTTCACCTTCGGCAAGAAGAATAAAAAATAGAATTGACCCTGGTACAAAAAAAAAAGGAGAAAAAAGGGAAGAAACAATAAGCCTGCGGCAAGCAGACAATTATCGGTACCCTTTCGCGCGGAATCATTCGAAACTTCCCCACCCCTTGCTCCTCTCGTCGAGGCGAGAGAATAATTCGAACTTTCATCAACAAAGAATCCAATCAGCGGGGAGGACAAATGTTCGAGTGGTATGGCAAAAATTAAAAAGGATAAAGAGGAAGACCTCGTGAAAACTTCGGCAGGTACTCGAGGGCCAAATTGACACCTACGATCCGACAGAAGAGGAGGAAGTGCCGTTGAGGTAAATTGAGGGCTCGATGGGAGGACGTCGGGGGTGGAGTGGCAGCAGCCTTCTTCGAGGGGTTGGCGAGGGTTCGTAAGCAGAAGGGAGGAAGTTGAAAAAGAAGGAAAAAGAGGAGTGCAAGGAGAGAGAGAGAGAGCGCGGGGTAGAAGAAAAGAGAGGAAGGTGGAGGCCCATTACCGGTGAGCGTGTGTCTCGAAAACCGCCTAAAGCGGATCTAAAAGAGGGTAAAAAAGAAGCGACGCTCGCATGTCTCATTGCAATCTGCAAATATTGAGAATGTTTTCCGGCATTGCGGGGAATCCCGGCTCGCGCGCGCACGCTTCCAACCAATTGCGATTATCTGACAGAGATACCGGCAGGCCGGGTGGATCCATCGCTTTTCGCTTCTATAATCCGACTTCGTCTAACGTCTATACGTATATATACAGAAGAACACTGGAATTAGGTGTTCTCGTGTCCCGTGATACATGGAACAAAAAAGATTAGCTAATGGCGTTTCTATCGTTCCCAACGATTCCTCCCTTCTTTTATTCGGCTTAGAAGAGAACTCTTCGATTCTCGTGTCGAGTGGCGGTGTGCCTGACTTCTTAATGTTAAAACCGTAACATTCCGTTCGCCACGAAGTAGTATAAAGTTTGATGAAAAAAGAAAAAGAAACGGAAACACCTGATGTGCGTGTAATTGAATATTCCGGTGATTAGGTGAAAAGAGAGGAACTTGTTGAAATCAATTTTGATACAAACTATATGCATATATATATGTATATACCTGATGGAGAACAGAAAGGAAGAAGAAACCTGTCTTTTTTAGTACGAGGGAGAAAAAAAAATGTGGGGTGGAGCAATTAAGATTGTAAAAGGATAAGATACATAAATGGAAGGAAAGTCATCCTCCCTACCACCGTTTTCCACCCTCGAGTGACCCCGCTACGCCGTCATTACGGTATCGCCGGTGTCCGTTTTTTAGTAAAGAAGAACAATTAAAATATGACAATCGTTAGATTTAATTATCGTGACAAAGGACAGCGGGTAACCCTCCGATTGTCGGGCAAGAATGCTGCGCGCAGCTGAAAACTTGAAAGACATTTTAAAAGCGCGGCTAAAGGGATGGAAAGAGGTGGAGGCGCCTTCTCACGCCTGATTTCGCCGCCACCCAAGCCTCGCTTCCTTCCTACCGAGGTATTATTAAGTACAGGGCATAACAATCAAAGAACGAATCTTCCGAATCATTTATAACAGGCGTTATGGTAATAACAATTATCACGGCGACGACGCCTCTCTGATCCTCTCTCGTCTAAAAGCTTGCAAGATTTCCTCTCGCGAACTTTTCATCTTTCCACAAAAAAAAAAAAAAAAAGAAGAAAAAAACATCCAGTCTGATATTTATGACGAGGTCGTTACTATTCTGTCTTTTTCGCGTATTTTCTCCTTCTTTCTCCCCTTACTTCTTTCTGCCGTTCCATCGCGACAATAGAAGATGGAAATAGGTCGTGTTTCGACGATACTATAATTGCTTCAAGCAGAAACCAGCTGTGTCATTCTCTCAGGGGTTGAATTGATATTCCTCAATTAAAAATACGATTGATAATTGCCCGGGGACTGCGTGACACGTCTATAAGAAGAATCGCCTCGGAAATATCAATCTGTGATACGTATTATTAGCGAGCAGGTCACGCAAAAGGGATAGCGATGCGATAGTGTCAATAAATGAGAAGTCAATTTGAATATTTCACCACATCGAGCTGGATATTATCGACGAGTTACTATGCACCGTGCACGTTCCACGTTTCGATATAAAATACAGAAGAATCACGGTACACATGGTGAATTCGAGGATCGAACCAAGATTGTTTTTTCACTATTTACGAATCGGATTAAGATCGTTAAACGATTCTTTCACACTTTCTTCCACGTCAAAGAGAGATTTTTACGAGCGGTACACTTTTCATGCTGCTCTTCAAACTTTTCCACCC
>NW_017100229.1:1274224-1275962 GCF_001263275.1 Habropoda laboriosa | reverse complement strand
AAAAAAATGTTATCGCCTTAAGAAGAAATTTTATACGAAACAGGTCTACTTATTTTTTTAAAAAACTGCGTATACGTCGCCGGACACTTGTTCCTTTTGAGAAAAATGCGTTAAATAAATTAACACCAAAATACATAATAAAGAAGAATTTTGAGCAAGATTAAATACGGAATTATCAGAAAGTGTTGAAAAATGATTAAATACGAAATGAATAATATACGCGGATAATTGGGAGAAAGTGTTTAAAAAATAAAACGTAGAATACAGGTGTAATTTGATTTGACTCTTCGTTCACTTCGGAAGTTTCGAATCATTCTCCGATTTTAATGTATGTTCGGTAACAAGTAGGTGTACAGGGTATAATTATCTCGTAAAATTAAAATATTCAAGGCGAAACAGAGGGAAGTCTCCGGCTTGAAACTAGTTTACTGGAAGCCACGGCGAAATTACACGATTTAAGCTCGTCGTGTTCGTCGCGAGCCCCGAGAAAGACGAGAGCACCGTCTTCCGGCAATGTGAACAAGACGTCGCCAATGTTATTTTCCAGCGTCACACCAGGTTAATCATCCCACGAAAGTTACGGAAACGACATGACTGACGGGCAAACAGGAACGACGAGGATATCTTACGCGGGAGTTTCCCTCTCGCGCGGTGCACTGAGAGAAGCACGACAAAACGCGCTTAAAAAACTTTTCAAATTTAACCCCATCCTCGGTTAACTTCCTCCGCCGAGGAAAGTCGAAAAATGCGGATGCAAAAGTGTACACGAACAACCCTTATAAAACATAGATGAAGACGTACCTACCACTTCTAGTTTCTCGTGCGTTAACCGAAAGATTGACACGTCCGATTAATAGTTCAATTGTACTACGTGAATATACACGAGAATTTCTCCAAGTACGATAACTACGAAAGGGCGGAAAAATTGAAGCTGGACGAAAAATAAAAGATCGAGCAAAGTCCTGTTTCGCGGTTTTTTACCAGCAGCGGCGGCCAAAGGATCATTGAAAGTTGCAGAAAACGACGTAAACGCGAAACGGTTACGTCTGGCGGGAGAGACGGCGGGGTGGCGTATAAATGGCGGAGAGGAGCCACAATGACTGTGGGCGAGAATGGTGCGGGGTTTGCCGCGATTCGGAGTTTCGGCTCGATTTGTATCGAAAAGGGAGACGGCGACGTGAAGTTTTCCAATTAAACGCGGATTATATCGCTTTGTCTCGGTATTGAAAATACATCGATACCATGGAACCACCTCTCTGTATACCTGTATAGAGGGCCAACTCTCTCGCCGCCCCTCCGTGCAACCAGTCTCGCACATAATCGTCGTCCCCTGGCAAGCGAGGTTTGAAATCTTTCTCCGCCGACCAGAATCATCGAAACTTCGGTCAACAAAACGACTCGGCGATATCTCCATGTATCACGAAGCAGACGAGAACCGGGGATTACCTTCCTCCTCCCCTCTCCCCGCCAACCGTACATACAGTGTTCTTCTCTTTTTTTCTTCTTTTTTTTTTATACCTTTCCACCTCGTTTTCCCTTCGGCGATTGTTTAAACCGTCTGCCGTCTGTCGCCTAGCACGGACATACACCTACCTACCTACCTACCCCCGATTCCATCGCGGAACGATTGTACGCGAAAGAGAAACGTGAAAATTTCAAGCAGGCTTGCACTCTTGTACACACCATCCGCGATACGCGGATGTTTGCCCAAGTTCAACCAAAACGGCCTGCGCTCTGT
>NW_017100229.1:1256455-1274204 GCF_001263275.1 Habropoda laboriosa | reverse complement strand
GGTCTGTTCAAGAAATTTTCAATCTTTCTAGACGATACACGTACGACAATCGATATCGCTCGCAGAGAAACTCCATGGATGGTTGTGTGATTTATTGTGATAACGTCAGGAGAGGTTTAGGTCTTTTGGAATTTTAATTATTCGAAAATTGACCAGCAGAGTGATTGACCGAGAGTTGGAAATTTTTTATTTATTTTTGTGGTATTAATTTGAAATGGAACAGAAATTGAGGATTTTGTAAATAATTTGCTGGACAATTGATTTATCGTAAAGTTTAGTATTGTAGAAATAGAAGAATTTCTTTGGATCACTGTGAACGATAAAACAGCCGGAATTTACCGCGTTAATTGTCGGAGAGAGGGAAAAAATTTTGCTGCGAAACGGTATTCCGTTCCGGCAGAACGGAAAAACAGCGGGGAAACGACGCGATTTGAATTCGATATAGGAGTACAAGGCTCGTATGGCTCAGCTAGTGATCTGTAAATACATCGGCCGGATTGGATTGGCCCCTATCAACCTAACTCCCTGTCTACCAGGAAGTTTCGTACTTTTCCAAACTCACTCCCTTGGAAAAAAGCTCTCGTTGCTCGTGTAATAGCCACTCGCCTAACAGTGGCCTCCGTATCGCCACGAAATCCCGTTTCCTGACGTTTCTATCCTACGAACGTGAGCAACGAAAAAAAAAGAAACGAAAGAAATACATTAATTACGAAAACTACTGACCAAATCGCAAGGTCTCGAGACAAGAGCTATTTAATTTTTACGAACACTGAAACAACGGAGGAACTTTTTAATAGCCACGCTACTTTCTCCTTATTCCATTCTTTCTCCTCTCTTTTTTTCCTCTCTCTCTCTCTCTCTCTCTCTCCCACCTGTCGAAAGATTAACGACCTTCCTGGAGGAAGCGATCGCATAACGGTGGTGAAAACGAGCGTATGCAGGCACGCGTATGAACACTATCGATTCCTGAAATTATGGCAGTGGGTCAAAGAGGGGTGAAACGGTGCCGGGAGCGGAAAGAGGAGCAGCATCATCGAGCATACTCAGACGGGGGAAGCGTGGAGGGTGGACTTTTTGTTCCGAAAAGGATGAAATGATCCTCTTTAAGGATCCTCTCGTACTCGAATGCAAATAAAACCGATGCTTTCGAAAAACGGACCCGTTATCTTCTACTCTGTCTCTTACAATTTTCAAACATTATATAAAATAAACGAAAAATAATTCGAGAAGAAAATAACACACGACGGAAGAAACGAAGATAAAAAAAAAAAGGGAAACAGGAGGAGGGAAGGTAGCTTCCCCAATTTTACGCTTTCGATTTTCAGTCTGTATGGGAACAACCACTCGAAGGGTGGCAGGCAGGCAAGGCAGGCAGGCAAAAGATATTAAAACAATCGGGCGTTGTAGGGAGCCCTTGCCCCCCTTGCCGCCGGTTGGTTCCCTTTAAAATTTGCAAATACACGAGTGAAGTGCGAATTTATTCGTCGGTTGGTAACCGCGCGGCTCCTCTCTCTTCACGACTCAGACACGCTCGAACGCCGTGAGCCGTTTGCGGCAGCCGCGAAATGGAAAAACGGGTTTTCCTTCTCTTCTGGAGAGAGGAGAGAACGGCTGCGTGCCGCGAGAGGGATTAGCATAGCCCCCTCATTAAAATACAAACACAATTCCATCGGCCCGTACAGCCGCCTACCCCGCGCCAATCTCAAATACCAACCCGTTTCTCTACGCTCGGTTCAACGTCCCTTTCTCTCTCGCTATCTCCGAACCCTACCTGTCTCTTTCCAACTAGGCTACACGTTCTTTCTCTCGTAGCCGTTACTTTCCACCAACTTTTAATCCATATTCGTTAAGTTTCTTCGAGGAACTTCGACATTTACGGTGAATTATTATTATCTTCCTTTTTTTTTTTCTCGCGAGGAATCGGAGACAGCGGTGTGAAAAGGGTTGCAGAGAAAGGAGCGCGAGATGATTTGGAGAAAAGAGTGTGTACAGGTGTAAATCTCACGTGAGAGATTTTGGTAAGAATAGTTGGTTGAAATGTACTCGGTGGTTACTTTTCATTCTTCAAACGGAGTAATTCTTTGATGACCATGCACTTGAAATTTTAGCACGAAACTTCCATTCCCCGTGGTACCGACTCAAATAAGCAGAGAATATCCTAACAATGGATAATAAATACGAGGATGGTTACAATCAATGGAATTCCCCTGGCAAAATCGAATTTGAAAGCCGCGTGAATTAGAGAGGAATACGTGAAAGGGTTTGGTGGAAAAAAAAAACAAGGCGCTTAAGAGCAAAAGACGATGAAAACGACGTTTCTTCCGCGTGGTCGATCGGCACATGCAAATGCTCTCTACCGTCGCGCTACCCTTAAACTTACCGCCGCTATTTTCCCCGTTTCATTCGCTCCCATTGTTTTTACTTTCGCGATGTTCCCATACGTCTGATTTTTTTTGCCACGAAGGGTGCATCGTTGATAAAAATCTCTGAATGGTGAGGGGGGGGGGGGGCTAACATCTCTCCGATAATAGAAAAAAGCAAGGAACAAAAGAAAGTTTCACATTGGAAAATCGTGTAGATAAATCTGTATTTGTGAGATAATCAGAAATGTTCGGTAGAGAAAAAGAAGGGAAAAAATGTTCATTCTGAATATGAGAATGGACATTGTTAAGTGTGTGTTCGGGGAGAATTGTAGGATGAAAATAGTCGCTGCAACGTCAGCAATTAGGAAAACCGGATGGACAGATCGACGGTCTCTTGGGGTGGTTAAACCTTATTGACCAGAAAAAGAAAAGTAGCCGTAAACAACCCTCCTAAATACCCCTCCGGCCTCTTATTGGCCTATAGTCATCGGTTTAACCATTGCTGTAACGACCCTCGCTTGTTTACTGATCGGGGATGCCCTTACGTGATTGAAGCATCCACTGCGTGGTGAACGAACCGATCTCCTCCCCCTTACCGATTTATCTCGAAACACCTGAACTTTCTTCCCTTGTTTTTATCCTTCCGACAACTGTCCAGAGAGAAACATCAAATTTTCTACACAACCTCGTCCAATAAACAAACGAAACATTCAGCAGTCCGTAGACTCAACTCGGAATAACAATAAACATTGAGAGGACACTGTCCAACACACGCACAAAAAAATGTAAAAAGTTTAACGGAACAAAATAGACGAAAAATTCTAAGAGCAATAAAATCTGTAAAAAATTAATATATACATAAAATTAAATAAAAAATTTCTTTCGTCCATAGATGTGAAAGGCTTAATTCTCATAGGGAACGAAATACGCCCGAGACCGTAAATTATTGCTAACTATAAGAACACCTACGTTACGAATTTCAAGCAGCCGAACACTATCAACAGAGAAATAGAAAAAAAAAAAGACTGAAACGACACACGAGCAATTAATATTACAAAGAAGCACATTCGGAAGTACATGCATGTAGACACAGGAAAAGGTACGAGTATACCAAAGGATTTTCATGTGCTACGTAAATACCGACGGATCTATATATCTTGGAAATTGTTAAAAGCTACACCTCCCCCACCTCCGCGCCGAGAGGTTGGAATATTTTCAACGCAAACAACCCGTTACCGGCACTAATCGTAGGAGAAGCTTATGCCGAGCACGTGGCACTTCTTTGAAGGGCTTTAGACGAGTGTAGGCCTTGCCAAATACAGAATCCGTTTGACCGTCAAACGTACAGAGCAGAAAGCTTTTATCCTTTCCACCCTCGGCTCATCCTGCCGCCTAGAGGAGCCCCTTCAACCCCTTCCCAATCTTTGTCCCGCGAAAGGGAAATATTTACAAATATTTCGCAACTAGGAAAACGCTTTCGACGCCTTTCAACAGCGTACACGTCCTCTCGTACTTCTCTCTCGTCGCCCTTTCTCTCAACATTCTTCCTTCTTCGCGCTTCAACTTCCTATCAGAAGTGACATTTTCTCCAACGTGTCTCTCTTCGTCGGGAACGTTACTGTTGATGTTAAACGAATAAGAGAAAGGAAGGAAGGAAAGGGAATTAAACGTAGAGCAAGTTCTCCTCTGTCGATGAAACGATAGGGATGCTAAAGTAACGATCGTCGAAGGAATAAGAAGGAAAAGGGAGGCCTAACACGGTTTCGTCCCTATCGATCTCTTTATGGAGTATTCACCGGGTTGATACATATGCAGACTCGATATCTTCGGTAGTTATTCTTTCCTGGCTTACCAGGGTGAGAGATAAGGAGAAACCCGCCAGTAATTTGAACCGAAAGGAAGCCACCGATAAAGCTCCAGCTTTGATGTCTTCGTTAAACGTCCAGACGATTTTCACTTGGTATATAAGGTACGAAAGTATCCTCGCCAGGGAGGATTTGCATGTTTTTCCGAGTAAATCTAAAGCTCGATTAGAGCGAGATCGAAGGGACAGCAGGGATGACGAGGACTGGCCCTTGAAGGCTAGTAGGGTGTGGCTAACGGCCGAGTAAATGAAGGGTCACATTACGAGTTAATGTTCAGCTGTTACGTTTGTGTGATTCGCCTAATTGTTCGACCCAGGAGGACCCGAAGTAATACCTTTTGTCTCGAGCGTGAAACACCGCGATACACGCAATTATACAAATTATTTACGACATTCACGATACCACGCGACGAATTATTTTATTTCAAACAAGTACGAGAAGAAAAGGGTAACACTTTGAAAAATTTTCACAAAGCGATTGCCTCTGGACATGACGTTACACCGAAGTGAAACGAGGGTGCAAAGCTGAAACGACGATGAAATTTCCGTCTAAATAAATCTTTCGGAAAAACAGGAATTCCACGGAGATACCAAAAATAGCTAACATCCCTTAAATACCACCGCAGATTAGAACGAACCAAAGCCTTCACCCAAGAATTCCCAAACATACCCAAGATTTAAACACTCCAAATGATCTACAACAGAACCTCGCAAGAAACAAACCTGAAAACTTCATAAAAATCCCACGTATAGATACAGAAAAAACCTAAAAAGAAATGAACTTGAAAACTTAGCTAGTCCAGGTCTGCTGTGTCGATACAGAAAAAGGAGAATGTAAAAAAGAAACAGCACACAGGAAAGAACGAAAGAAAGAGGGAAGATGTAGCGTGTAGGTAGGACTGCCGGGACAGGAAGCTAAAGAGGGCGGTTAACAGGAGCTTCGGGGCAATAAGCGACTCTACAAGCTTTGGGAGGCGACGAGAGATGACCGCACAGGAAAAGCCGCACTGGTCAGCAGAAACAGCTCGCAAAAACACGGTCGGCCAGCCTCTTCTCTGCCCCACAGCAGAGAGCGGCGGCGGCAACCCCAGGGAAAGCTCCACCGACCACCCACACCTAAACCGTACTCCCCCACCATTTTCCCTTGCCTAGTGGCTCTTTTCCCTCTCCTCTATACCTCTCTCAACCTCCTACTACCAACTGCCTCCTCTTCGTTCTTCGTCGTTTCCTCGCTCCTTTCCGCGCCAGCTACCGCCACACGTTAAGGGTTGCTTAGGTAGTTGGTACAGGGGGGGTAGTCGCTAGGAAGAGAACGAAGTGGAGGAGAAGGAGGAGGTGGAGTTGGAGGGGTTTGCTCGGTGGCAAGATTACGGCGAAGTTGCGCTCATTTAAATAATGCGCACAATAAAGTATGCAATGGCTAAGAGTCGACTTGGGGGTGGCTTGGCCTGGGTTCCGTTAGCGCTCGATGTTCCTGTTTCTCTGGAGAAGGGATGGCGCTCCCGGGTGCAGTCACGTACGCTAGAAGAAGGAACAACCGGGAATTCGGGCCGGTACGTACACGCACAAATATTTCAACGTGGAAATTTATGCGTGAATGATTAGATTTTCGTCGGCGAAGGGGGTTGATATTTCGGTATCTCGAACAAAAGAGATTTTCACTCGGAGTTTGGATACGACGAAGTTACTCTTGTGGTCACGTTGGTAACAAGGATACTTTACTTTTCATTCGTAAGACTGGATATTAAGAGTAGAAAATAACAAGGCGAGGGATTAAACGATGTTACTGTTATATTTCATTTTACAGTTAGATTTCAGGGGCAGTTTCAAGCCTCGCCTTCTATGCAAATTTTTACCGTTACTCCTGTGCATCTTTTTTTTAAGGTCCAGCGATAAAGTCGTACGATTATTGTCGTATCTTCTAATTGATTTTTCGGAAAGTTTACACACGCGGAGGCCACTTTCGCAGAGCCGCTATCGCGTATGTATCAGAGGGGCAAGTTTGAACGTTCCGCCCCAAAGGTTTCGCCGATCGATTGCGATTCCCAAGGTCATCTAAGTTTTCCGACCATGGACATTGCGTGGAATGACCCGCTTCGATAGGTTACAGGGATTCCGGAATAAATCCCTTCTAGCCGGAGCGAAAGTTTTTTCTCCACGGTAATCTTGCATCTCCGACACCCTAAACTCGCTTTCTTTTTCTCCGCCCTTCGGTGGTGCCTCGTATCCCGAAATGCGGTCGTTCGTCAGGATGAAATCGAGTATGCTAAAAATGATTTTACGCGTCGACTTTTCCCCCGCCGTCCCTGGCCAACTTTCACGGTACGTTCCCTTCATAATTCTCCCGTTTTAAAATGTCCGACTGGCCCCGTCGTTATCGTTCAATGTAACGAAAAATTAAAAAAAGGCGAAATTACAGCTGATTCGGTACGAGAATAACGATCAAGCGTGAGAAAGGTGGGAGGAATGCCAGGAACGGAGAATAGTAAATAATATATTCGGAGTAAGAGAGGAGGGATGGTACGGTCTTTCTTCACCTACTGTGCCCATTCTTATGAGAATGAAGAGACGGAGGCGTGAGAATGAACGTAATGAAAAACTGGGGCTGCTTAAATAAAATAAAGCTTGTCGGCATATTATTGGCGCGAGGGTTGCACTTTATCTTCCCCCCTCGTTTCTCGTACTTCCTTCTTTTCTCTCTCTCTCTCTCTCTCCTTCAGTTTATTTTCTTCGTCCAACGTAATTCCTTTCATTTTACACCCCCTAGATAACGTCTATATATACACACTACATCGTAAGTTACACAAGTTAGCAATTTTAAGAACTTTTTAACCAACTTTTTGTCGTTCAAAACCATCGAAATGTGGCGAAGTGCTATTGGTTTCCACAACATCAATTTCAGGTTTCTAAAGAATTAGTAGCAGATTCAATATTGATGTAAATCGACAGGCGATTCCCAAATTTTGACCGGCAGTGTATATATCTCACGCACGAACAACTTTCAACGATGCAAATATTATCCGGGCTGTTTCATAAACGTCACATTTTTATCCTAACCGGTCAATTATGTAATAAGAAGAAACGTAGACTGGAGCATTGCCAAAGTTCAGCTCGATCCACTTCGAGTGCTGCGAGTACGTGTGTGTGTGTGTGTTAAATGATAACTGCACATCGCCGTTACGAGAGCCGTTGAGACTTTTAAGCGGACGTGTGTACCGCGAACGTAAATACCACAAATACTAATCGCCACGGTACAGTTAGGACGGAGACACGAATTTATCTGTTGTCGCGTTCACAGTGACATAATTGAAACCCAGAGTTTACCCCTTTCGTTACGCGATAGCTTCTCCCTGTCCGATGTATCCCCAACAGACTAGCCGAGCCCGGGCAAAAATGACAAATAGCATGGCAAAGGAGGCGCCTAATTTACATATCCACTAATCTCTGCCTCTCCTCGTGTCTACGCTTCTAATTCCACGCTAATTCGCCGCCCCGCTGAGGAGAACGCCGATCAGACTCTGTCTCGATCCTCTGGCGCCTTCTTCGTAACATTACGACACAACAGTTTAATCTCAACACTCCGGGATGAGTAAGAAGAAATTCGATTCGATTGAATTTCACGATCGTTTACTATTTTTATGGTTGCGCATCATTTTTAGAATTTATAGCGTCTTAGACGAATTACTTTGAGACGAAGTTACAAAATTAGACTGAAATATTCAACTGTAGAAAAGTAGATTCTCCATTCTTTTCATAGAAAATATAGAAAAATAGATTGTAATTCTGAACTCTCTGATCTCCCTTTCCGCGAGTTTTTTTCGTTTAACGAAAGTTTCACTTTCTAAGACTGTGCTACTATCGATGACACACGTGGATGCGTTAAGAAATATTTGAATATAGCGATCGAAAGAGCAACGAGGCCAAGTAGCTCTTTCTCGCGGCCGTAATTAACGATATTAATCTAATTGAGCGTCAATTAAAGTTGAATCAGTGTGTCGTTTCATCTATACTTCATCCTAATGAAGGATGTAACAGCACCGCCCCATAAACATTTCGAAATTGTGCAGGTGCTGTCCTTGATTTATGACAGGCAATTAGAATCTGACTACCTTATTTGCCGTCGTTGCCACTAAGAAGCGTCTCCGGCATGTGAACGCGACGCATCCTAATCTATGCTCGAAACCCTAATTTTGAACGGCCACCAGATGGTTATGCCGCGCATGAAACCAGAGATTCTAATAATATAAATATGCCTCCTTCGAAACTGTACACACGCGTACAGTTCGCGTCGTTTCGATACGCAATCATCTTGCGATAATTCGGAAATAATCGAACGAATAAGGAGAACGCGAGTAGAATCGATACAAAAGGTTGAAATAAATTCCCCCCCCCCTTCTCGAGTACGATAAATAACGAAAGCATGTTACCCGCGGAATTAATAATGTAAATTGCGTAATGAGACTATGGTGTAAGCGGATTATAGAATCCAAGGGTGAACGTCGACGTCGGAAGGAGACAAATGAAGAGAGATGGTTTGCGGAAACTGGAAATGCAATATTCCGTGGGACCTGTCACCGGAGGGATCCTGAAATAAATAGATATACGCGATTAGAGTTCTTCTGGACAATTCGAGGACCATGTCACCATTAATTAGAGACATTTGCAGTGGAATAGTTGAGAAACTCTGGGGTGCAACGGTGCTAAACGCGTCTCTCCAACGATTTAACCCTTTCGTGCGCGAATTATTTTTCTCAGAAATCGGTTGTTCGTTTATCTAATCGAAATACATACATAGTTAACACAGAACAATCTAAATTCTCGCGACTGACAAATTCAGTGGTCCAACAGTGCTAAACACGTCTCTCCCACAATTTAACCCTTTCGTACACGAACCTAACCAAAATTCGTATACCCCACTGGCAACGAAAGGGTTAAAACAGAGCAATCCAAATTCCCCGCGGTGTATTTTTTCAAAAATTCTCCAACAAGAGAGAAAGGTCAATCCACAGTCGAGCCATGTTCGCAAGAACCTCCGAGGCTAATCTCCAGCGAACTCGTCCCCTTTATCCCGGTAATATTCAACGAAAGAAAATACAGCGTGCTTCGATAAATTGATCTCTGCGGAACAAGCGATTGTTTTCCCAATGAGCCCGATAAGGACAGCGGCGGAAATGAGTAAAAGTAGGGAGGGGAATAACCCGACGGGAAGCCCCGAGAATGGCAGAAGGAGAACGAGGTGGAGGAGACGGACCAAGCATAGGAGGACTTTCCGGAAGCGAGGGGAGAGAGAGATGGCGCGGCGTTCGTCGGACATTTATCCAATTAACCGATTCGAGTTGAGTAACCGGGGGTCAGGAGATCGTTTCGATACCTATATAGAGTGAACGCACACGCCTCGATGCACAGGGTGTACCAATAATAGATACTCGTTCTCTAGAGAAGAGGAGAGAGAGAGAGAGAGAGAGAGTACCATCTCTCCCGGTTAGGTAATGTCGAATGTGTTGATGTGTTATGTTTAATTACGGTAGCCTGATATTGACGTGTCGGTATGCATAGAATGGAGAAGGTAGGAGAAATCGGTGGAGGATCGGTGTTGGTTGCTTGTTCGTAAAGTCAACCCCTTTTCTCCGGCATGGGGTTAGCTTGGTAAAGGGGAACACGGAGGAGAACTACTGCTGAGGCGCTTGGCCACTGTCGAACGAAATGGCCAGCAATATTGTCGTGGTGGTTCGGGGGGGGATTTACGTGGGGCAGATCGTCGAAGAGAAGGGTTCGAGGATGTCGAGTGACATGGGAAATTAATTATACGCTACTGAAAATCCTGACCTCCGCTTCGACACCGAAACAGATCATTGTCTATCCCTGTGGAGACCATCTCTGTCTCCCTGCCTTTTTTATTTGTTTTTACCGTGATAAATGCGACTCGTCCGAGAATTTTTGCTTGCTTCCTCCTTTCATTTTTCAAACATTGATAGTACGTATGATATAAATTAGTACGAAAATATGATTAACCCTCTGCGGAAATGGTGATTATTTGTGAACATGTAACTAGGTCACGGTTCCAATTTCTTTCAAGTTAAATAATTTCAAAATTTTACTTCTCTTAAATATAAGCATACGAGTTTACGGCAAAGCTAATAATTTCAATTGCGACCTGATGAGAACGCTACGATGTCTCGCTTCGGCGGATTATAGTAATAAACAACTTAGTCACAAGACCGCAATATACATACCCCCCGTGGACTCACCAGCGCGACACTCAGACAATAGGTCCCAAAAACACTCGTTACCGGATGACTCGTTACCCAAAAGGTCACAGTTTTCGTCGACCAATCAGACCTAACCTAACCAATCAGAACCAACCTTATGTCTATACACTACCGGCCAAAAGTTTGGAATCACCGAGCATTGCAATTTACACAAAAGTTTGGAGAAAAAAGTCAGCGACTTTGAGAATTTCTGATCGTTCGAATCAATCGATCAATCGAATCAATCGAATGAAAAGTGGGAGGTGATTCCAAACTTTTGGCCGGTAGTGTATATACGTCTGCACACCTGAAAACCGACAATCACTGTAAAACGAGTGCACTAGACACATCGTCACGAAAAGAATAACCGAATTTCAGCTAAACATCTACAACATCGAATTTGCTGAATTCGGCAAATCATCTAAAACATCTAACCCAACAACGAAGTTTCAATACACCTCGAACCAGCAAGAACAATCGTCAACCTGCGCCAGAACTCCTGGTCATAAGACTTGATCAAGGTCCACGATGCAACAATTTTTATTGCTCAAAATAAAAATGAGCCTATCGTCCTCAAAGGGTTAAACGAACACTGATACAACAATCGAGGGAATGCTTAAAGAAGCGCACCTGAAAATATCGCCAAGTTTGTTCGCTCGGTGAAGGCAAGCGAACGAATGTATCGGTATCGTGAGAAATAGAAATAAAGACTGGCTCAAACTCACCGAACAGACGCCCTGAGAGTACATCCGGGGATCCATTATCCACATCTTCGAATTCAACTGTCCGAGACGGCCGTAAGATTTGTGTTTGCTCCTCTGCGGCGTCCGTCGTTCTTTTGCACTGAATATCTGCGACAAAATGTGGAGAAAAGAAAATACACGTCAAGTCAATCAGGCAACTTGACGAAAATCCTAAGAATCTTTTATTACGAACGATCGACGTCAAGTTTATCTGTCGTGCTATGCACGAAATCTAGAGAGGAAAGAAAAAAAGGGAAACGATTTGTTCTGAAATATGCTCAGCTTTTATATATCGTTATGGAACATACACGTGGGTAACGACGTCGTAGCCTCCACCTTCTATCCAACTTTCTATCTCCTTTCTCATACTTTACCACCCTACCTAGCAGACGTACACTCGGAATATTTATTTTTATTGCGACACGTATACCGCTGCGTCAACAGTTTCCCTCTTTTAACCGTATAACTCAAATTCCACAGCTTTATCGTTTAAAAAAATACAAATTTACACTCGATCGCGGGGAGAACGTTTTCACGCATCCAACTATCGTTCGTAAATATTTGCCCACCAATTGCTCAACAATTTTCTGCATTTCGCGTAAAAATTTCTAACCTAAAAATAATATTATTGTATCACATCGTGAAACAAAGAATGAGAAAAGAAAGAGTAGGTGGATGAATACTCGTGAACAGCGGCGTGTGTGGGGATTATTGGAATAAAAATGAAAGTAAAAGTGTAGATGGGTAAATATTTATGAAAGGTGGTATAGACGAAGATCGAAGATTCGACGAGTAATTTTTTTCTAACCTAAAAATAGTGTAATGTTATTGTGTCACATCTTGGAATAAAGAATTAAAGAAAAAAGAGTAGGTGGATAAATTACTCGTGAAAAGCAGCGTGTGTGAGGATTATTGGAATAAAAATGAAAGTAAAAGTGTAGATTGGTAAATATTTATGAAAGGTGGTATAGACGAAGATCGAAGATTCGACGAGTAATTTTTTTCTAACCTAAAAATAGTGTAATGTTATTGTGTCACATCTTGGAATAAAAAATTAAAGAAAAAAGAGTAGGTGGATGAATACTCGTGAAAAGCAGCGTGTGTGGGGATTATTGGAATAAAAATGAAAGTAAAAGTGTAGATTGGTAAATATTTATGAAAGGTGGTATATACGAAGATTCGACGAATAAGTTTTGGTAGAAAATAATTGTGGGTATTTTGAAGGAAAAAATTATTCACGTTCGCGTTACGTCGCTTTAATATCTCGAAGAAGGCATGCCCTGCAAAGTTAGCGGCTACTAGCGAGTCCACTAAATCTTGTACCCCGAACCACCACCCCGAACCATCGCTGGAACCAGCCCCGACTGCCTAGCCATTCTTATTCCCTCGTTACTTGCAGCTTCGCTCGAGGCGGCTCTCTCCTTATTATATCGTCTTTCCACGCCATAAAATCGGAAAAGAATTTCGCTCCCCAAGACAATAGAAACTAATAAATTTCATTACTGATTACACTTGCGAATTTTTTAGACGAGGAACTGATTGTCAAACGAACCGGACTAACGGTGATTTTTAAACAGTTCTGCTCGTAACCAAATTGAGATATTAAAAACGTGAAAAACGTGTGATTACGTTGTATCTACGCAGGAAGAGAATTCTCGAAATTCGAGAGAGTTAACGAAAAGATAAAATGCTGTAAGATTATACTTTGGAAATATTTGAATTTTCTAACCTAATTCGTACCTTTGACTGTATAGAGGAAAGTTCAAAAACGAAGTCCATTGGATGTGAAATAAATTGAGATTAATCGTAAACAGCACTGGTAAACGATTATCGCTCATTTTTCACATGTTCAGTTTATTAGTATGTTAATTGTAACAACAAGAATAAACACGCGTTGCAAATGCACGAAAGTTGCAACCGGAACTACAGATTCAATTTCAGTGCCACAGAATGCACGTTGCATTCAGAGCCATCTGTAGTAAAGGCTTACATACTAATCCATGTGAACCTTGCGTTGAAATTGCAGAAATGCAGTGCTCTACAAATGCACTGCATTACCACCGTTAGATGAGAGTCCATTGTTACCATCGTGTAGGACGCTTATCGATAGTACTTACTACTTATCGATACGATACGAAGAGTATGAAAGCACAGAGTATAGAATTATCCGTGATGCGTACCACAATGCAATGTAATTTAAATACTGTTAGAATCTGATTCAATATCGTGAACAATCGTAGAAAGATTGTTCGATAATTATACGTTATACAGCAGACAAATAATACTATCTTCTCAATCGAACAACTGTATGAAATAAATTATACGAAGCAAAAGATTTCTTATTTATTACAAACGAGAAATATTCTTAAACTAAACACTACTATTTTCTATGTTGAAATAGGTCACTGTGTATAATAAATAACAGCCTCGTTACAAATATTACACAAGTATATTTTCATACGCACTCTCTCTCTCTTTCTCTCTAGGTATGTCAAAATAATATACCACGCCAACTATCTTAATTAATTACTAGTAAATATGACATACACGTTGCAGCCAATTAGCTTGATATTATTTTCTACAATAACTTCCACTGATGTATCGAAAACAAAATATCAATTTCCAGGTCTCACCTCGAGGAGGTTGCTGCAACTCGGAGACCCACCCTACCCACGGCGTCCCATCCTCCCTGCCATTCGAAAAAAGAAAAACAACTTTTTCTCTCCAATTCCTTTTACTCGTTTACCGTGTAAAAGGAATCGTTCTTCTACACGCGATCCGATCGTACTAGCAGTACAGAACAAAAATGTAAACACACAGACACGCCTTAACACACGTAAATTTACGTCGAAATTCGTCGAACTCATCCGATCATGTTTACAACGCACGCAAAGTCGAAACGCGATACGGTAGGCATGCAGAGGAGGAGAAATGGCAACATGTCACAGACATTTCTCGATACATGCGTGAATAATATTTTCAAAATTGTACAAAATCTTCCTTGATGAATATACTCTTCGAACGTTGCTACCTACAGCTGTTAATAACTACAATTCGCGCGCGACTGTTGTTGACATAGTACTCGACTATATCTACAAACATGTTACCCATCCTGTAAGCTGTAACTTAAATCGACGGTAACCTGAAAATTAGCTAAACAATGGGGATAGTGTGTGCACACATAATAAAGTTCACCCTATAGAATTACCACTGCCAGGCAGGAAACATCGAGGTTAGGAGGTTCGTATAAATACGACATGTTTGTCACCTTAACAACTCTTTTGTTTCTCATTGTTGTGCTTTATTGATTACCCTAATTATACGATATTTTCACACAACGTTGACGTTTAAACCCTTTACATCCTCTACCTACCTTCATGAATATGTATTAAATATCATTGTTTTACCTATAGGCAAACGTAATGAGTTTGCATGCTTCAGCCTAGGTTCGTAGACACAACATGTTCGTAAAAAATAGAAACATATTCACGTGAAATTATTACTATAACTAAATATAAAATAGCGAATTCCGTGCCTATATAAAAATAATCACTTTCTCGCGAAAATATCGAAAATGTATTATTTATTAATCTATTATTATATGTATATATATAATTATTATATTAGACTCACCACTATGATTCGATTTCTTTTTTTCTTCTTCATTCTCGTTTAATTCTTGCCTTCTCTTCGTTTCTTTGATTTTATTCCTTTTTCTTTATTTCCTTTTCATTTTCACTCTCATTCTTGTCTTCCACGGTTCCCTCTTGTTATTTTAATTTTTCATTACTGCAGCAGTTCTTACTTGTATTCTGACACCTGCGGCAACCAAATGTCGTGCAAATTCATAGTCACTTGTATTTATAAACTTCTGCTGTGGAACAAGCTGGTACCGTTTGTTATTGGTCGACAGTCAAGCGGTGGGAGACATAGGAGTTCATTGGCCACCAGAGCGCTGTCCTTTCTACCAGTAACCAATAGGAAGACATTAACACACAGTTTTAATCCATGTCCGTGTGCCAAACTACATATTAATGTTTACTCTAAAATTGTATTTTGTAAGCAAAATCGAAACGAATTGTAATATAATTTATATACTCGACTTCTCTGTATACTGCTTCGAATTTTTAATAAATTATATCGGTAATCAAAGTGAATATAAGTAAAAATTGTACAATAAATCGATTGTTTAATTCGAAATTGTAAATAATATGTAAACGACCACGTACTCTTTGTTTTATTTTTATATATGCTTATTTAAACATTCATAGAATGCTGTGTACACGGTGATGCACAAGAAAGAAGCAAAGTGCATACGTCCGCCATTATTACGATATTTGAACTTTCTTCTGCTTCGTTTACTTCGTTATTTATTATTAACAATCAGAATGATGAACTTTTAATTAAGAAAATATATACCTAGTGTCTATTTTTATTTTACAGATTGACAAAAGTCACGTATTGTTACTTTTCAAAATTTTACGATCGAAATCATCTACTGGGTACGACAATGTTCGTTTCGATCTCTAATAGATCGAAAATCTGCTATACAAAACTTCCGAATTTATCAGTTATTTTTTATATAAAATAATTAATTACTTACGAAAACTCGAGCACAAAATTTTCTCGACGACATAGAATGCGTGGGCAGTCATGCTATAGGTAGAAATTGGAACGCACAGCTGACCAATGAGCTTAAACTTTTCCCACCGTGTGCTCACTGACCAATCGCGATGAGTTAGTAACTGGACCCCATGCAAAGAGTTATAAATAATTAATATTTATTATAGTTATCAATTATTAATATGTGAGGAACTGTTAAAAGAATAAAAAAGAAAAACTGAACTATAAAATGATAGACAAGGAAGATGAAATTTCAATACAGTTGAGAACACACAAAAATATGCTATTCGATATCGTTTACATACATGCATTGAATTATTACCTACATTTTCTATTTCACTCGATAAATATATTATTACGTTCGTCGTTTTCGGTAGACGATATAATTATAAGTACAACAGCTTGCAACACTTCTTGTATACAAGAATAAACACGATATTATACACGATTAACGAGCACTGTCTGTCACACGTCCGAACACGAAGAAATCCCGCCAAAAACTGTGCTTGCTAATTCAATCGATATTATCGATCGACAAGGACCGAGAGTCTTTCCCTTCTTTTCAATTGTGACTAAGTTCACACCGAATCTACTAGTAAATAGATAAAGTTTTGTCTATACCCCCGATGCTCTTACTCGTTTTTTTGGCTGATCTTTTATAGGTATGAGACAATGGTGATTACATATTCATGAAGGAAGGTAGGACATAAAGGATGTAAACGTCAATGCTCCATAAAGTGACGCATAATGAGGGCAATTAATAAGGCATGACAAAGCGAAACGAAAGTGTTGTTAGGGTGATAAAAATGTCGGATTTATGTGAACCTCTGAACCTCAATGTTAGCTGCCTGACAGCGGAGATCGCATGGGGTCAATTTTACAGCGTATACTCACACTAATTCCATTATTTAGTCAATTTGCAGATTACAGTTAATTTAAACTGGCAATTTATGAAAGGGTAGTATCTGCTGGTACAGTCGGGTACTTTATCAACGACAGCCGCGTTGCTATTAACAGCTGTTGGTAGCAACACTTGTAGAATGCATATAATTCTCACTAAAGATTTCGCACAATATTACAAATTTTACTATTAAACATTCGCGTATAAAGTACGTAATAGAAAATGAATCAGAACTAATATGCTTTTATTCACCATTCTGTATGATTATTCTAACCGCGTTTTAGATGCTTCGCGCCAATTTTGTACTAATGTGGACAGATAAATATGAATTTCTATATAAATTTAAATATGTATAATGTACCTACATGTTCGCGTTTTTCCACTTCGTATGATTACTGTACTCACACCGCGAATAATAAATAATTATTTTTTGTATTCATTAATTAAAAGAAATTGAAAACTATCTGTTCGAATGGCTGACAGGATGACGTCATGATTAAGGCGGATCTTCGTGTAGCAACAACCTGTTTGAGTTCTTGCAATGAAAATTACATATTTTTATAAATATTAAATACAGTTGTAGTATAGAAATATATCTATATGTAATATAAAAAATTATATTAACCTTCACCCTATGTTTGTGACTTTATAAAGAATTGAAAAAACAATCGGAATTATACCGATATTATAGACTCATTGTATTTACGTAAATACAATTATGTAGTTTGTACTTGTAGTAACGATAAGTGTATATGCATAGAAGCTTAGGGGAATTTGCATGACATAGAACAGATAAGTTTGATTCATGTCGATGCCCGCGTTGCCAACACAATGTTATTGAACAAATAAAATTTATATGTTTCAATTTTTTTATGCTTTTTCTATTCGTATTTCTTGCACAGATTTTATTATCAATGCAAGTATATAAATACCTATCTATCATACGGCTGAGTAAAACAGTGGACTTTACACAACGTTTCATACATGAATTATAATGTTGCATTTAT
>NW_017100229.1:1255772-1256292 GCF_001263275.1 Habropoda laboriosa | reverse complement strand
ATGACTACAATAAATATTCATATAAATACTTTTCACTGCTGTTATAAATTCTTTACAAATATTAGTACGTATCTAAGGATTTTATCTTCTTAAATAGGGGGAATCTTGTTTATTCTACATTCTTCGTTTGTGTTTTTTTAATCACATAGAACGAATATGTATATATGCATATAATCAAGTAGTATATCATCTCAAGTAAGGAAATGGTGCGTACCGTCCAATCACGCAATTTAGTGTGTAAGTGTCGGTTATAGTTGGTTCCAGAACGCAAATGCAGTTACTGCACACGAATGCAACTGTTGAATTTAACAATTTTAAATAAACAATTCTTTGAAATAGTTATAGTATGAGACGAATTGTTAAAATTTGTAATTAATGTTTATATCAATGTGGATACGTTTATGGTGAGAATCTTATAAAAAATCGTCTACATACATATTAGTTTAATAGTTACAATATACTTTCACCAATGAGAAATTGAAGTTTTTTTTTAATTAAATAATAAAATATTAATTTTAAA
>NW_017100229.1:1236798-1255642 GCF_001263275.1 Habropoda laboriosa | reverse complement strand
TCCTATAAATTATTATAAATAAATATAAGAAAATCAGTATTCATAATTTATAATTCTATATAAACTGATGTTTTAATTGCAAAATGTCATGAAATGATAAAGACATGTTAAACCAGAACACAATATTTTTATTAGGGTATGACAGATTGTGCGGTTCCCAGATTTTAAAAATAAGACTGAAAAAATGGTAAACGAATTACCACAAGAGTTTAGGAGGTACCAACGAAATCGAAACCAATTACAACATATTCTTGAAGAAACTCAACGTGTATTGGAAGTAATTAACTTAGAAAACTTCTTTCCTGGAAGTAAATATTAATAAGTAAATTTCATTTTAGTTAATTTAGGATACCATTGTATCTAAAAATATTCTTTCTTACAGAAAATATTATTGAAGATTTACTACCTCCTTTAACATTGGACAGAATTATACATATTTTATCAAACTCTCCAGCTATCGTAATTCTTGGACAAGATAGTAAAGCAAAGGCAGCATTAGTTAACAGTTTAATATCTACTGATGTTTTGCCAGTATGTAATGGATCATGGAGATGGATCAGACTTAGTTATGGACAAACAAAAAATATCACTCTTACATTAGGTTTAGAATATGAGATGGTACAAAAATTACAAGTAAATGAAAAACCTTGGATTACTCTTCCAATTGAAGATATAACAGAGTCTGCTAATGAAGACATAACTTGTCCAACAGTGCTTGAAGTTAAGCTTGATCAACTTATATTAAAAAATGGTGTACAAATATTTATTGCTCCAAATAATGGAGCAGTAAAAACTCTTGCAAAAGGATTATTATCTATTTTACCAATATTTTTATATGCACTGGGTGATCAGCCCTTAACAGAGCAAAATTTGGAAGAATTACAAGATTTAAAAGAAACATATCCCATGAACCCTGTACTTTTTATATCATCTTTGGGAAATATCTCATTGACTAATATTGATGCTGAATTGACTGAATCAGAACAACATAGACTTCAAAATCGACTAAACTCTAACGATTGCACATCAAATAAAACTGATAATGATGGCCTTGACTTTGACCAAATGAATTCACTTGGTTTAACATGGTTGGATCAACTGACAAATTTAGGATTTCTTGGAATGGAAGAATCTGTTGAAGTTGATCAACTATCTTGGTTGGGTGGTGGACAATGTATTAGTTCTAGTGACCTAATAGATTCATGTAAAAAAACAGATCGAATTTTATATTTCGTTCATGAATGTTTACAAACTTACCTCATCAATGCCAGCACCTATTTAAACGAAGTACATTCAAGTAGTTTGCGAAAATTTATTTTAAGTGCATTTGATATGGCACGTAAAATTCAAATAACTCCAAAAAGGATACAGTATGCTCAGCAAAAGGAAAACGAATTATATGCCAGTTTAATGAAAATTGTTAATGAAAATCAAGAAGAACTGACTGAATTAATACAAACTATCATTCAAGATATGAAAAATGCCGTGTTATCGTCTAATAATGATATGCGTTCACATCGAAATATCTATTTCAATGGTACCGAGAGGGCAGAATGGTCCGCAACCGTTAGAGCTGCAACATCTGAAATTCAGAGACTGGTGCTTGGTCGTTTAAGTGAAAAAGTTGTAAAGGAACTTGTAAATTCTGTCAATTGCTTGCGTGAAACTTTTGTTGGTACATTGCAACGTTGTTTATTAAGTCTTGAAGAAGCATACGAACGCGATAACTGTTTACTCGCTAGTGATGCTTTAAAAGAAATCCTTTCAGCTGCATATAATGTTAAATTGCATCATTCGTCGCCATCTGTAGTACATTCTTTTTTAGAAAGATTGAGACAACTTTTTAAGTCTTTGCCTCTGCCATGGACACCAACTCCAATTTTAGATGTAAATTGGAGTAGAAAAGTTACTATTGAAATACTGAATTCTTTATCAGCAGCAAGATTGGCCAGAACAATATCAATGCAATTCAGAGACAAACTTAAATCTTCACATGATTCATTTCAAGCAGCTATCAGATCTTTGGACAATTATTATTCTGGAAATTTGGAAAGAACAGAAGAACAAAGAATAGCTATTAGAAAATATCACGCACCTAGATTAGCTAAATTAGCATTAGAATCAACATCAATGCTAGACGCTATTCGGTATGGTATTCCTCATTGCGGTAAAGAAATTGGTCGCGGTCAGTATGGAGTTGTATTTGCTTGTGATGGCTGGGGTGGTTCATCAGGTCCTTGTGCAATTAAATCAGTTGTTCCACCAGATGAAAGGCACTGGAATGATTTGGCCATGGAATTCTACTACACTAGATCTATTCCTGATCATAAAAGGATAGTGAAACTCAGAGGATCAGTCATTGATCAGTCCTATGGTGAAGGTTTTTGTTTTGGATCTGCAGTTCTCTTAATAACAGATCGTTTGAGTCGTGATTTATATTGTGGAATTCGTGTTGGCTTATCTTGGCCAGAACGTATACAAATAGCAATCGATGTTTTGGAAGGAATACGTTATCTTCATTCTCAAGGACTTGTACATCGAGATATTAAGTTGAAGAATGTTCTTCTCGATACCGAAAATAGAGCCAAACTAACTGATCTCGGGTTTTGTATCACAGAAGCTATGATGTCAGGAAGTATTGTTGGAACACCCGTTCATATGGCACCCGAGCTTCTTTCTGGTCATTACGATAGTAGCGTCGATGTATATGCATTTGGAATTTTATTTTGGTATATATGTGCAGGCCATGTTAGATTACCATATGCTTTTGAGCAATTTCATAATAAAGAACAGTTATGGACCAGTGTAAAGAAAGGTAATTATTGAAAAAGTTTTTATATTTTTAATCTTTTTATACCATTTTTTAAGTATTGCTTTAATTATTACTAGGTATACGTCCAGAACGACTACCTTCTTTTGACGAGGAATGTTGGAAATTAATGGAACAATGCTGGTCTGGAGAACCATCTAAACGACCCTTACTTGGAGTTATTCTACCAGTGTTAGAATCTGTTCAACGAAAGGCAGAAAGAGGCAAGTCCTTACAACAGCTCTCCACGCAAAAGTTACAGGAAAGTTCGTCATTAGATTCAAAAAATCCTGCATTAGCATTAGCAGAACCTCATAATCAAAGGGGTGCTGTAATTAGCCCATTTCCAGCAAAACGTAGGGCATTAAGAACTGTAAAACATCCTGTTTTTCACATGACCAATTTATTTCAAACAAGTCTATGTTCTAATTTGTATATTCAAATGCGAGAATTCTAAAAGCATTTTGTACTTTTTACTTTGTATTCAAAATTTTTAAACAACGATCTGGCTATATTGAATCTCAAGTTAAAACATTTTTATAAAACTAATCATCGCTTTTTACTGCACGTATTTAACCCTTTTTCGATAGTATTTAAAATGCAGTATTAATTTGACGAGCTTTTTATTAGTGTTCAATTTAAAACAAAATTTTTTATTGTATATTTATCTCTTTAGTGAAAATAATAACAAACTAGTTGAATTATGTAAATATAATGTATAATTAAGTAATTGTGATCACTATTTAAATTTCTTTTTATATTAAAAACATAAGGAACTGTGGTACTTAGTTAATTACACATGTAATTGGTCTGATGTACACTAATGATACAGAACTTTCAAAGGACAAAATGAAGAAGTTTTGGACGTTATACTTATTACATATGTGGATTGATACCTGATAATTAGAAAAAGTTTGTTTATACGAAGAAAAAAAGAATAAGATTGTATATCATTGTTGAAAAATAAATAAAGTTTCCCATTTTTTTATTTACCATTTTAATGTTATCATAACTTTCTTTCAAGTATCTAATTCTTAAGGTCTTGGATCTTCTAATAATTATGTAAATGCCGAATTCTATGTATTATTTACAAAAGTTTATATTATTTTCAGATGAGAGATTTTTCAAAACAGAACCTACATGAACCTTTGGATGGAATTTAAAAATGTGATAATGTTGAGATATTTTTATGACTTGACAAGAAATATTGTAACATAGATTCTAAATTACCGTAATATTATAATTAGGTAATTCTGTGGAAACATGTAAATATATGGAGATAATATACAAACATATGTAACAAATATTTTTTTGAAGGATTAACCAACTTTTAACGTACTATTTAAAACAGTGCTCAAACTAGTAAATCAAGATTACATTTTGCTTTTTCTAGATCATGTAAAAATTGATAAAATTCACTTATTGTCATCTCCACAAAAACATTTTTAGTTTTTCCACATTCTTCCAAATTTAATTTAAGTTGCACAAACGATTTTCCCACATTGTTGGATTCACTACTTGCTGCAGTTACTATAAAAATAATACACCTTATTAGGATTTGAAGTTTTTAAACGAACTATTTTATTTAATGCTATATTATTTTATAAAAAGACACTGTACTGTTGTACATTTAAAGAACCAATCTGTTTTATATCAACGAAACAAGATTTTTTCTATCGAAGATAACCTTATTTACAGACAAGAAATATTACTCATATTTTTATTACGTAGAAAATAATACCGAAGAAGGATTTTACATTTTACAATGTATTAGTTATTTCACAAACAAAAAAAATATGCACTTTGGAATTGTTTTATTTGAAACAGTTAAATTTTTAAAAACAATTTATTTCGATGATTGAGGTTAAGACTCTTACCACCGAATCTCCACGAAACGTCAACTATTTTTGTGATATTTTGAACCATCTTATATGCGTAATTGTTTTTCTTTATTCGTATTTTAATTATTTATGTGTAACGTATTATTAAATGACAGATATTATATCGTTGAATATTACAGCGATCTCTGCAGTTGAAAGAATGCAACAAGTACAGTTTATGACGGCGCGAATACGTGAACTCGCTTGTGTTACGTTTAATGTATTATAAATAAAATGATATTACAAGTGTATTTAGCGTACAATCAAATTAATTGTCACATTAAATTTTCGTTATTTTGTTATACGTTATGTTTAACATAAATAAAATTCGTGCAGAATACGTGTAGAATATTATTGCGCAGTGAAGTGTCGTACAAGTGCATTCAGAACGTTTTAATCTGCTTCCTATATAAATGTTATTCGAACGAGGTTTATCTCACATTTTCACGCTCTGAAGACTCTGATTGTTTCTATAGTTTTATAACTGAAGGAATTGGGTTAATTACACGTATTCAATCACGTCGTGATTTATCGCTCTAACTTTGACCCATACGAAATGATTGCGTTGCTCACGTATCAGAGGGAACGATGAAATATTTCAAATCCTTATCTACGTCGAACGTGTCTAGATGGTTGGTTTCGTGAAAAAAAAAAAAAGGATTGTCGCAGTTACGGCGTGTTTACCAATGACCCAGCAGGTAACCTAGCTTTACTAAATCTTACGAACGTCGTGCACGTTTGTTCGGAAACAAAAACATCCGGAATCAAAGAACACCAGTACACCAGTTCAATGAGAACGTTGAAGAAATATAAATAAAACTAACAGTAATTTACAGGAAAATTTACAGTGGCCAGAGTTTATTCGTTTCACATATGAAACTATAATACGACAGGAAATGATGTTAAATCTTATTTCAACAAGAATATCAAATATAGGTTAGATTCTTCGTATAATACACGCAAATGCAAACTTGACGACGAGTATCAAGTTCGAGAGAGAGAGAATTTTCTCTTTTTTCCCTCTGTTTTTATACATGTGTTCCATTAAAAACGGTAATGAGACTTCTGTGTAGTTTTTCTTTCATCATCGCACCGGAAAAAGCTTCAGCCTAGATTTGCTCTTATTACAATTCTCGAGCATGAGGTTGAAAACACGACCGGGTATTATCAGCTATTGATTGATGCCCGTTAATTGGACTTTTAATTACGTAAGTTTTTGCTTCTCGATGCAATACAGATTATCCGACTGATTGTTCGTCTCTAGATAAAAATAGAAGAAAGAGAAAGAGGAAGAAAATTTCTCTCCTTTTTCTGCACAGTTAGGCGAAAGATTTGTTAGATCTCCCGGAAGTAATAACCGATAACAAATGGAGAAGCCCGCGAAGTGTCGCAGTACTTAATTTAATTCCTGAGGTACCGCGCTCGGTCCAGCAACCGAGCGTCACTGGATTTTTCTAAAGTACAGGTATTTCTTTTAGCTGGATTCGCGCGAGAACGCGTGCGAACATAACAAATATAAATGTCCCTTACCGTATACACCCGGCAAACCGAAAATAATATCCTCAGACATAACCACTTTGGACGATATACGTTATCCTGGACGTTCTTATATGATAAAAAATGATAAGTATACGTCACGGTTTTCAGGGTGAGGAATGGACCACGATTAGAACTTACGAAGTAGAGGAGTGAGAGAGAGAGAGAGAGAGAGAGAATGTCTCGAAAGTTGCGTTTTCCATGTCGATTAAGGGCGAGAAAAGGGTATCGTGTGCCCCGTTTCCCCGTCTGAATTTATATGCAAATTTTCTCTATACACCGCCATTGTTTTCCACGACATTCATAAATAAGAGACGGCGGAATAACGGATGAATCTCTTAAGCGAAAGCAACGACGGGTTTACTTTCACGCAAACGGCACGTTCACATCGGTGAACTTTCGGAATACGCCATATTTGTTGCTTCTCCAAGCTTGTTAGAATTTCTAATTAAACCACACGCCGAAATGATAAATCTGTCTTAAGCTACACCCCGGCTTTAGGTCACTTGGTAATAAGTTCGGTGAAGTTTCTTCGTGCGTACTTGCACCGAGGCACCGGAGATTACGATCAAGTTATCATAATTACCAGACCTAACACGTTACTTTAGTTCGTTCGCTCCGTTACAAATCGAAAATCTCAGTTTCAACTACTTCGTCGCTTATTGATTTTCACGGTATTTTTCATTTTCTCTGCCCTCTCACCTAGCAGATGTAAAATAGAAAAAGAGCGAAATTCCTCGATTACGCCTCGATGTGGGAATACACGTAACCGAGAATGGGGTAGACTTATATCGTAGACGGTATTCGAGAAACTTCATTTGCATTCCACTTCGGATACACACCGATAATTAAAACGTTCAGACGTAAGATTACGTTTCTGTCCTTTGTTTCGTATATACAACGATGCTTTGGATAATTGGGTCATCTTGAAAGTTTCCAAGGATCCTAAATCGTTTACTCGGGAAAAACACATAATTTAGAATTTTTTTCTTCGGTGAATTTTTCTTCGAGAGAACTGGAGGATTTCTGCTATTTTTCATTTTATGATTCGTATTTGCATGATTAGTATCGCGTTGTTTAACCCTTTGAAATATTCATTTTGTTATCTACCGTGTTTAGAAAATTATTTGACAATTTTACAGCCGAATATCAGCGGAAATATATCTCCCCGAGGCGTACTGTTCGAAACTTAATATCATCAAGCTATTTCACCAAGATTGATCCTTCATGTTTTTCATATTAATCGAGCTACGTTTGCTGTTTCGTCTGACAGAGGGTAAACGTTTGACGGAAGTGAATGGGAGTTAGGCGATTCGGCAGAGGGGTGGCAATGGTCATAAAAATCGAGAAGGGGAACAAGACGTTAGAACGCGGCCGAGGCGTGTGCCAGTTCAAGGAGAAAATTCGCATAAGCGGCGCCGCGCCGTTTTAAAAAGCATCCCTTTAGGTACCTATCCTCGGGCTTTCCTCCCTTCTTGCCTGACTATCGCTTGACTTTTTGCACGCTGCCTTAGCATCTTGCAGCTCGCTCTTGCTCCACGATTACTCGACAAATATAGGGGTTGCTTTGAATATGGAGTGCTTTTTATTACTCCGACCATGACAGAAAGGAAATTACAGTACTAATAAATAGTACGTCACAATGGATCGCGATGCTATTTTCTTCCAGTTTTCTCCTTTAAACGCGGTTAAACTTCCGGATCCAAAGAGAAAATTATCCATTTAATAATCTTAAAAGTATTAAGTCTGTGCGGATAACGAAAAGAATTGCCAATTATTCAGGAAAATTTCAATAAAATCCTATGGAAGTTAATTTGATCGAAAGAAATTTTCATTTGGATAAACGAAAGTTGGTGTAATACGCACAAGTAGACACAATTCTGCAAACGGTTGTTTGTCGCGAAATGACGATCGATCGGTTGATATATATCACAGGGGTAGTTTTTCCTGTGTCCCGCAAAATGGCATGTAATAAAGCATGCCGCGTACAGTTTCGTAAATTATCGTCGAATTAATGCGGCCTGTGTATGCAGTTTTACACCCCCACCAGGCTTAATAAAATTCAACCGGCAGCAGGCTGGACCACGTGCAGCCTCTTGCACGTACACACGCGAACGGTACACACAGTTTTCGTGTTATCTCGCCTGCTGTCGTGCGATATACAGCGGTGTTGGTGACGATTCCTGCAACTGGGTGGGGCGGCGTGGGGGCGCCTGCGTCAGATGAGATATCCAGGAGCGTGTCTCCTGGGTTATCCTTAAAATATCCAGGCTATCCTATTACCACGAAATTCGAATCGCGCTGGCTTATCATTAATCACGGTCACCCCTTCGGGTCTGCGACTCGAGTCGCTGGGACACAGAATCGCTCGTGTCCTCTTCTATCGACTACTATAGAGACACCACCGCCAACCCCCTTTGGTACGGTGTTACACGTTTTTAGAGCACTGGCTGCGTGCTCGTCATGCTTGACTTTAACCCCTACCACATTTCCTGTTTTCCTCTAACCTTTCGTTCTTTTGCTCGCGAGAACCCTCTATTTCGACTTTTCAGTAGTACACGCTCGCGTCGGACCTTCTCTGTCTCTCCCTCGCTCTCCCTCTCTCTGTTCAGAGGAAACTGCGATTCATGGTGGACCAGTGAAAGAGAGCGAAGCGATAAATCTACGAGCGATGAACGAAGTGCTCGGTTGGCTTGCCCTCGCGCGCTTTCTCGATCGACTTTTCTTTCAAAGGCGGCCGGAAAGGGATAGGCCAAAGAGGTAAAGAGCGAGAAAGGGAGAGAAAAAGAGAACGTGAGAAGGAAAGGCAAGCCTAAGGGAAAAATAAAGGTGAAGGAGAGAGGGAAACCGAGGAAGGTTTTGGATGCTCGTGTACGACGTGAAACACGGCCCAGTAATTTGGAGAAAATTTAAAGCGCTCTGTCGAGGTAATTGCATAGGCGTCTATATGCCGGCGTGTACGCCGCCTCTTCTGCCTCTACTTCGTCCTCTCTTCTTTTTTTTTTCCTTCGTCCCTGTTCTTCTACTTTTTCCACCAAGGGGTTTGTTTTTCATCGGGAGGCGAGAAGACTGAAAGGGTTTTTTCTAATTAAATGACACGCTCGCGCGTTTCCCGCCACAGGACCGAAGAATGTATCAAACGTGAACGAGCCGCGCCGGTGTGAAATTTCCTCGAGTTTCCGAGGACTTTCGACGACGAATGGAAGAAGATGAGACGCATCCACGGGTACAAATACGAGACGATTCACTTCCGGACACTGTTACTCGACTACACTCTCCACGCTGTTACCCAGAACTTATTACCATCGAGATCCGCGGCTACTTATCGTACCAGACGTATCATCCCCGTGGCTTGGTGTCACCGGTGAGAAAGAACGAACGAAGAAACCCCGGGTCTCATAGAAACTAGAAAGAACGAGGGGGATAAATCTTCCAGCAAGGCTGGATAAATCGTTGCTTGTCCACGCAGATAGACCGATTCTTAATACACGTAAGATCCGAGCTTTTCATTTTCAAAGAAACCCGCGCTTCTCTGCGCCTCCTTACAAACCCAGAACAGCGAACTTATCCAACCATTTCTCTCTCTCTCTCTCTAGAGATCTCTAAATCAGTATCCAAGAATATAAGTATGTATATATATTCGTCCCGTAATTTCCAACGTCGAACGCGCGCACCGCAACGCGTAATAAACGACAAAAATGAAAAAGAGAAAAAAATAGAAGAAAGTACTCCGCTCGGCGGAAAAAAGTACATGCTCATATGGCCAGAGCAGAGGAAAGTCAGAGTGAAGAGGGGCAGAGGAGAAACGTCGACGACGAAGATGATGAAGAAGAAGAAGGAGGAAGAAGCAAGAGAGGGAGAGAAGCGTGTGTACCAGTCCGTTTCGAGCGACACGATATGTTTCTCCAAGCTTTTTGTTTTAATTTCGTACAGATCACCAGTTCTCTCTCTCTCTCTCCTCTCTTTCTCCTCTTTTTCTCACCACATCCTCTCACATGGGAGCCCCGCGAAATGTACCACGGTGGTTTTCAGCACTGTGGATGCTGCCTAGGTATATATTCCTCCTCCTCCTCCTCTTTCTCCGTTCTCCCATCTCTCCTCTCCCACCATCCCTCTCTTCCCAACGTCCAACCCCCTCTCGTCCCTCCACACTTCCCCTTCCTCCTCAGTTTTCCCTCTATCCCGCGTTATCCCTTCCCCTGGTTCGCTTTCGCCGCCACCCCTACGAGTCGGTAAAGGGCTGAACCGGCCAGTGCAATCCACGACGAGTTCGACGTCGAATCTACGCCACTCGCCTCGTCTTTTCGTGCGCGATTTTTTCACGCGTTACTTGACACCGTAACGCGTTTTGCCGCGGCGCGGGTAAATACAGTTTGTTTCGCTTCCTGCGTCTCGTTACAATAGCAAAGCTAAAACTCAGCTCTGTTTCGTTCTTATACACATACACACAAACACACACACACCTGTATCTCTGGGCTGATTCGCCTGGAGCTCGTTCCATTAGAGACGTTTTGTTCGCGCGCGCTTCCTCACATTTCTCCTTTTTACGCTTTCTGCTCGGCTCGGCCCTCGTTACGCTCGCGCTCGTCCTACCGTCGCCGCGTCGAGCGACGTTTATTCTCTCTCCTCCCTTTAGGTTAATTAGCGTGCGGCCCAGTTTAATGATCTTTCGAACGTCGTCATTAAACTCGCGCCGAGACCACGGCGGTGGTGGCGGTCGTCGTCGTGGTGGTTCACTCGAGGCGTGAACTTGGACGGGGGGTGCGGTGTGTCGTCAAGCAGCTGGAAAATGATACGTTCAGGAGGACGACGTAACTTCGGCGGGTCGTTAAGCGACGCGACAACTTATCGGCCGGGATGTCAACATCGTGCCTGTCGCCTGTCCAACCTGACGACGACGATCTTCTACTAATCTATCGATGCCACAGAATGCCTCGACCATACGTAAGTCGAAAGTGCTTCTTCTTCGTCATCTTTCTCTTCCTCGTTTATCTCGTTCGATTGTCACATTGAGATTGAACATGTTCGATTCTATCTATCTCTTTTTCTTTTCTTCGTCGTTCACACTTCCGATTCTTCTCACCGATCGTCTTCTGCCTCTCGCGTTCTTCGATTCGACGCACGGTTTCACCCAGGGACAATTAAAGTTGCGGAAAGTGTAATCGTCGGTTGAAGTAGAGGTAAAGAAAAAAAAGAAGAAGGAAAGAATGGGGGGGAATTGGTGTGGAAGGAGTCGATAGATTACGGGAGGGAAAAGTCGAAGGAATTTATAACTCCGAGGATAACCTCGTGACTCTTTGAATATATTTCCTCTTCTTTCCATCCCTCCTACACTTCCCTCATCCCTTTGCTGCTAGGGTACAGGTTTTTTTCACGGCAGCTGAACTCATTGGGTATTCATTCAATACACACGTTTCTTTCTTCTTTTCTTTCCTCCTTTTTTCCCTTCTGCGGCCTGTACCTCCTCGACGCGGCACGGCTCTACCGTACAAGTGTCTGTCTGTGTAACAACGTCCGTATCTACTTGAATTCTTTTCGAGTGTCAGACGTTTCTGCGTAGAAAAGGGGGTCAAAAGAACGGACGGATCGTTCTTGCACCACCGTGTTATCCAGATGTTCCTGCCTCTCCCTGTATTTCTTTGTGTACACGTACCTTACGTGCGTATCCATGGAAATGTGTGTCGTGCGTCGACAACTAAACGCGTTTGGAGACAAGCGTAATTCCGCCAATTTCGTTTAACGTTACGTTGGTAATCCTGTTAACATTGCCGTACGCGCTCGATTCCAACCTCGTACACCCCTGGATCCCTTTTAATTCTTCTTCGTAACTGGGGTTAAACTAGATTTACAACTTTCCTCCGAGAAATTCTCACCGTGAAGGACGACACTGCCGTTCTTATCCTGTCGACGATCGACCGGGGGGCGGTTTAATCGCGAGAAATCGTCGATACCGCGATACCGTTATCGCGATTCCAACAGCGTGGTACAGAAATTCTCGCGAGGGATTATCGAATAAATACGAGAACGGATGGGGAAGTTTGGCAGAGAGCTGGGCTCCGGGTTGCCGGCTCGTTGCGTCGGCCAACGTAGCGAAAACGCGGAAAGGAAGCTCGACGTTCATGTAAGGAAACAGTTACGCCGTATTTCTAACGTCGACGGGATACCACTGGAAAAACCCTCGAACGTGTTTCTCCTCTTGGTGCGAGCTTTTCCTCGTGTGTGGCGGCGTCTCGGTGGTCGTAGAGATAGAGAGAAAAAAATAGAAAGGACAAAGAAGATAAAATATACAGAGAAAGAGCGGAGAGAAAAGGGCGGAAAAAAAGGAAAAGAAAAATATGAAGGAAGGGGGAGGCGGGACTCATTAATTCTGTTTTTTCGTGCACGATAATGGAAACTCGCTTGAACTTTCTTATTCCTTCGTTAGTCACTACTGGCGCAGTGAAAAGGCAGCCTTATTTCGTCCGACCAAAGCCATCCAAAGGGATGGTTCAGGGAGGGGGTTGGCTGGGTGGAAGGATAATTGTCATTCAGTGAGGCAATTAAACGGTGATAATTGCGGTGATTACAAACGGATGAATCGTCCGTGTTATCGCAAGTTTCATTTGGCATATTAATTTCATCGGCTGTCGCACCGTACCACCATGAAAAACGATTACTTTAATTGGCTCACCCGTGTTTCATCGTGTTTTCCGATAATTGTTCAATAATAAAATAATACAAGACCGTGTCGCGTCAACGCCGGGCAACGGTAGAGATGATACCGGTCGGTAGTATTGAACTAGCCCGGATTTCGCTCTACGTACGTGTACACATAGGGTTTCTAGGTATCTCTGTGTACGTTATGCCTGCGTCGATGTAGGAAAATGGGTTTGTAGAAACCCGGGGTAGGAAAATTTATTCGATCTCAAAGCGAACAGTTTGAACCGTGAAACGAGTCTTTGTGGTCGTTAAAACAACCAATCCGGCCCGGGGTTCTCTCTCACTCTCTTGGATCCTGTTAAAGGAACTTCGTGATTCAAATTGCGTTGTAAGAACTAGTTTGCGTGCACGTATAATTAAATGGCCGGCCAATGGAATGCGTGAGAACGTAATTTTCGCTAATGAGCGAGTTCGAGAAACTCAACGGAAGGATTAGGAAACAAGATTTTCACAGCTGGAGCTGCCTGTGCGAGAATTAGTTATCGATGAAACACCCGCGCGAAAGGCTCGCGGGGTGGGAAGAAAATTCTTCTTCGACCATACGCACTCTGTGAAGCTCGTCCTTTTTTACTCCCATTTTTCCCTTCTTTTCCTCTTTCACCTCGTTCCTTTCTTCCCTTTACTCTCGCGATCAGAGGACAAATATTCCGTGGAACACGCGCGAACGTTCGCCGGTTGATTTACGTTTCTGTCGTTTAACTTCAAAAAGGTCCATTCGAGGAAGGATTTCATTGCTGTTAACATCGTGCACAGCGTTTGTCGTTCACATTCGAATGTTGTGTGTGTGTGTCAGTGGTGCAGGATGCTTTGTCAGTGAGACAGATCGAATGTCCCCGTTGATTGCTTTCTTCGATCCTATGCTTCTCTCTGCTATGATCAATAACACTGTCAAACAAGTTGATGGACGACGACGACGTCGACTACTACTACTGCTATTACTGCCTACGAAGAAATATATACGTATATACATTTTCACCTGAACGAAATCGCGTGTTTTACGGTAATCCCTGCGAGCCTTTGCGAATTTTCCACGGTTACGATCACTTTGCAATTTCCCTCTCGTGGTACGAATTGAATCTCGACGTTCGGACTAATTTCACCGTATATGCGTGTGTGTATGATAGCTGTCGGCCGTGGTTCGTTCTCGCAGAAACGCAGAATCGCGGGTGGCAAACATCGGCACGCGGGTAGAATCCTGGCATCGATGCAACGCGGTATCACGTCGCGGGGATGACAAACACGATGTTGCATTACATTTCGCCGATCATTTCAAAACAGCGTAATTAAGCGGAAAATAATTGTAATCGATGTTTCGTCGTCGTGATAATACCAACGTCCATGCTCGACGAATAAATATTGGTCCATTAGCGTGTTTTATCGCACACTGAATAAATTCACCAATCCCCTCCCCCACTCTGGTCAACTCTTCTCTCTCTCTCTCAGCCCTCTTGCTCCGCGGAGAATTGAAAATACATCAACAATTTACAATAATTCACGTTCGTCGTTGGCGGAACGAGCGTAACGAATTTTGATATACTTCCTCGTTATCTCACCCCTCTGTTTTATTAGCGCTGTTACCATGTAATATGTATGTGTATATATATATATATGTGTACGTACAGTGGATGGGTCCGACAATTTTTTCATTTTTATCGGTGAGAAGAGAAAAGTGGCGGGAAAAGTGACATTCCGAACGGTTTAGACGGATAAGAGAAGAAAATTCTGGTGTTTTAACACCGTTTTATTCCAAGTTTCACTTACAGTTTCGCCTGCTTCTCGCCTGTTTTTTTTTCCTTTTTTGTCTTTTCTTTTTTTGTAGAAACGTCGAGAGTAAAATGTTCCACTGGGTGTAGTTTCGCGGAAAAATCTCGATCGGTGTGGTATCCCAACAACGTCGCTGCATTTGTATTTTCCGTTCTTTTCTTTTCCTTGTTGCGTCTCTTGCACCTCCGTCCTCTCCTCGTCCTTCTCTCTCTCTCTCTCTCTCTCTCTCTCAGGGAAAAGTATTTCTTTTCCTGGAGAGACAAAACGTTGTTCGTGCTTCCATTCTAAACTTTCCTCGCCATTTAATAACCGCACAATGCCCGGCCCGACACTTAACATCATCGTATAATATTCTCCGTAGCGCGATCTCTTTAGAACTGTTTTTCAAAGCTTCATTCTGGTCACCGCGAAAAACATTTTTTTTCATTTCTTTCTTTTTCTTTTTTTCTCTCTCTTTATTTCTTCCTCTCCATTCGTCACGAAATCAAGCGAGCAAATCCTCCCTCTCTGTCTCTATCTCTCTCTATCGTGCGTTACCCTCGACGAATCGAGGAAAAGTTTCAATCGCTGGGACGTGCGAGGATCGAACGAGACGGTGGGAAAAAAATGTTCGAACGTAGAGAGAGAGAGAAGCGTGTGAAATTATGCACATACGTAACACAGGAATCGATATCGGGACGTATAAATGTCTGGGACGTGCGAGGATCGAACGAGACGGTGGGAAAAAAATGTTCGAACGTAGAGAGAGAGAGAGAAGCGTGTGAAATTATGCACATACGTAACACAGGAATCGATATCGGGACGTATAAATGCGTGGTCACGATATGAATGAATACCAAAACAGGATGATACAGATTTTCAATTAACCACTATCCTTCCTCTTGTGCGATCCGTCGTTCCTTTCCTTTTTTCGTATCTCTTTCGTGTACACGTACATAGAGAGAGAAATGGAAAGAGGGAGGACAAATACTTTGTTCCACGTTATAGTGGAATCGTGTGCAAGGGTTGAAACGTATTGGGTCGCCGTGCCACGATATCCCCGATTGTCCCGATGGAATAAAGGGCAACGATTTTCATTTAAATGTCTTCGGGTCAGTCAAGTGGCCAAATAGGACGTGGCATCCGACGACGATTGACCCGATAATTGATACCGAGCCATAGGTTAAATCGATGCTCAGGATTATCGGCACTTTAATCGGCACGGCAATGGTGCAATTTCGTGTTCCGACGAGAGACAGAGCGAGAGAGAGAGGGAGAGCAGCCTGTACAGAGCGGAGTGAACTTAATTACCAAGTACGGATGCCAAATCCAGGCCAAAACCGTTCCATCCTGTTCACGTACGGACGATACGTGTTTATTCGGAAGTGTGCGGACGAAAGAGAAAGAAAGAGAGAGTGTCATCAGTGGGGTGAGAGAGAAAGGTGAAGAGGGAGGGTAGAGGGCGAGAGAAAAGGGTGAAGAGGGATCTACATTATTCAACGGCCGACTCCTTCGAAGCTTCTTTACATAATGCGCTCCTCCTCCTTTCGTATTAAGTTTTTCGTCATCCCTCTCTTATGGCGACCGATCCGTCGGGGGATGTTCCTTTTCAATGAGCTCCGCCGAGATATCAAGGGGGTTCACATCCGATAAACCTGATAAATTCCGCCGACAAATGTCCTCCTGGATACCAATTAGTATTCATAAAGTCGACCGCTCTTTATCCTCTGCTCCTGATCCTAAATCCTTAATCCACCATATTTCCCCGTTCAAGATACCAGGCGTCCGTGGATATCGTGACTTTGCTTAGCCCTCACGATAGATTTCCTAGCGACGTATGTACGCCTTTCCAGCTTGTTCGTCGTTAGGTAAATCGTATTCGCCGTCTGATTTCAACGCGTCACGTTCTACCGTATTATGGAGCAGCTTTCCCGTGGAATTTTTTCCAACAGTGTGTAAAAATCACTAGAGATTTCGATCTACCGTTCAATTCCCGACATTCCGGACCTTTCTTTACATCGAAGAACAAGTTCGTTTGCCTGATAAAAGTCTCATTTTTGGGCGACGTGAAAAAGTTTACCGCTGAAACTTGTGTCAAAAGTAAGAATTATCGATTAAGGAATAGAGTACTTGGAGCGTATTATATGTGCTTTCGATTCCGAGCATCCATAATTTTTCACGCCAAGAGGATCGTAAAGGAGCACGGGGGCGAAAGGAAGTTGAATCGTTCGGGGAAAGTTGAGACGCCGTGTATCGAGGAAAAGAGAGACGTTGAGTTATATTCTAGTTATTCACTGCCAGACCAGAGAACCACGGTACCCGGACTTATTAAGGCCGGTTCATATTTTCCAAGCCGTGCTTATTATTCAGAACGATCCATCGTTGCGATTTATGCGGGAATTCGGCCGCGAAAATGGCAATTTTAAAACACCGAACCACCCCTTCACCGCGCGGCTTCGAACTTTTTAAATGGTTCGGCGAAAGATTCAACGAAAAGGAAACAGTTTTCCATTCCCTTCGAGGATTCTTCCTCTTCTATTAAAGGTGAAAACCGCGTTTTCTAACATCAATGCGGAGGGAAAAGAACCGGAACGATTTTTCGAGAGAAACTTCTCGCGTCGTGGATTGGAAAAGTCGGAGATGAGAAAAGGAAAGGCGAAAGGGGGAGAAAATGTTTGGCATCGTGTTTTACAGTGATTTACAACGAATGCTTCCGGAAATATTTAACGGTTAGAGTCGTATCTTACCGCGAGGTTGCATGAAACATCCCTGTCTTTAGAGTTCTCGAGAGTGAGATAATAGCCCGTTGGTAGTAACCATAATCGTTAGACCCGCAGACCTTTAAGTAAACCAACATCGCAGACATTCCAAAGTCAAAAGACGTTGAGCACACCTCCGCGTACTTTACCCACCCCCTAAATGATTCACGCTGTACTTACGTCGTACAATATTCCCGAGCGTTAAAAATAGAGAGGGTGGAAAAATAGTCGACTTTTTTTTAGGTCACGCTCAATTTTGCAGCACCGTTTTAGAAACTTAATCTCGCGTGTGTATTTGAAATTTCGAAATTTATTCCGCGGAGGTGGGATATATTATTCAACGAACGTGAAACAGCTTCTCACGGGTGCTTCCTTAAAAAAGATTTCACAGGAACAAGCGGGGTAAACGAATTAGAGTGTACAGGGAGAAGTTTGCCAACCTATCTCATCCCCCTCCTATTATCGTGGAGAATTTCCAAAGAAATAATTCCAACATTAATTTTCTCTGATACCCTCCAACATTTCCTAACAATTTCACTTCTGTCTCGTGCACACACCGTCTCACACATATTCCAGGCTTATCGTTGATGCTTCCGCCGCTGTTGTTACCGCTCTTTCCACTGGCGTTGGCCGCATCATCGTTTATATCCCGTTTACCTCAGCCTCGTTTTTCCTCATCTTTTTTATTGCACCGGCTCGGCCGCGACCTTACTCGCTCGTTAAATTTCGCGCCGTCTTCCGGGAGCTTAACGCTCCGCGTAGTAAAGATAGGAGAGCCTGAGAGAAGTGCTCTTCTCGTGGCCGAGAGAAAAGTCGCTTTTTAGAAACACAGGTATCGGGCGTGCGCGCGATTCTTTCGTCCCACTCTCGAGGATCCTCTAATAAGTGATGATCTTTTAATAAATGCCTCCACCTCTCTCGTTTTCCGTCACCAGCCGCGACGTGAAAATTTTCGCCGTGCCGGCCACTCGTCGCCAAGAGTCTTCTTCTGATGAATCGTTTCAAAGCTACTCTCTCTTTCCTTCTCTCTCGTAATTTCTCGCCTCTGGTAATTCGAATCACGGACCAACCTGTTCCCGAACGTGCGCGTTCACCTATTTCGAACGTGGATGGATTTTTCGACACGTGATGTTGCTGTCCATTCCAGAAACTTAGGATTTCCTAACCCTTTCGTATTCGCAGACGAGATACCTCGCCAAGTATTTTCACCTCGATTCTTTCGACGAGATTTTCCGTGTCTCAAAGGACACGTGAGACGTCTCGTCCGGAGTGTGAAATAAAGCGCGAGAAATTTCGTCGAAAGCTTCGTCGAGTCGTGAGATATCTCGTCGAAAGAGTGAAATATAGAAGAATTGGTTGGTGAGATATTCGATAGAAGAGAGTTAATCGAGGTTTATGGATTAGATTAATTCCACAGC
>NW_017100229.1:1226353-1236770 GCF_001263275.1 Habropoda laboriosa | reverse complement strand
ATCACCGGTATCGAGTTTCCAATTAATGTAACGAATTAAACGCGCCTACGCGAACGTGAGAATCCCGTGGAGCAATTCCACGGCGAGTCGAGGGGAAACCCCGTGAAGGAAGTGGCGGAGCGGAGAGAAGGGAGACTGGTGAATTAAAGCGCCACTCTCCTTTTCCGCTTTGTTCATTTCATTTTCTTCGTTTAGAGATTTCCCGAGATTTCGACTTAAACAAAGAGAGAGAGAGGGAGAGAAAGGAAAGGAAAGGAAGTAAAAGAAGGTGCTTACCATTAAAGATTTCACGAGGTTCTGTCGCCGTCTTCTTCCAATAGGCTAACTGATTACATCCTCTATGCTCGAATTTCAGGAGGTGGACGAGTATCATCAGCAGCAGGGACGAGCCGACCCTTAAGGAAGCGAGTCATCCGTAATCCCTGAAGCGGTTCCCCAGCTCTGGCCAGGGCACGGTTACTAAACCGCGGGACACAGTGGAAATTCCTCAAAGGAGTAGGTTAACCACGACGATCTTCCAAAGACACGTCGCTATCTACGCTTCTAACCCTCAACCCTCCTAGTAGCCACCGTGTGTAGACCGTGCGTGTGTGTACGCAGGTGGACGTATCCATGGATGGAGGTGATAGTGGTGGAAGTCGTGGAAAGGGTTAGCTGTGCCTAAAGGCAGTCGCAAGCAGAGAGAGAGAGAGTGAGGAGAAAGAGAGAACGTTAACTCGTCCGTCTAAAGACAGAGCAGTGGAGCTCCGTTGGCCGCGGCATTCCACAAACTTGCACAATATCCACAGAGTCGGGTGGCCGCGAAATTCTTTGGTAAATCTTCTGGTGTTTGCTATCACGGACGAAGCGTAACGCGTACACTGACACGTGTATGCAACGAGAATGCAACGTTGAGTGAGAATAAAGGCTGGTCTCCTCTGGGAAGTAAGGAAGAAGAAGAAGAAGAGGAGGAGGAGGAGGAGGAGGAAGAAGAAGAAGAAGAAGAAGAAGAAGAAGAAGAAGAAGAAGCTAGGTGCTTTGCTCTTTGCTAACGCGTCGCGACGAGTACACTGTTGACGTCGCGTTGGAAACAGTTGAGACATCTGTAAATGAGGAAGCAGAGAAAATAGGCGTGACAAGGGTCCGCTTAAGGCGGAATATTAGTCGTGTCACCTAATGATCGTCGTGTTTCGCGCCGAGTAATATCCCCGACGAAATTGCACGCCGTGCAAATCCGTGGACAGTGAAATTTCCCAGGCTCAAGTTATTAGACCCTACTCTCTTGTCCGTTGACGTTTCCTGTATTTCCAATTAAAACTAGGTGAGTGTGAGGTGAATTCGCGTGGAAAAGGACAGTATCGGTGTAGGAAAGGCGAGGCTGTAGAGGACGTGGAAGAGATTCGTTATCGATGTTGACGCAGGCAAGTAGAGACCAGTGGTCGTCGTGAAGCTGTAAGAGGATCCAGAGGAAACACGAGGTGGAATCGTCAAGGTGCAAGCTTCCGGTAGCTGTGGTAATATTAATGTTAGAAATTAAGCCAGTGGTCGTTAAGGTGGCTGCGTCTCTAAAAGCACCGCAAAATTTCCGCGCGATCGCCCTGATATCCAACTGCGAAGAGTAAGTAGCAAGGGAAAGGAAAAAGCTCGTGAAACGTAGAGAAGTAGCGAAGCAGAAGCTGCCCGGATGTTTCTCTCTGTACTGTCTGCACCAGTGTGTCTCTGCGCTGTCGGGTAAAAAGGAAAGCAGAGATTTCTTCAGAGAGGAGTAGCCGTTGGCTGTGGAACAGTAGTGACGGAACGTTGAAAGCTACTCGAGAGGAACAGAGCGAGAGAAGAAAGAGGGAGAAAGGAAGAGAAGAGGAACTTGCTTGGTTTCTATGGCCTAGAGCACATCCTGTATTTCTGATAACGTGTAGAACTCTGTAACATTCCAACTGGTTGCAGAACGACGACGGTGAATGAAGGCGAATGAGAAGACGGTAAGCAAGAAAGTCCTTTCGCCAGAGGCACGCTATTAACTTTACCGCCAAAGGATATCGTCCAACGGCTCGCCACAACATCTTGCAAACTCCAACAATAATCTCTCCACCCCTTTCGCGAAACAGCCGACACGCCGTCTCGACACCGTGTATCTACCAACCGGAGAGTAGTACATGTCTACGGGACGCATCCGCAGGAAAAGGGTCTTCGAGTGTCTCAGAAACGTTTCGAGAGGCCGTAATCTATAGCCGTGGAACAATAGGACTCGAAGCAACTTGCCAGAGAATCTCTCCTTGGCATTTGGTGACCTGCGCCATTCTGGAGATCATTGGCGATAAGACAGCTTCGAGAAACTGCCTTTCTGTCTGATATTCCAAAGGAGAGAAGAAACAACCTTAGCTTGTAACATCCACATTCATCGTTAACGACGGTTTACCCCATCGAAAGCTGATCGTTCACCTGGATAGTTAATCCACAAACCCGCTACAATATCCACAGAATTGATCCTCGGTTTGTTCACTCCTCCCTCTCTCTCTCTCTCTCTCTCTCTTACGCACACACTTTCTCACCAGGGAGATCTTTCAGTTAGCACAGCGTGGAGGTCAATTCCGTGGCCAGGGTTTCCAGGGCAACAAGAAACTTTTCTCTTAGTCCGCGGTGCGCTAATCAATCCAGAGGGAGGGGACGTGCCACGGTAACAATTGCAACGAGGTGAATGCGATAAAAACTTCTACGCTGCTCTTTCTGTGCTGGGAAACACCGAAAGTATTGAAGCCCAACAGCGTGGAGAATCGAGTTTGCTCGACGACAATTTTCGGGTTTCGTTACTTTCTGATAAAACCTACCCCCTGTGAAAAAGGGTTACTAGTTCGGCTAACAGAGAGATTCCACGTAAGATTCGAAGGAGAGAGAGGGAGAGAGAGATAGAGAAGGACACGGTGAATGAGGCCAGGAGAAGTGGAGGAGGCGGCGATTGGAGGGGAAGCCGGGTGAAATAGGGCGAGGCGGAAAAATATGGTACACGAGGCCACGGGTCTATGGTGGCACGCAGGATTCAACGTATCGAGGTGGCTGATGATCGTGATACACGAGTACAGGGCTACCACCCTTCTGCTATCCATCCTGCTTAACGTGCTGGTGCGAACTGCCGGTGAGTATATACACCTTGCTCACCCTTTTCCATAGTCTCCTCATATGCGTTTGTTTCACAATGGTCACGCCGCTGGACCAACTACACACACACACACTCCCTCTCTCGTATGTTTCTGTTTCGTTGGGAGACCGTTTCACCCACGGCAAAATCCTATTCGACACGGTGAACAGGCGGTCGTAATCGACGCTTTGTCGAGGCCAGTCGCGTAATACCCTGCACGAGGCGTCGTTAAGGATCGAAGCGTTCCGAGATGCCTACGATCAGTTTTATAGATCCTCTCTCTAGAATCCATTTTACTGAGCTAGCTCCGGTAATGATACCGTCGTTGCGACTTCAATCAGCCATAAAGAGTTTAACGCGACGACGCCGTTTCGATGGATTCCCGCGATACGTGGCTATTTTGGTTTTAACAAATTCGGACTGAATTCGATGGAATGGACCCGATTTATGAAATTACGGCGGCACTATATTAAGAAGATTGTAGTACTTCGAGGCACAGCTGGTTCTTGATTTGCATGAATTCTATCTGATAAGGGGTTAATTATAGGTTTAAAGGATCGGTAAAGTGTTACGCTTTGCGCCCATTTGGTTTGATTTTAAACGAAATGACTTTTATATAGGGGTAATCTTTTTTCCTCCATTTTTGTAGGAAATATCGTTTCAATTTATAGGAGTTTTATTTATGCGGTATTAATTAGGTGAAACCGTAGTCTTTTTCTTCTCGTTAGAAACGATCTCCCGAACGATCTGCCGGAGTTCTTTGCACCTAGCTGTCGGATAATTCCGTTCATATTCATTGCCGTTAATGGACGTACCGAAAGTAACTTTCAGCCGGACTGCATTTACTATTCATCCTCCTGGATGAATATTAATTTCCCGATTGGTAGCGTATTATCAGGCTAATAACCCGGGTGAATACTTATGGAAACTTCCAAGACGCGTATAATTAATTGCTTCTAGCACGAATAGAAGGTATCGATGATCGTGACTCGTTCCGTGTTAATGGACACAAGATCGACCCCTCTTTAGAAAAAGTTCACCACCTCTCTTATGCATGTGCTATACACGGACACGTAGTACTTACCCGAGGTTTATCGATCATTAATGAAACCACTATAGAAGGATATTCTAACGGTGGTTACGATGAAATTTACCGGAAGCAATAGCATAGTCGAAACAGTCTGAATTAACTATAAAGTTCTTAATGTAGCCATTTAACGTGCTAATGCGGTACCAGCGTTAAGTTTCGTGTCTCTGTTACTTGGTTTAAGTAGCTCCCACGGAACCTTTCCGCCTGATCTTTAAGCTCTCCGCCTCTTTAGATGTCCTGGCACCTTCTTTTCTCGTTATTTCATTATCGTTATCGTTTATCCTTCTACACCGTTAGCCGTTTTAACGCTTTTTTCGCGCTTCGTTAATCGGACAAATACTAATCCGTAAATTCAGCGTGGAATGACCACTGCAATTTCCACTGGTACTCGCCATTTTCAAGATGAGTAAGTGTCTATTACTCATCTCGTTGACTGGCTGGCTGGCTGGCTGGCTGGCTGGATTGGAAAGAAGCTTTTGAACACGTAAATTGCACTTTCAACCACACGCGCACACGCACACACCTCGGTCTCTCGGTAATGCGAAATTAAACTTCAAAAGTTACAGTCAAATATATATGTCGGAATTATTAGTAACACAAAGCGATTATAATATTCGGTAGGTAGGTAGGTAGGACAAAATAGCCGGTTCGATGTCGATTAGCAACGAACTCTTGACGCTCGACCATTATTGTTATCGAATTACCTGGCTGTTCCCGCCCGTGGGCCAAAATTCAACCTGAAATTCGATCATTTCGAGAGGTTTACTTTAACGAGGGCATTATGAATCCCTGCAAGACCCTGCAAGTTGCCTTTATAAGCTGCGGCTCGTCGACACTTTAGTTTCGCGTGGAATTTTCAATTTCAGGCCACGGATCATTCGGCAATTTCCATATCGACGCTAGATTTCTTCCCTCTTTTTCTTTTTTTTTTTTTTTCATTTCATTCGCGTTTCAACCGAGATTGCCTTTCAATTTCGTTATACGAAGGATGCGTGGGAGGATTAATGGGGCCACGTGACACGTTTTCATTAGGCGAATGAACGGACGAAAGTTCATAAATAAAGTTCAGCCGTGTGCATGCTTGTATGAATAAATCGCGTTCAGGCATTCACGGGCGAGCAGATGCACACAGGGTGGCAAATATTTTCGTCGTAGATTACGGGCCGTGGATGCTCGGTAACCAACTGCGCCGTATGAGTACAATATAACATTTAACCGTGGGTAATAAAGCACGAGGAACAGCTCAACCCAGTGCCTCTCTGGAACACCATGAAATCTCGTAACTTTCCCCGGCCAGCAAGGTGTTACGCCTCTGTTTATCTTACCCATTGATTTAATTCGCCCGGCCTGGGCAAACTAGCCGCGCTCCACCATCATCCTTCATCGTCTCTGATTTTCATTTTTTTCATTTTTTTTACCTGTTTTCACACTGCGCAACATGCAAAATAAATAACAAGCACCGAGTGTAGGATCAAAGTTGTTCTTTCATTTTCGTTCAATCAAATTTCAATTATACGTTTAATCCATCTAGTTTATTTACCTTTCTTTTTTTTTTTTTTCGTTTGCAAAAAGTGTTAAAAGATCACGTGCAACTGGCGATGGTAAACAAAAATCCACTCATGGTGGTTTTAAATGTAATTTTTTGTAACTGACGACAAGACGAGTTCAACGACCTATGACCTAGCCTAGAAATGATTTTAAACAGTAGAAAAATAAATGTCGGCAACCTTGCGGTGATTTTTCTTCGAGATGACTTTGAGGGGATTTTTTTATTTAGCCATTTCTGCTTAGCTTCTACAGCAGTGCAAATAATTTAGACGTTCAACTCACCAGAGGCACTCGGTATATTATTTATGGGTCCGCTTTTACGAGAAATTTGTACAAGCACGCAACAAGTAAATACCGTGGATCCTAGTTAAAAATCAACATTCTTCCCTAGCCTCGTTCCAATTGAATAAACTTCAAGTCAGATTTAATCCCGCGAATCTGCCTCTAATCTCCATTCCCCGATGGAATTTCTCCGTGCATTGTTTACCTTCGCCGCGTTTCACGGGGGAAAATCAGCTGCTCAGTCCACTTGAACGGGGATTCCGCGGTTCATTCTGACCGTGTGCCGGGCGTAACTTAATTTAATCTATTTCTGCGCGATACCATACCGTGCGCGTACCACCAGAGCAGGGTTACTTGTTCAATTTAGCAACGTGCACCATAGACAGCCAGAGAGAGAGAGAGAGAGAGAGAGAGGGAGAGAGAGAGATGTATCACTCATGCAAATTTTAGACGCGCCTCGCTCAGACCGCATCGCGTCTAACCGAACTTCCGCGGAAGTCAGACGATTTACATGGAAAACAGGCCTGACAAAACAGCACACAGCGTCACGAATTCGATAAACGACACAGAACCCTTCCCACTTTTTAATTTACCGTTTCGTACGTCTACCGTGAACCGTAGTTAGCCTCGTTACGCGGTTTATTGCGTCGTAGACCAGCAAAAACTGTCCTTTCACTGCAGTCTCTAGCCACGATGGGGGGACGTTCGCTAAAAAGGCTGCTTTCAACGTTCCGCATCTGTGTCGTACGAAAAAAAAAAAAAAAAAAGGAAAAGAAACAAAAACGACCGAAAAAGAGAGAAAAAAGAGAGATCATGCACGATGTCGAGAGGGTAGAGGAGACAGAGAGAGAGGATCGCGCGCTGTGTCGCGGCAGTTCATCAGTTTACCCGCTAAATATACTTACGTTGAACGGGAGGAGGGACGGAGAGATACCGCGTGTTTCAGCCTCATATTCTATATCCACCGAGCATCTGGGAGTTTCGCACTGATGCTTTGGTTATCCTTCCTTTTACTTCTGACCCTTCTGCCAGAATTTCGGTCCGAAAAATAGTTTACGCGGGTTCGGTTGGATTCGCGGCGAAATAACCGTGGAATACAGCCATGCTGTGTTCAGTATACAGTAAATTCTCTACAAGAGACAGTAAGTTTGGATTCTACAAGTGACAGTATAGATTAGATGGTCCTACGCCTACGTCTGCGACATTGCTGCGCCTATGTTATTTCGCTCGCAGTCAGTCAAGCGTGTAACGCTACACCAGTCGGTTTCCTTTACGAGATTTCACGGCTCGACAAATCATAATGGAAATGTATACTTTCTTTAATTTTACTGTTTTTCATCTGGAATTTCTTTTAACATGTTGCTGAGATTTTTCTGATGAAAATGATATCAAACACGATATAATTTGAACAACATTTACTTATTAACACATTCACTGTCGCGCCAGATTTACAGGTTGCTGTCAGGCGGCCACAAGAAAATACATTTTAAGCAGCTCATATTTGAGCTGGCAATACACAACACAACTAACTACTAAACCAAATCACCAGAAAAATTTTCAATATTATTATTGAAGTAAACTTTCGTAGAACGAGAGTGAAAAATTGAAAGAATCAAAAGAAAAAACGCGAATTCGTATCTTTTTCGATTCTAGAATAATGTTAATACTTATTGAGTGATTAATTTAATTTCATAATATATCGCTTTAGCGAACCACCGTTTGGTTGCCAATTGTTTATCACATAGGGTCGGCCTACCTCCACGAAAAAAAAAAATGTAGGGTCGATTCCACAAGTGTCAGTAAAATGTAGGGTCGATAGCAGCAGAAAAGCTGCTAAACAATTAGAATTAAATGTAACGATAGAAATTATTGCAATAATGCGTAATGCAATTGAAAAATCGCAGAAAAGTCTGATACAAATGTTTGAAAAGTAAAATATATAAGATGAGATACAGTATCTTACCACGTAATGTAACTTTTTATTGTGTAACACATTAAAAACACTGTTTGGGAAAAATTTGTCACAGAATTGCATTTCTTATTTAATCTTCCTTTACTGCTACTTCTTGTGAAATTTTATGTCAGAAAATTGAAGAAATTCTTCTTTGTGTTTCGTAGGCAATTGATTGCTAATTTGCTATTGACAGATCGATGTTAAAATTTGATGTTAAATGGAACTTTCATGTCTACCATAGAATCTGAATAATTTTTCAAGGTATTTTATTAAGAAACGCGCACATAGTGTTCAATTTTCTATCTTAGAATTAACTAACTTTATCTTACGAACTACTTAAAGTTAAAACTTTCAACTGTGTGCGAGAATCAGAGTGTCAACGGGTACGCGTAGTTCTTAGCTTGGTATCCTTTTGCAAAAGTGAGAATTTTCTTTGGAAAAGGATACCAATTACCAGGTCCCACCACGAGGAGGTGACTACGCAAGGGACCCGACAAAAACACATGCCCTACTGGCAGCTCTCTATCTTCAGAGATACGCGATTCTCATTCGTAGCAAAGGAGATAAGACACTTTATCAAAAATTCGTGTTCTTAACATAAATTTTTAAGGAGTGTCTTATATTTTATTTGAAATTGCAACGCTAATCATTTTGTCATAGTTAATTTAAAGATTGGAAAAATTCAATGCTCTCCTTTGATAGGGTTTCAAAAAATTATAAATCGCGGTCAGATTGAATTCAGAGCGCAACGAGAAATTCGCTATCATTCTAAAGAACCAGCGAGCATACACGACGAATTTACTCGCGAGTATCGCGCGCTACTCGCGAGTGATTAAGTCGCGAATAAACTCGCAGGAACTGAGTGATCGAGAATTTAATGTTCTATGTTTCGAATCGACGATAGCAAAATGTAGAAAGCATTTTTAGTAATTAGCTACGAATGAGAAACGCGTATCACTGTAAGAGAGCGCGCACATTGTACTCGATACAATTTTTCTATCTTATAGTTACTTATTTTATTTTATGGACTACTTAAAAGTAAAACGCACGCATCCCACGACGTCCATCGGCGGATGAATAGAATTATTTTTTATTTTCTTAGGCTAATTTATTTTACCTTATCAACTACAATCCTTAAAATTAAAACTCACACACACGGTTCTTAACTTAGAACTTCGCTTACTTGCTAGTTTAATTTTGGAAAAGGAGAATTTTTAAGAAATGACGCGAATTGCCTAAGATTCACCACTAACAAGATTCGTCATTACGTCAAGAATCCTATTGATTTACTTGGATATTCCATAATTTCTTACTGAATATGTATTCGACAAAGGACGTCGAGGATTGGTATAGTTCCTGATTTTCTAATTGAACTAAAATTCGAAATAGTTGGTGGAAACTGTAGAAGCTTTATTATAAATTGGAATAGATCGATGGGCTATTGTGGAATAATAATTAGCAGTGACAATTGTTTGACACAGTTACCTATGGGTTACCACAGAATGTTCATTAAGCAAATCTCTCGCATCAATTATATATTTTCGTTTTGTAATTTTTCTAGCTAAAGGAATACTTGTAACTTCTGAAAATTAGTAAAAATTAAGAAATTAGAAATTTTGTAACTTCTGAAAATCAGTAAATTGGGTTATTCATTGCAAATAAATAAATTACGAGTGTATATTCTGGAAGAAAGTGGTAAAATTTCTGAACTGGAAATAATACATAATGAATATAAAAAGAAAAGAAAAAGGAAATATGCGACTCACCATTCACAGAACTCACAGCTGACCACTGCAACATGGACTTGGTTGCATCTCATCTTCCTCTCAGATCCATGGAGTCTGAAATTCCCTCAGTGAACCATTTGCATCCTCTAAGCCTTGAATTTTAGTTCCATCAGCTAGATTTGAGTCCTCCAAGCCTCGAAATTTGGTTCCACCAGTGGTCCAATGCCAGATTGAGTGACTCAAAGTCAGATTTAAAGATCCACAGCCAGATTGAGAGATCCACAGCCAGATTGAGAGATCCACAGCCAGATTGAGAGATCCACAGCCAGATTGAGAGATCCACAGCCAGATTGAGAGATCCACAGCCAGATTGAGAGATCCACAGCCAGATTGAGAGATCCACAGCCAGATTGAGAGATCCACAGCCAGATTTAAAGACCCAAAAAGCCAGATTGAAGGACCCAATGCCAGATTGAAGGACCCAATGCCAGATTGAAGGACCCAATGCCAGATTGAAGGACCCAATGCCAGATTGAAGGACCCAATGCCAGATTGAAGGACCCAATGCCAGATTGAAGGACCCAATGCCAGATTGAAGGACCCAATGCCAGATTGAGAGACCAAAAAGCCAAACTGAAGGACCCACCAGACTTAGGAAGCTGTGGAAGTGTCGCGCGAAATTGTGTACGGATCGCGATTTCTTT
>NW_017100229.1:1206313-1222609 GCF_001263275.1 Habropoda laboriosa | reverse complement strand
CGGTACCCTCTCCCCAAAGTCATTAGCAAAATCGTCGGTTAGGTCAGGCGGGAAATTTTCGCGGGAGATTTTCGCGGGAGATTTCTGTTATCGTAACACGGTATAATTTATCAATTTTCACAATTTTGTTATAAATTTATACTTCCGACAATTTGTTATAACATTGCATATAACAATTTATACGTTTTTACAATATTCTTCAATGGAAACATAGGTTTTAGCGTTCTCGTTATTTACTCGTGGTTAAATTAATTTCGTAGGGATTAAAAATCAGGTTGACCTGTGGTCGTAGATTAAAAATAACCATAGTACAGCTAAATTTATCGTGTTAAATAATTCTTCTTACACGAATCTAAAATGTATTCAACGTTTGTTAATGAATTTGTCAATGAATTATATTACACATTTTCTCTATTCACACTGAATTTAAAGATTATAACGACTAAAAATCAAGTTGACGTGTGGTTATTTATCAAGAATAATCATAATAAAGCTGAAATTATTGTGTTAAATAATTTTTTTAATACGAATTAAGAATTTATTCAACGTTTGCTTGTTACAATACCATGAAAGTAAATTAGATTATACGTTTTCTATATTTACAGTAAATTTATCGTTCTATTTACATGTCATAGCAATTATAACTACACGTTATGCTGCGTCCGTTTGTTTTTTCTGTGCAGTTCAACCTAATTTACTTAAATTTACGTTGCGAGAGAGTATAATATTTACAATTCTGCCTGAATTTTTGAAATTCAGAAAAACACAGGTAAACTTTAAAGGGTCAGTATCACTTGTACTGTCACTAGTGGAATCGACCCTACATTTTACTGACATTTGTGGAATCGAGCCTACATTTTTTTTTTTTACGTGGATGTAGGCCGACCCTACATTTTACTGATCGCGTAGTTGCTTCGACACACGTTTCATGCTTATCTTTAATTCGCCGTCCTTGTCTACGTTCGGCAAACTACAAAGGCGTGCGCGAGGCTCGAAAACGTAGTCTCTGACTCTACGAGTGTCAGGTTTAGCTTCCTTGCGGTCTGACACTTGTGGAGAATATACTGTATTCCGTGACTTGCTCGATGGAGCTTATGCCTGGAAGGTAGACGCGTGTCTCTATCAGCGCTACGTATTTCGGAGTTACGATACTTATTATATAGCTGGTGTTACACGACAGACAGATGTGTCGTGAACAGTATACTGCTTTCGAATAGTGAAATTTTCATTCTCGATGACACATACACAGATACATACAGGATTTACGTGAGTTTCGATAATACACACGAGGTGTATTTGGTTTAGCCGGTTGTTAGAATGCGAACGATGTTAAAAATGCCACATCTCCTCGATAAGAAACGAGCATAGCACTCTGTTCAATCTCACGAGGTCGTTTCGTCTGGCATTGGAAATAAATTTTAGAGTAGTGCCACATGTATGTACGTACACACGCGAGAAGAAGAGGAAAGTCGAAGTTGCATGTGCACAGAGGGAGGCGAAAGTGCAGTAGCGAGAAGTTATAGTAAAACAAACGAGCCCGACATCGGTCGACTGTTTTATTTCTAGTTTAGCAGGGGTCCTCCGGCTAAAGTTGGTATAGTTAAATTGCTCTGAAAGACGCTTAGCACAGGGGGGGAATTTACGAATATTGCTGTTCCTTAAGCTCTCTGGAGTATCTCATTTTCAAAGTTTTCAGTAATAACGACACCTTACAGCCGATTATTCCTGTCACGGAATTACCTAAGCACCCCCCTCTTGTATTTTTCTCTTCCCTTCACGGTGTTACAAAGAAAGGGTTGATTTTCGTTTAACTACGCACCGGTCAGAATGATTACGGGCTTTGTGATGCTGGGAAAAATCGATTTACGTCGCGTAAAACGCAGCAACAGTGTCCCTCTTGTCTGTACAGCCTTAGCTTGGCTTTTAAAATGTTGATTGCCTCGTTCGTAGAAGGGAAAATGGAAGAGTGTGAGGGAGAGAGAGAGAGAGAGTAGTGCGATTCATTAATTAGATTACATTGCAAAAGAACGAGGAAGAAGAGCAGCTAACGTTCTCCTTTCTCTCTAGCACAAAGGAGGGCCGCTTGCCTCTCTTGTTCCTTCGTTGCTCGATGAACAGAGACTAGGGGAAAAAAAACAAAAGATCAAGAGAAGGAACGAACGAAAGGAAGAGAAATTTTCCAGCAAGAAGCGTCGCGCGTGGTGGAATCCTTTACCTCTCCTTGAATTACTCTCATAGCGGCGTACGTTTCATAACAGCGTTGGGCTCGTTTAAGTTCTTATTATTTTAATAGAAATTCTTGCCACGGTCTCGTTCGAAAATAATGAAACTTTCCCGGTTAGCCTTTTGCAACTTTCGTTATTTGTTTTTACTGGTCCCCCGTTCTGTTACTTGCGAGTACATATATATACACGTATATACGTTATATTTACTCAAGGGGATCGAAAGTTAGATCGAGAATGGGATTCTCGACGCTTAAATTTAACGTTTCATTGAATAATAGTTCGCGAAGTGCAGAGAGAGAGAGAAAGAAGCAAAAAAAAAAAATTGAGGGAAAGATTGAAAAAGCTTCGTCGCTGTATTCGTTAAACCATACTTTGTTGAGAAATTCTTCGTCGTCTCTGCTGCTGACCGTGCTTCGTTGCTAACTTTTTTTCATTTCAACCGGTGGACTTCCGACCAGAGAAATCCGACTTTTCTCGCGGCAGAATAGTTAACTATTCGTCCAGGTCCAGTCCTTTTAACCTCGAGCTTATGATTTTCCTCGCATATCTCGCGCAATTGCACGCCAACCCAGCTGGACCAACGTTAAATCCACGTACGATCAAGCAGACAGAATTTAAATGACGTACTCGCGTGTATTCCACCTGCTCTCTGATTTTATATATGTATGTGCATACATATACATGTACATATGTATACATACATACATAGACGTCTTATTAAAGTTGCAATTCTTAATTCACCCTTACGCAAGCTGGGTTATAAAAATTTGCCTTACGAAACGTGAATGTTGAAGGTTCACGAGAGCGTGCATAGAGAGAGAGAGAGTGAGGGTTGTTGGTTCTTTTCTACGCATAAAGACACGGTGAATCTAATTAATATACACGCAAAACTTTCCCACAGACTTTCTATTTAATCTTTTTGGATAATATACCAGTCTGCGCACGGTATGAAAACCGTGAACGTTCCACTAGCATAACTGAAGAAGCGTCGTCCCTGACAAGAGGATGTTTTCTTTTCGAGGAGATGAAGTTTCCTAAACTTTGCTCGAGCAACAGCAAGTAGTCGAGGTTCTCCACTTCTCATCCTGCTCCTCCTTGTACTCTGCGGGATAGAGAACTTTAAATTATCGTATAAATAATTCGGTGATCATGTTCTCCATGTATGAGAAATTTAACTGTAACAACGTGTACCCCGAAGAATAGTCTTCCTCTTTTTATCAACGAAGAATGATTAATGCGTTTGTCTTGTGCATCGTGGACATTATACTTCGAGGTGGATCGATCGTTGTTCGAAAAATTTTACCTCCACTTACCAGGCTCGTTTATCAACATTTGTTTTATTTCATAGTTCGATCACCCGACAGACACAGAGATAATAGGGAACGCGTTAAAACTACAAGCACGGTGCATGGGAGATAGATCGATGTTGCCAGCTTCGACATTCCCACGTTCAGATTCCACGTTCTATGGATAATTGCGTATAGGAATGATCTATGTCCCTCTTAGATCAATTTGTCACCCTCTTGTCGCGAAAAGGAAACAATAAGTATTGTTGCAGCGGGAAACCTAACTCGTCTATCTTTTCCACCTCGTAAAGAGAACACACCAGTTAGGAAACAAAATTGATCGAACCGTTCGGAAGCTAAATTGATTAACTCCACTTTAGCAATCTGCAATTTTGCCAATTTCGCAACTTTTCCAATATTTGCAATTGTGTTCCATTTCTGCAATTTCAGTAATTTTTTTTTTCTTTTTTAATTTCGATAAATTTAACAACGTTCCTTTCACGGATTTATCTATCTCGACTTCTCAACGCGCCGGTTGAATCTTCGGAGAACTGAAACGCGTGTCTGCCTTCTTAAAACACAACAGCCATTTGGAGCAACTGCTTGGCGAATAATTGACAAAGAAATCTCGATAGGCGTCGACGTCGTTTGTAGATTTCACCCTCTAGTTTTCCCTGTTCGACGCCTATCGATCTGTCTGTTGTCAAATAAACACGAGCGGAAAAGAACAATCGTTCGAGCCTGGACAAATCTTTGCAAACGGGGCGGGTGTTGCTCGAGATGCGCATAAATACTTGAGGGGGTCGATAGGCGAAACGGGTTGAAAAGGGGTTAAGTAAAGTCCCGAGGAAAGCCTCTTAACGAGAGGGGATCCTTCTGTAGGTAGAAGCGTTCTCGCCGTTCTCGAGGCACGCTTAAAACCCCCTCCATCTTTCTAGACAGGCCACGAAACGATCGCTTTGATTTAATGGCTATTTTTCAGAGTACCCGACGGCGGTCACGGCGGAAATCGTGGCTGCGAACGGGAATTCGTTGGAGGCGAGCATCAAGCCGTTGGACATCGACCTGCCGCCTCCTACTCTACCGATGAGCTTCGGTACTGAAAATTCCACGGTGATCTCCGCCCAATCTGGATCCACGGCTTTGCTGCCCTGCGTCGTCCATAATCTCGGGGATGGAATGGTGAGATTCACGTCTGGGAACATTCTTCAAAAACTTTTCGAAAAAGCATTAACCCTGCGGAAGCTCCGGCTGGTTCGAGGCGATTTCCTTTCCCACGAGCGTACCAAACTTATTATCATATCAACGTAAGAGCTGAACGTCGGGTTAGTCTTTAGGGGAATCGAGGAAGAAAAACAGTGGGACCGTAGGTAGCGACGGTTTAAAGAAGAAGGATGACATAGCTTTTCGTGATAAAGGAAGAAACGTTGAAAGAGTATAGAATCATTTGTCGAACGATTCTCCGAGAGGAATTAAACGTTTCTCGTTTAGGGTTTCAAGTGTGTCTCTTTTTTCTTCTTTTATATACATGTATATGTCCGTATCTGTATCCGTAGATCCTTTTAATTCGCGAGGCTATTACGTTTATGAACGAGGCCAAATTGAGCTTTATAACACGGATTACGCGAGCCGAAAGGAAGAGATACTTTCTTTTCTTTTCTTTTTTTAATTGAAATAAGGACAGTCGTGGAGACCTCTAACCGGAGGGTTTCATTCGCGGACCACGAGCCGGATGAAATGGAATTAAAATCTGAAGAGCTGAGAGACACGGGATTTTTTAACTTTTCCAACCGTGTTTCACCCTTCCGTGTCCCTCTGCTACCACCTCCCTCGGTTGCATTGTTAAGCGGAGGAACGAAAGCGTTCGCGGGGCACCAGCCAGATAACATGCTAATAGCTTTCATTATATCCCGCGGAACGAATAGCAGATGTTCTTGGATATTTTATTACCCTTCTTCGGGGAATTTGTACGAACGTTATGAAATAGGGAACGGCGGTGGATATCGTGTGATTGCCCTAATGAAATTTTCGTCGAGCGAAGAGAAAAGTGTTGAACGAAAGAGGGGAAAAAGGAAGGTCGGAGGAAAATAGAGGAGAAAAAAGAAGTACCTGGGATAGAGACTCGAGGAAAAATTTCAGCCTTTCTCGTTTGAGCCGGACAAGTTGCAGAGTTACGAAATAAAATGTTTACGTTTTCTCTTCGTTAGACGAAGTCTCTCCCGCCTTTGTTAGCCTCAGTTTACCAATAAACCGAGACTTCTTCGAGACACGAAGAAATCAACGCAGTTTTCAACTAATCCCGGACGAACTTTAACTCTCGTCCGGCATTTGTCTATTTCAAGCAAGGATTTTCCACGAGGAGTAGTAACGCAAGTAAGTCGTGTAAAAGGTTAAGGGAATTTAACTGCGCGAAGGGAAACGATCGTGAATAGGTTTTATCGTCGTTGAACGGACAATAAAAACAGCGTGGTAAAAAAAAAAGAAAGAAAATGAAACGTGGATGAGGTGGAAATAGGAGGGAAAACGGGCATGCTTCCGGTCGAATTAATGGTTCATAACGAAATTCCATAATGCATAAGCATCCGGGATTCGCGTATCCATAAATACAGGCGGAAGCGATCAAAAAGTTGAGTATCGGGGAGAAGAGTACAGTGCAACGTTCCATTAACCCTTCGCCTTGCTACATTGAGGCGTGCTTATTGTGAAGTTTATGGTCTAAATACGATAAAAATGAGTTTAACTCCGGGTGAAATATACACTTTCGTTCTAACGTCAATTCTGATTCGATTCGATCAATTACCTAAGGATATTTTAAGGTGTTTCGTTTTACACTCTCGAACAGCGAATATTCACGTTCCGAATGGTATATTCGGAGGAATTCTGTTTCGCGATTCTTCAGGAAATAATTCCCGGATTTAATTCGTTTAAAAAAAAAGGGGGAAAAAAACGTACCCACTTCAACGTGGAGTCCTTCCAATTAAAACTTGTCACATCCTGTATATTACGGTGAAAAACAAATCGCAGAGCAGGGAATTAAACTTCATCGCGTAAGTTTCTCCACTGTCAGTCGAAACTTTCGAATCCCCTGACATTGTTAGAAAAGCAAGAGAGCCAGACTTTAGAAAAGAAATTAGTTAATTACCGTGAACCGTTTATTATATACATATACATATATATACACCGAACCACTTGATAAATAAATAATTACACTTTTTAAAGACGATCGTTTTCAAGGCGAATCGACGGCGAATTTACCATCGCCAGAGGCTGACAAGGGGTATTCGAAACTTTTGACTTGCTCTCTATATGCACGCTTCGTTTTCCCGGTAAACATTACGCGGGTCGCGAGCAATTAGTTGGAAAGCTCGAGAATTAGTGGAATTAATACCGTCGACACAGTGTTACGTGATTCACCTGAACGATAACGATTCACCTGATCTCGGGAATTTACACGTGAGAGGAAAATCAAGAGATACAGAAAGAGAGAGAGAGAAACATTCCTCCTTCCCCTTCGTTCGAGTTGCAGCTACGAGAAATCAGTGGGGAAAGGTAGAGGAAGCTGACAATGCGGTCCATTAAGGTGGCGTTATTCCCGCGGAACGAGAAATCAGAGCGAAAAGTTCGGCTGGTAGAAGGCTCTCCCTCCTCTTCCTTCTTCTTCACTGTGCAGCATCCAATCTCATAAGATGCCTGTCGTTTCGTTTGTCCTCGCGTGCGCCTGGGAAAATATTACCACGAGCACCATCACCGTAGAAAACTCTGTTTTCCCTCCCTGGGACACCGGATATCCGTCCCTTCTTTTCTCACCCCCACTCGGTCCTCTCGAGTTATCGCCGCGTTATTTGTCTTTCTTCGCGCGTACAGCGGCCGCGTTACGCAATAATTGGCTGGCCGAGCTGCGGAGGGTCCACCGTGTGCCACACCACGGGGTGAAAAAAGGGGGATGAACAAGAGAGGTCAGGGGGAAAGAGACACCGGGAGAGAGTGAGTGAGAGAGGGTGACGCGGAGGGAGGGTTGGTGTGGGTCGAGTTAAATCGACGCAGGTGGAAATCAATAGGAAGGTCGCCGTCGAACAATTCGCACGCTACTTCTATTGTCGCTACGTGCTCGGTGGCCTGCTCGTATAAAATTTCATTGCGTGCTTTGGGAAAGAGGTGAAGAGAAGAGGAGAGAGAGAAAAAGAGTGGGAAGAAGAGGAAGAGAGAGAAGAGGAGGAATGAGATAATGAAACGGGCCGTATCGGTGCTAGTGCATCGCGCGAGCGGCGGAAAAGTCTTTTGCAGTTTTGCGAGAGCCCTCGCCTTTTTCTAATTGAATGCGACGTCTTCGTAGCTGAAAGAAGTCTATGTACGCTTCGACTTATCCCTCCAAGATTGCTGTCCTTTATATGAAATCTCTTTTATGTCGCCGGCGAATAGGGAGGGTGGAAGAAGCACAGGGACACGTCGTCGTATCGATGCCTGTGAAATGTAACTGTGTGTGCTCCGACCCGTACACCTTGAACCCGTGGTATTACACACGTTAGATACGGTATCCACCAGCACGTGGTTGCTACCAGAGGCTGGATAGCATAAAGGGAATCGAGTATATTGCTAGCAACGAGACACGGGGAATGCGCTGGTGAAATAGGGACAAGTATTTAAGCGCACCGGGAATTTACCTACATGCGGTTCGATTTTCCACGAGCTTCTTTGTCCCATGATTCATTGTTGCGGCAGCTTCTTCAACGTACCACACTGGTTATCCATCATTCACGTCCATGTAACGGGTGTCCCTTGGAAAAGATCTTGCTCTTAACGTTGCTGGACTGCTGGTGACGTATTACGTACGACTTTTCGATGTAACTCCATATATATCGTAGAACAAATATTTCCTCTCGAGTGTAACATAGATGGATGGATTTTTTGATACCACTACTCGCGGATGTAATTCGGAGAATTAACGTGTACGGTAGATTTTGTGAGATTTTCTGTAATAAAATCGGTGAAATTTGTCCGGGACGGATTTGTCACACGCCGGGATGTGTTAATTAATTTTTAGCGTAGCTAATTAAGGGAGTTTGTGAGGTTGGCACAATGGAGTAAAAAAAAACGGGGGATCCACGGATATAGTGTTAATATTTAATCAAGCAAATTCTGTTTAAGGAAGGATTAAACGCGCCTGAATTAGTATTATTATCATACCGTGTACCGTGAAACAATTAACTTGTGCAAACTTGGTGGAAAATTGGGAACGGTAAAACTGTATAATAAAAATCTTTCATAACGTTTATCCAGGTAAACGCGTACCCCCGATAGCATCTATATAGAATATTTTCTGCTTCATTTTCTTAGAGACGCTGTATAGATACATACGTACGTTAACCTACGGAGACTAAACAGGATTATCTTGAAACTTAATAATACCCCGGCCATTTCCCTCGTTTACTCTTGTCCCCGTAATAGAGAAAGGGTGAACGAGGAGAGAATTGAATGATTCGTATCGTGGAAAGAGACTTTTTTTTCTCCCTGATCCTCCTATCTCGCGGCTTTGCCTGGGGAATTTCAATTAATTAGTCAATATCAGAAACACCGTAATTCCCTAGTTCCTCCTTCTTTCTTCCATCTCTCTCCTATTATCAAAAGCTCTCATCAACGCTAAGTAATACGCACCAGTTCTCTTTCTTTCTACTCGTCTCAGCGATCGCGTGTCCTCCATTCTGTTTTCCAGTTGCCATTTCATGCAGCCGGTATTACGGTAATGGGTATTTTGGTTAAACACTAGCCTGATAATCCACGTTCCGCCACGTGACATCACTTGCCGATCTTCCAAGCTTTTATCCCGATTGCAGAGGCGGCCGAAAGTTTCGCGTTTATGAATACGTGTCGTTGCGGTTGGTCCCCATCTCTCCTTCTCTCTCTCTCAGCGACAGGCTAACGTTCCGAAAAAAAGGGGGTTAAACCTGCTCGCCTCGCTGACGGGAATAAAATCGAGGGTCTGAACCGGGTCGTGGCCGCTTTTTCTTCTTTTTCTTTTTGTTTCTGTTTTTTTTCTTTTTCTTTTGTTGTAGTCTCCCGTAATTCACAGTATTATTTTGGATTCCGTTCAAAAACGAAAGCTGAAGTATGTACTCGGAGACGTGTATCTTTATTGTACGTTATCTACACGTATCGAAGCAGCGTTTTTCGTTAATATTCGTAACTGTGTACGATTCTCCACGCGTAAATCGTTTCGCCGATCGAGAAACCCCGTGTACCACCGTCTATAAACGTTCGTTAGACGAGAATACGAGCACGGAGGCGAATTTACTTTGCCACGAGTTTACACGTGGGCAACGAAACGTAACGGCCAGGCGAACGTTGTTACAGACAATAAGATAGTTTGTTCGGTTCATGAATAATAATATGGAGAGCGCGCGCGTGCACACACACAGACAGGGGGGTTTTGGTACGCGATTTAAACGCAAGAAAATAGTAATTACTCACGGACCGTGAGTGTACAGAGTTGCTCGTTGCGCCGCGATTCGAATCTACGCGCTTGCTTGAAATTACGTGTACATTAAGGCGTTATTCTCGCTGGTACAGTATAGCCTCGTTCCCTCGATGCAAGAACTTGCTTGGTTCGCTTTGCTTTGCCGTTAGAGGTGCAACGACACGGAACTGGGTGTGGATCATTAATATGGATCGTATCAGAAATGTTTCGAGTGGACAGACCGAATCGTATTCGAGATGTTAACTATATCTAGGCGTTCGTTTGGTTATTGGCCGGCGCGTTTCCATTAGGACAAGAGTTTCATAAAGTTGACACGCTCGGTATACAGAGTGCCAACATCATTACCACGATGGCGGAGAGTCAAAGTGAGTGCGATCACCTTTGAAGCACCGAGCTCCTGGCATTTATATCGACTCTTTATGTAACTGGTTCTTCACTTTGCCCTTTTATATTTCGTACTCCTACCACATGCCGCTTCTCTCCCGTTCTCACTTTCTCTCTCTAGCACACAGATACACTTTCTTTTTCTCTTTGACTGTATTTTTCTTGTTAGTGAACCGGCAGTCGTATCATTGAGCCCGGTGTGCACGCGCGATTTGTTACTACAACCTGAGCCCTGAGTGAAAGCATTTTCCCGTTTGCAAAGTGGGTCGAAAAGGGGGATGTTCCGCGGCCGGGTTTGCATTGTACAGGGGAATCTCTTTGGAAATCACTAACGATCTGTATCCTAGTAATTGGGTGGGCTCGCGATGCACGACCTCGATGGGAGCGGAGAGAACGTGAAAGCGATGTAAGGCATCGCGCTGGGAGACTGTGTACTGCATTCATGCCAGGGAATTGCTCAATAAGCGTGAACCGTTAGAGGGGTGTCTTGAGACCGGGCAAACGTACTGGCCTGATCACACGGATAGACGGCCAAACTTCGCGACTCTCTGCTACCACTCGACCTCCGGGATCACCTACTATTGCGGACATTTGTCCGGGCAAACTCTTTCAAGTCCGTTTGTTCCGGCCATTTTTTTATTTTCACCAGCTCCCGTGTTCATGGGAAAAATGAAAGGACGCGAAACTTCTCGACGGTATATGTAAGCTGTTACTTTAAACTTTCTATCGTTCGATGTTTCAACAAACTCTGCAGGATTTTCACGGGAGAAAAATAGGTTAAATTAATGGAAATACAAGGGGATCGAGTGAATTGTGGGGAATCGCGGAATTGCTAATTAACGGAACAAGTGGTAGGAGATTTAGCGGTCAGACAAGTGATTCTACATAATTCCGCGGCAATAGGAACGTTCTAAGTAGATCGAGTACCTTCATGGTCAGACAGGCGAATCGAATTTTCAAGAAGTATCATATAAACACACTAGAAACGCTAAATATGTACGAGAAATTACGTTGTGATATTAAACAATACTCGTCGGACTATACCTATTGAATTTCACTTGCAAAGGAGAATGTCAGAGATTAAACGTGTCGGTATTATATTTGAGAACAGCGTTTCATCAGCGTTTCGTCGTGACTAATATCGACGTAAGATCCCCCGAGCAAATTGACAATGAACAATTCATATTGTTCGAGGCTCTCGTGTATATCTGTTGTGTTGTTAGAGTTCTGGAGAGGCTATTAATAGCCAGAGGAACGTGTTTCCCAAAGGACAGCTAACACCAAGCTCTCTCTAATGGTGCAAACTGCGTATCTCCCCGTACTGTTCCCGTCCCGCTGTTTATACCACGGAAGGGAAGGGTTTCCGGACTTGAGATCGTTCCTGCTTAAGGTGAGCAGAATACGAAGTTCCTCTCCGTTGGCTATTCTAAGATACCCCTCCCTCTGCTCTACTATACGAGTTCTCATCTATAGATACTTGTGAAGTTTCGTTGAAACACACGTTCCCGTGGAACATGTTGGGCTCGCTGGTCCGTGGAAATTGTAAATATGACACGTTGACTAAGGGTGGAAAATAGAAGGAAGCGGCTTAGAAATATCGTTTCTCGACGGAACAACAATTTCGTTGGAACGGTAGAAGAGAAATCATAGACGGCCAACAAGCTGAAAACCACGCAAATGGAGGGAACTCGAAATGTCGGAACGGTTGAGAGATTCCGTTGATAGAGTGGCGGTGATTCGTATTTACCGTGAGAGAAACGCGTCTGCCATGTATCGCTCTAGACTGTGTCCCTCCTTTCAAACTAACCGTATGAATGCCTGGTCCACGTGTCTCATTTCCGATTCATTAAATTCTAAAGAGTTATTTCGTGACGTGTCGTAGGTGAGAAGAGGTAGTATAGAGAGATCTGTACGTGTGCGTTAGTGTTGGTGTAGGTGGACGCTTATACATTATGCGCGCGTGGACTTTAATAATAATTTAAACGGGATGTAAATCGAATGGAAGACTGCGAGGGAAGGAGGCGCGGCACGGCGGCGCTGGTTGCCGGAGAAATGTGTGTGGCTTAATTAAAACGGTGCTTTTATGAAACAAATATTTATCGCGATGCACCGACGGCAAGCTAAATTAATCGCCTGCACGATGGAACTCGCGTTTCTTCGTCCTCCTTTCTTTCCTCTTCTTCTTCTTCCTCCTCCTTAATTTCATTCCATGCATATTAAATCTAGAACAAACTAGATGAAGCAAAAAAAGAAAAAAAGACAGAGAGGAAATTGTGACCAGATCACGCAGATAGAAAAGAACTCTCCCTTTGCACGTCAATATTTGTAAACGTTTATTTACCGATACACATCGTTCAGGCGTGAATCGAATGCAAGGAAAAAGCGTGCACTCTCGAACACGACACGATGTTTCGACGTTTATTTGCTCTGATGTACTCCCTATATGAGTACTTTTTCCTTGTCTTCTCTTATGCAAACAAAATTCGTTGTTGTTTCTTTTTTTGTTCGTGTTACCTTCCTCTTCTGTTTTAATAAAAAGTATCGATTCGAAGAGACAAGTTTTACGCCTCTGGATACGGAGTTGTTACCTGTTTGCGCTCCACTCTGGTTCGCCACGTCCTTTCTAATTCGTTGCTCCCGTTTCACGTTTCCCTCTTTCCGAGATTTTCTCCACGGGCGAATTCGAACCTCGACGCGACAGTCCACGGGCTACTCGCAGGAATGTTTCCGCGGCTGAAACAGTTATTTAACCCGATCCCGAAGTCAAACCAGACCGGGGCAACTCCCGGCGTTCGTTTCTCGGTATCGCGGAAGCCACGCGAAACTGGGTATCGTTGGTTGGATCGTGAGGAATTCTCGAAAGCTTCCTATATAACACATTCCGGGCTTCCTGAATCGTTTATAGATTTGTGCAAACCATTAATCAAGCGCGAAGTATAATCGATTCGTAGGTGGGCGTGGTAGCATTAGCTTCAGCTACGTTTCAAAGGTAAAACGTGAGTCGAATCCCTTATCATTCAGCACCCGCCCTTTTATCTACTTGATTACGTTGGCCAATTGAAATTCGTTACACCGCCTACCTTATTATGAGAACACGTTCTCTCACGCGATCCCCTCCATCTAACTATCCTTTATACCTTTTGTTTTCCCCCTGCCTCTATCCGAAATATTTCACCCCGGTAAGAACTGATGGAGGTTGCGCGAGCAAATTTCCAACGTACGTGAGAAACCGTCCCAAAAGGATAGCTGCTCTCTCTCTCTTGTGTAGCTAGCAGCTGTTTATCCGTCGTCGTCGTTGTCGTTTCTCATTATTCTTCGAGATGCAACGTATGTTCACAGCTTAGTTATCCGGCGAGTTGTGCTGGCATCCTTTACCGTCGGCCATCTTTTTAAATACCACAGCTTCTGCGAGACCTTACGTAAAAGTTTCTAAGAGTGTGGCGCGCATAAAGCACATCGCGCCAGATGAAATGTGCCCCTTACATGTTAATGAGGGTCACACGTTAAAGGGTCTTAACGCGTGGCAAGTGGAGAGAGGTTTCCAAGGGGAAAAGAGAGAGGAGCAGAGAGAAAAGAAAATCTCGGCGACACTGGAGCAAGCTTAAGCTGACTGGTGTGACGAAGATCTTATCGTTCGAAGACAGATCTCTCTTCGCTCTTTAATTCCACGGTCAATTTTTCTACCCGTCCGGCCAGAGTGCGTAATCTTTCTGCTACTCGAATCATTCCATTTAATCTCTCGTTGAGTGTTTGATATCGTTCCCGCGGTGAAGTGGATGAAGAGAGGCGGTTTTAACCGCGTTTCGATACAAGTGCAACTTCGTTGGAAATTTGCTCGATATTCTTTTCCTTCTCTCTCTCTCTCTCTCGAGTATCGCCAAATTAAAAGATTAAAAACACCGGAGGAAGATGTAATTGACTAATTCTTGAGAGTGCACGGTTGAAAAGAAAGTGTGAGATCGCGTAGGATTATATGTTTTACGCGGACAAACACGAAGGATTCAATCTCTCCCGGGTGCAAAAAGCACCTCGTATCCACTCGTTACACGCCAGGTGCCTAAACTTTATGATAGACCATAAAGACGTACATATATAGAGTGACGGAGAGATCGTATCGTCACCCGATGAATCTACTGTTCCTCCTCTTGTTCTTCTTCGTCCTGCTGTGTTACATCCACGTTTCACGGCCAATTTCAACTACGAGCCTCGGTGCCATCATCTCTCGCTCAGCTCTAAGGATAATCTCGCCCCATCCTCTCGCCTCTCGTTCATACCACTTCTTGCAATAGGCTTTTCTCGCTTTTAAATACGGGAAAAGCGCCTCGGTGAGAAAACGTTATCGGAGAATAGTCGTCGGTGTACATAGCGGAATCGTCTGACGAACGCATAAAAGTCACGGTACATTTAGCCGGCCGACTATTTACGCCCGATGGCAGCGTATAAGTTTTATAAATCGTGCGCCGCGTCGATATTTCAAGGAGCGAATGTAGAGCGCGGTGCGACGTTGAAAAAATGTCGCACGCGGGCGCGAACCACCCTTTTGTCCGCGACCCGGTCCGCACTGCGTCACGCTCCAATCTAATTCGATATCCGCGATACTATTAATTGTAATAATAATTATTATTATCGTCGTTGCTGTTATGTAAACGAGGCGGAGAGACCCATTACGACAGAGGAGAACGCAATTACGCGTAGGAAATATAAATGAAGCACAACGAACGCGAGAATAAAAGAAGAGCATCGTTGCTTTTTTCTTTTTTTAATTTAAATGTATTTCGTTTATATGGACGTTCTATTTTTTTTTTTTTTAACAAGTTTTTGTATGGACAGATGTAGGTGTATAGTTTTTCGATTGCAACAGTGACACACAATTTAAATTCGTACAGGTGTATTATACAGGATTTCCCACCGAATTCGTACTTGTTTGAACCTTGAAATATCGAACAATCCGTGACCGTGCGTGAGGACGTGCAATTATGAACAATATGTCTGGTATAATATCACACGGCTATAGTTTCTTTTCACAAAAAGAAGAAAAAAAAGAAATCAATGTCTGGATAATGAAAGTCTCTCTTCGGCGAAGTTATAAACGTACGTTTAAATAACGCGGTTAAAGTGGAAATTATGGCGGTGGAAGAGGGTAATGGAATAATTAGGGATAATTTTTCATACAAGCACCGGCCACCGACGAACGGGTAGAATTTCCCATAGAAATGTTACGCGGCGAAGGTATACGGTTCCACGATCAATTCCGGTCACGAGCTGTGCAATCATCCTGTGTCACACAGCTCCCCGGAATTATTCTGACCTAGGGCATTTCTTGCTTACTCTCAGGTACACCGAATCAAGTGGGTGTACGACGCGTGCGGCAATTACCGATCGTTATATTGACATAGCCCACGGTTATACTCTTCGACTGTCATGTGTGTAGGATGTTTGCAAAGGGCTCATCACTAGTTTTCCACAGTTACGAACTGCGATCGTTCCACGATAGTTACACGCTCTCCCTGAACTTTCACAGACTGAACTAATAAATAGTGAACGTGAAAGGGTTTAACTTCCATGTACCATCGATGCGGCTGTAAATTACCCTGTTCCAGGTAAATACTGTTTTCCCTTTGACTTTTTTACGCCACCGTGAACAGATATCTTCCGTGAATTTTTTCTTTCGTTAATTTTCGCGATGACTATTTCCTCCGATGAAGCAGTTAAGGGGATCTAAGACTATCGATTGTGGAGAACAAGAGAGAGAGAGAGAGAGGAGAGTTAATGACCATGTCGAAATGGACACCGGCTATTGCCATAGATATAGAAAATACTGTGACTAATGGCAGCGTTCTCTACTCGTAACGTCGGGACAGTAGTTACTGACCGTAATAGACAGACAATGGCAGAGGCCGGGCCGAGAGCTCGATATTACATGGAAGTG
>NW_017100229.1:1203035-1206295 GCF_001263275.1 Habropoda laboriosa | reverse complement strand
TTTTGTTCGTTCCTTCGAGCAATATCAAGGGTAGCTTATTTCGAAGAAATCGTTGCCACGCTGTTAAGGGAGCGAGAGAGTGAGATAGATAGAGAGGGGAGAGATCCGATGGTCGCGAATTATTGTGCACACATAGAGACATACCACATGGCGATTAATTAAAATCTGAACCGATAAAGGGGCACATTTGTCGATAGAATGAGCTACATATATCTATATGTATATAGATATATAGATACATATATAGACAGACAGAACTAAATTACTTCCTCTTTTTTATCGAACGACTTTGAACGGTGGTAGAAGAAACGTTTCCAATTTCGTCTGGGAACAAATGATGGAAAATTCGATCTGTAATAAAAGGCAGTGGCATTCCAGCTTCACTGTAACGTGAAATTTTAGCTAGTCTCCGCATAGACAGACCGTAAGAGGAGTGAGAGAGAGAAAGGTGGATCCATCGTCATTAGAGACAGATCCCTCTTTTTACTCGTTTCACAGGCTTCATGACCAATTCCGCAGGACCCACCACCAACGACGTCGGATCATTCTTGTTAACGAGACTTTTTTGCCGTGCCTCCAGGTGTCGTGGATCAAGCGGAAGAACGTTCAGGAGTTACTGACCGTAGGACTGACAACGTACGCGAACGACGAGCGGTTCCAGGCGATTCATTTTCACCACAGCGAGGATTGGACTCTTCAAATAAAATACGTTCAACCGAGGGATGCCGGATTGTACCAGTGCCAAGTATCCACCCATCCACCCACCAGTATATTTCTGTTCCTCGAGGTTGTCGGTAAGCGTGAAATTAAGCACCGATACATAAGCTATTCGCGTACAGCCTATCTTATAATACCGTCTATTCCCCTCTTTTTTTTTGTTTTTCCACTCCGATTCTAGCACACCTCTGTGTGCTTGTGTTTGTCAGCTGAACGCGTCTATTTTCCGGGAAATTAATATTCCGCGATTGTTTCTGAATGGAGAGAGAATGAACGTGAATGAACATCGTTAGTATCGCTACTTTGGTGGAAAATTTGAACGATGCTCGGGGAAAAAATTTGTTTTCTATTTCTTTCACGAGAGAAATTATTTTCTAGTTGTCCTAAAATTTAACTGGAACCGAAAGCCTGGAACCTTTTAATTTTACGAAAGAGAGAGATAGAGAGAGAGAGAGAAAGAGAGTACGTGTGTACGTATGACGGTAGGAAAATGACTGATTTTCTATGAAAGAAGCGTGCATTTTCCGATTGGAACCAGCCCACATTTGATTTTCAACAGGCACACATTGACCATGTTGGCGACGCGACGCGGCGGGCAGGAGGCCGCTGCCCAATTTTCCCGCCGCGTTTAATACACCTTTCAGCGTCTCGCGTGAATTTCCGGTCCCGATTGAAAAACCGGGGCTGGCCTCTCAACCAGGCCGGATGGAATAAATTAAATTCTAGTTTATTCTGTCGAGTGGTTAATGAAATTGAAATAAACGTTTCGAAAGAGAGATTCACTCGTCGTTGTTCGTTTGCGCGTTCCACGATCATATTCGACAAGCACGATAGAAATATCACTTCGATTACGCGTATCGATCCAACACACGATTCCATCTCTCTCTTTTTCTCCTACTTTTTTCGTTTTATCGATATGTACACCCAATCGACACACACGTAGAGTACCTACTCCACCTGTGCCACCCGCACACACACACACACACAGTCACACAGGTTCCATAAAATATAATCTTCCTTCTCTCGATTTTATTACTGTTTCCTTCGAATCTACCCGTGTTTCACGATTATTTTCACCGTCTGTTTTCCTACCGTTTTCGCAATTACGTCACAGCGGCAATAACGAATATTACATAGCACAAGGGGAGAAGGTTTAAACGTCACCGATACAACAGTCGTAGAACACGGGTCCCTTTCGTTGGATGGTGGTGTGTGTGTGCGCGCGCGCGCGAGCACGAAAAGTAGCAAAGCTTTCTGCGAAAGGGGGCAAGTAAAGAGCATCGTCGCTACTCAGAGACAGTACTACACTTTTGTCCTGTTTTCCTGATAAGAGGCCTGCCGCTATCGGAATATCTACAGCAAACACACTTTTTTTCGCCTTATGTACTAGCTGCAGAAGAAGCAAAGGAAGAAGAAGAAGAAGAGATAGAAAAGGTTGGCAGTTTAAGAATTGCCGCATTTCTTCCATCTCAGTTCGCCTATTTCTTCCACAATTTTCCTCTCTCTCTCTATCTCCGACAGCTTCTTCATTTTGCTCCTCTTTTTTCCCCTCATTTCTTTTTCTTCATTTTACTTTCACCCCGTATTTCGCAGCACGCTCTCTCTCACTTGCTCTACTTCTGTTACGATTTAAGTGTTTACATTTTCCTCCCTATTTACGCAGCCTCCGCGTGTCGAGGAGAGAGGTCCAATGGCACTCGAAAAAGGGCGAAAGCACTTTTATCTGGATTTTATTAAGCCGACAGGCCGATCAATAGCGAGAAAATGCTTTTTTTTATCAGACGCAGGAGGCAGAAGTTTCGTGAATTACGACGTTCGGTCCCGGCGTCGCCATTTTAACCGACGTTCTACCATTCCCTTTTTCTCTATTCCTCTCTTTCTCTAACTTCGCTGGTATGTTTGCGTATTTGCATTTAGATTCCAGTTTTTGGAAGTACCTCTCCTCTATATCTATAGATCCGTAAACATATATATATATTAACACACACACACACACGCGTGTGTGTATTGTATATACACGTACATACGCACGTATACTCTATGCACGTGCGTGTAGGCGCATGTGTGTGAGTCTCGCTATCTAATTTTGCCCGGGTTTCCGGGACCGTGTTTTTGTCGTGACATCTGACGGATACGTACGAGAGCATTTCTCAGGTACTTTTAATATTTATGCTCCCCCGTACCTTCCTCCTTTCCAACCCTCTCGTACCACCACACGCGAATCTAGGACGTGTAATATTTACGTTCCTTCTTCCACGCTTGAAATTCATGGGCCGAGATTTTTCTGATCTGAGGGATGATATATAACAGGATCGCCGTGGGGACGTTTCGATTATGGCATTTTATATGCTGCTAAATGGTCACGGTGGTTTATAACACGCGACATGGACGAATGTAGGTCTCTCTACGCTGTGAGATATATTAGACGAAGTAACTGTACGAGCTTTCCGATGATCGATTCGAATCGATACGTTAATTAATCCACGTAGCAGCTAGTAAGCTAGTTTCGACAGCTATTTTGATCGACGTGAATTTCGAACTCC
>NW_017100229.1:1199800-1202844 GCF_001263275.1 Habropoda laboriosa | reverse complement strand
GTCCAATTTCTCTAACCGGACAAGAGAGACTCGGAACGAGGGGAATTTGAAAAAGATGTCGCGGATTGTAAAGGAATCGATGTTCGAAAGTTATAAGAGGAATTTGATCGTAGCTCACTTTCGATAGTTTCGCAGTAAATTTCTCAAACACTCCTCGTGATACCGTATCGCAGTTTCAATAAAAGATATTTCCGAGCATAAAACGCCCCTGCTTCTTGTGTTCGATCTACCTCAGATTTCATCGTTCTGCACTCGACGTTACCTTTCACGTTTTCCCTCAGACCTTTCCCAATCCCCCTCCTCTTCGTAGCTTTAAGAAAACTGTGAAAAATCAATTGCCCTGAAGCGTTTCGCTATGTACCCGGTTGTTCCCCATTAATCCGCGTACGTCGAACGATTACAACGAGATCGACAGAGATAGTGTGAGAGAGTGAGTTAGAGTGAGAGAGAAGGCGAACTCTAACGTGGTTTTAATCGATTAATTCGAGTTAATCGAATTGGCATTTGCAAGGCTTCCCTCTACGTCCGTTCGTTCTCCCTCGGGTTATTAAGGATTTCCCGGTGAAAAGTGCGGGGTGGTTGGAAAAAAGAAATTGGATTCCGCAGCTTGCTCACTAATTAAAACGCGATCGAGGAGAATGAATCGCGCGAGGCCTTTTCGTTGGCCATCTCCTCGACAGTTTGAGCGCGTGTTCTCTCGCGTGGCTAAAAATCAAATTGGATTGCCGGGGAGAATAAGAAGTTGGTAAAGACGTATTTAACGAGATCAACGACTTGGAAGGAATTTACTTCGGAATCGGTAACGATCTTGAGCATTGTCGCGGGAAATGAAGACAGTTTCAAAAGTCCACCCTAATGACGTCTCATTAGACTATAATTAGGTAGGGACAATATACACAGGGTGGTCCGGAAATCGTGGTACAACCGGGAACGAAGTGATTTTTTGAGTAAAGGTAAATCGAAAATGTGAGATCTAATTTGAATGTACACTAACTTTCGAATAAACAATTTTTGTTAACGTGACTTTACCGTCCTAACGATAATCGAAATCATCAATTAAAAGACAATATCATACAGGTGGTTGAACAAGCGAAGAATTTGAATACGTTACCGTCGTTCCGTGCTTTTTTCAAACGGACGATATTTTCAGCAGTTTTTCAATTCATAAAATAAACACGTTATTTTATACTATAGATACTAAATCCACTGACAGAAATAGCGTTGAATTCGATTTACTTTCACACGAGCAATCACTTTTTCTTCGGTTGCACCGCGATTTCTAGAACACCCGGTGTATACACGAAGAAAAATCCTTATATCCTGGAATAAATAAGTCAATTTCGTCTCTGTCGGTTCAACGACCGTTCCCAGCATGCGCGCAATGGCCGATCTAATTTTAATCATCCGATATTGCTACATCATCCTTAAAACTTTCAGCAGAGAGCGCACAGAGAGACAGAGAGAGAGAGAGAGAGAGAGAAGGGTAGGGATTACATCACACCACATTTAATAAGCTTCTCAATTTCTCTCTAGAGGGAGAAAGAGATCGGTATCCTAGACGCTGCTATATAATTTCTTTCTTGCTCGTGAGCTAATTAAGAAACTAAATTAGAAAATAGATCGGGGGGATAATTCGCGTTCGCGTAATTGAATGCTCGAACAGCGCGAAAAGACCGGTGGAACAATGGAAGGGTAGGTGGAACGGTAAACAAAATGAAAAAAAAAAAAAGTCTACATTGAAAGAGATTGGGGTAGAGAAACATGAAAGGGACAAAGATAGAATGAACGAAGAGAGCAAAAATTGGTCAACCTGACGAAGCGTATAAACAACAAAGCGCAATCGTTTTAACGGGGTCGGTCGGTTAAAATTCACGTATTCGAGCCGCGGGGAAATCGCGTCGGGGATAGAAAACGAGAAACGAACAATCAACAGAATCCTGAGCGCCCTCGAATCGTGACGTTTTAATAAATTTCGGACGCGTCCTCCACTGCCTTCCCTTCCTGTCCTCTGTCGAATTTGTTGTTTTATTTTTTGTCCTCTTTTTTCTCTTTTTTTTTAATTCTCTGGCTACACGCTCGCGCCGGCCAATACGTCTCCTATTCTCTATCTTCCTCTGTTCAACGGCCAACCGGATAAAACGAGGAACAGAGAAACAAAGAGAGAGAGAGAGAGAAAGAGAGTAGAAGCACTTGAAGCGTGCACACGCTTCAAAAGAGCGTGCTTGTATCACGCAGAGAAGCGCTTAAAACTCGATCTCCACACTCTCGTTCACGCGCATTCGTCCGTAACGGAAGCGTCCTGTCTCTCCAGAAGGGGCGACGGATGAGCAAAAGTGTATTCGGGGGGATGGCGATGGTTTTGTCCCGTGTTTACAGTGTCCCGTCACACCTGATCCTATAACAGACTCATGGACGGTCGTGTCAGCTTGGCGCCGGTGGTCGTGCAAGTTAGGACAGGGGACGGTCTGGTAAACGAAAGGTGGCTTCTTATAGTGGTAGTGAAACGTCGTCTACGTATACGTACAATCACCTAGAGCCTACGAGATAGGCGAACGAGTAGGGGTAACTTAAAATTCTCCTGGTTGTGTCAGGCTATGTGGTATAGAGAGATCGTATAAAGGTTCCAGCTGGTAGACAGGTATAGGAAGTGAGAATGTGTGAGAGAAAGAGAGGTGGAAGTTTCGTGCTTCATCCCCCCCGTACAATCCATAACCAACCACGATGCATACCTCATCCCTGCCACCGCTCATAACCGCCTCGGAGCCCTGGTAAACAATATGGGATAGAACATGCTTGTAAGCTGGTCACGTCTGACGCGTCACGTTCTGCCATTTGCAGAGGCCAAAGCTGAGATAGCCGGTCCCTCGGAGAAATTCGTGAGGCCAGGTAGCACCCTGCAGCTTCACTGCCTTGTGAAAAAATCGACCGAGACGCCATCCTATCTATTCTGGTACCATAACTTCCGGATGATCAACTACGACGTGGAGCAGGGGGTCAATGTCAGCACCGATCTGACAGGACGTGAAAGCTGGCTAGAGGTGCCC
>NW_017100229.1:1182091-1199584 GCF_001263275.1 Habropoda laboriosa | reverse complement strand
TGGCTAGAGGTGCCCCGAGCCTCTGATCGTCATTCCGGAAATTACACCTGCGAGGCGAGTAACGCGCAACCTGCCAGGGTGCTGGTGCACGTGTTCAAAGGAGATAATCCAGCGGCGATGCAGCACAGCATCGCGTCTTCGCCATCCGTCATGACGTGCAGCGCGCTATTGATGATGTTCACCACGTTGAAGCTCGTGTCGCATTCTACCGTCACGAACTGACCGTCGTCGGCGTCGTCGTCGTCGTCACGTTATCATAATCGCGTTCGTGTTGCATCGGGGAAAGAAACAGAATGAAATAGAGAATTTTTTTTCCACGTTTTCATGCATTTGAGATGTGAGAAAGGGAGGAGAGACTTGTGTGTTTTACGATACGTTACAGGTTGCGGTTCCGTTTAGGAAGAGACTCTGGTTCGATGGTGGAATTTCGAGGCTTCGATCTTCGAAAGGTGAGCGAGGTAGATCTTAAGGGACGAGATTGTAACGAGTGATTGAGAAATGGGTGTTTGCGGAACGATGGGACGAGGTATGTAACTGATCGGAGAAAAGGCGTGACCCTGTGTAAATAGAGCATTTGTGTATCGTTAGAAATGTGGTTTGTTCGAGTGAAACTACTTCGAGACAGGCAGACGCGTACACACCGGGGTGTGCTTGTCGTATTAGACGAACAATGGGAGAACGGTAGGTAAATGAAGATTTCATCTTCGTACCCGTGCCGTTTCACGGGTGCAAATGTAAATTGGACGTGTGGTCCGTCTGTATCATCCAACACGTTTGCTCAAACTGCACATCATTTCGCGCGAGTCGACACACACTCGCTGGCTGGCTCTCTATTAACCGTTTTGTGATATGTGTAAATGGGTGTAAGCTGTGTGTACTATCCACGATCGTAGAGGTGTAATTGTGTAATCTGTCCTGCGACGAAGTGGCACGATTAATGGCGATAATCCTGTCGCGATCCGGCTCGTTTTGCCCGGTCCAAACTTTCCAAACGATGTTCGAGTGACTCGTAGCGGCAACTTTATTCGCTCGACTATGTTAACTATCCACTCTCCTCCCGCCTCGACTAGCGGGGAGGGAAATTTGTTACGTTAATGGTGACGATGAGAGATCGTGACCAACGATCCATAATTTCCCCTGAAAAAATGAGAGGAGAGAGAGGGGGAGAGTGGGAAAAGAATAGAGTATCGCCATTTGTCAAAGTGTTAGTGCAGTAGAGTCGAGCGGCGGGAACGATTGGAACGGTTGTCGCGATACACACGACACTATCGGATTAAAAGCTTCGAATAATTGGAGGGGGCAAAACTTTGACCGTGATATAATGGAATATTGCATATTCGGCCTACACGTACAGGTGCGCGTAATTAATCGTGATAATCCCGGCGTAATGCAGCACAGCCTAACGACATTATCTTCTATTGCCTTGCTCCGCACAGACGACCTTGCTCATAATGTCCAAAATTAGTTCTATCTGACGTTCACGAAATGACCGTGCTCAGGTGTTATACACACACACACACACACACACACACATGCACACAGACATGACGTCAGTGAGAAACGAACCGTGGAAAATTATTGCGAAATGTGTAGGAATACGTTTGGCGCGCGTTAGAGAAAAAGACAGAGAGAGTGAGAATGAGAGAGCATGTTTTCGGATAAACATTTTAAGAAAGCGTCGTTATTCCAATGGAATTGGACAAATTAACGTGATATCGTGTTAATTGTACCATAATAAATAGGTAACGAGATTGTTCACGGTGTTAAAGTGAGAGAAGCGATGCTGGGGCGAGTTGCCGTTTCCGCCTGCACGAACGAAGAGACGCAACAACAACCGTTGCACACCTCTTTCAGGCCGATACGATGTTCCGCCGCCACGTTGTAGCATTGCCGCATGTTTTCAGAGCTAATCCACTATTTCCTAGGTAGAGAACCGTTGTTTCACGTATCCGTACACATTGTCGACGAGGATAATCCAGTTCTGCAAATAATAAACCGGATGGTATTACGAAATCCAGCCACGATGTAACAACGCTGTACGAGCGAGAGGACGATTCCCGTTGCAGAACTGTACATCGTGACTGTAAACCCCCACTAATGATCGCCATTGTATAAATATAGAATCGATGGTGAAAAAAAAAAAAAAAATGAAGAAAATAAGCGTAATATCTCTTCGAGCGTACGCGTCATTCGACGACGACGAATCTTTGATTTAACAAGATAAGTTACGATACGATGGATAATTTTAATGTGACGTTCGACGATACGCTGTCACTGTCGCCGAACGTCGCACAATGTTAATCTCATTTACGGTTGAATAAAGTTTTCATATAAATTCCACTTTGGACTTTTGGAGAGAGAGAGAGAACCGCGTGTACGCACGGGGACACTTCAATTATTCACGATGTTGCTAATGCTAATGCACCATCTATATTCCCTCCCTTTCCTCCTCCTCCTCCCCCTTTGTAAAAAGGTCGAACGATAGGGACTTTTTGATTTACGTGCGATCATGTTTTCTTAAATTTATGCAAATCAATACTCATGGGAGCAGAGTCGACGAAAAAGGAGGGCAAATGTAAGTAATGAATTATACCTTGACACACTCTCCTTCCATTACGACACAATGGAGAGAACGGTGTTTTCGTTCCTGTGTGTAATATAACGGGAGGGGGTCCCTCTTTATTGAAGTAAAATACCAACGGAATGCGATGGGTTCATGGTGCATAAGCACTTTCATTCATATCTCTCCCTTCCCCTCCCATCGCTGCCTCATTCCTCTCTTCAAAAGCTCTGTGTCGTCTCTCCACCTCTCTGGAGATAGAGAATAATTTCGCTGTGACACAGTTCGAAGCCTCGCAGTCGCCGATAATAGGTGCATGCTAATGGCATTGTTTGCCACATTAAAATTACCGCTTCGCTCAATCGGCACTAATTGATTATTAAGCCGCATCGAAACTATTCAAGAATTATGATCGCATTAATCGGCATGAAGTGAATGTTCAAACGGTCGGGGTAACCGCTGGGGAAAAATTTTGCGGTTCGATCACCGGGTACATCGTCGCTTCTTGCACTTCGAATATTACACGCTTCAACCCTTTACCCGCGAGAACCGTGTGCGAAAATGTGGATCGTCGGCGAGAAACATTTCTCCTGTCGATTCTACCGATTCGTTTACCGCGTTTTAACGAACTTCGACGTTGCAAGATTCTCTCGGGTAACCGAGGATTTTTCAATTGTGATTTATTCATAAGAGCGAGTAAAACAAATTTGCGAAGAATACGGTTTGAAAAATCGACTCTCGGTCAAGCTCAGAAGCGTTCGTCGATGTTAAGAATACCTGTGATTTACCTGGTTCGCATACAGTGAGAGCAAAGGATTATTTTACCATATCTTTACTCTTTGACATTCGCGGAAGATGTTCTATACGTCTTCGAGTGTATATTTTCAGGGAAAAATCGCGATTTCCATGAATTTTTCATTCTTCGAGGAATCATTATTCAAGCTATGTTCGTTACGCCTTTCTCTTAAAAAAAAAAAACACTCTGTTCCTCTGTGGAGAATGTGTAAAATCGTGTACTACACGGCACACTGGATACATTTTCCACGAGAACCTAAATGGTTGCACTTAAACACGTACGTGTGCGAAATGTAAACCTGATGATTTACTAGACTATTAGTTTAGCATAGTTAGAACCACCATCGAAACTAAATTTCACGAAATCGGGCTCTCGAGTGTCTCTCCATCGGAGACGGTTTTAATCGGCACTCGATTATGTTTACCATGCACACCATCAAACGCACTTGATCGAGAGGTTCGATACCAAATTGGAATGCAACGAGAATTACCTTCCCAGTGGTGATTTCACCTTGCTACTCGACTTGCCTGGGATATTGCACCATCGGGGAATAAGCTAGAACTCACTGTGTATCCGAAGATTTAATCTACGAATTAAAACATTTACATTATCCAATTTACGCCTGGAGAATATTTACTCAACCCACCCCTGAACCATCCTCTCTCTCTTCTTCGCGAAGAAATAACCTGGAATGTCTAGGTTATAGAACAATTAAAAGACGACGAACGTTGTTAAAGAGGGCCTCTTTAAACAAAAACTTTGTTTCATTTTTTCACCCCCTCACTTTTTCTTCCTTCTTCGAGGAACAATTTCCCGTTGACCCGATTTTAAGGCTGCTTCGAAATCAACGTTGCCCCGCAATCAGCAGCCAGCATTCGGCCGTGCTAAATTCGAATCGTTAATATCGTGTACCAACAGCCCCGACGTCATTATTCCAGAAAGATGACTCTAATCTGTTCCAGCCGGCTCGTCAACGATGCAGGACCGAGTCTATGCCGTCCCTGATTCGTGTCTTCGATAGGGATTACGTCGTACAGGACCTCCATTCCATCCACATCCATCAGAATATCCTCTGGATCGAAACGATCGCCTTGAAACCAGCCATTAAAACAACCGTAATACATCTCCGAAGTCAACAGAGATTAATCAATTTTGCATAAACAGACAGGTATTTTAATCCTTTCGTGACAAGTTGAACGCAGATGTCCCTCTTGAGAACTGTCAGAAATTTTCAAAATTTCGCTTATGTCCCTCTTGGGTACTCTCACAAAATTGACAAATATTTCTTATGTCCCTCTTGAGTATTCTCACAAAATCTCCAAATTTTTCTTATGTCCCTCTTGAGCACACTCACAAAATTTCATCTCAATTTAGCATCCATCACAGACGCGATAATTGGTAGATAGATAAGAAATTGTTACGGAGAATAATTCGGTCACGAGAAGGTTATAGAACACAAACGAATCCGCCAGCAGATATCAATGTTCCGCCGTTCACAAAGGATATACACTTGTAATTCCTGACTAGAGAAGTTTCAATAGGTTCGCACGAGGAGGACACTTTCGAACGGAATCCTATCCCGGCTGCTGCACAGCTTTCTCTCGACGTTACGTAGTACAATATTCACGAGTAACTTGACACGCTGCCACCGATCATTTTACATCCTCATCGATATGCAAGGAATCCTTTGGAGCAGGAACACGTCCCGGCGAAATCATTCCCTAACGACGATAAATCAGAAGGGTGGCCACTGGTCGAAACCACCGCTCGATATATTCCTGTGATTTCCAATGGGAGCCTAGGTCGAACTTCCGATAAAATTAAATGGAAATTCAGCCTGAACCCATGGTTGGTACCTCCATCCTTTACCTTTCCGAAGGCATTGATTTCGGCTACGCGACGTGTCTGTTTCTATTTGCAATTCTGCGAACAATTTCTGTTGCTGTTACATAGGTATGTACACGTGTAATCTGGGAACTTCTATCGTTTGTCGAGATGGAAAAGAACGAGGGTTAGGTGTGAGACGAGGATGAAGATCGATGCAGCGAACCTAACGAATTAGAAGTTCACAGCGTCAGAACCCAGACGAGTGCAAGAGACATCCCGTGGTAATCCTAGTTGGTAACTGGCCGAAGTTTTAATGCACTTAGACGGCGATTCTGGTAAAGGCTATTCAAACTTGATCTTCAGTTGGATCGTCATTCACCTCGCATCCGTTTATTCCCCGCTACTGAAAATCTCTAGCTACCTGTCTGTCTCTCTGTGTTCTTTTGCGGCGGGAAAACCGCGTGTAGCTAGGCTGTTCGGTGGTAAAATCACAGCGGTAAATAGCTGGAGAGGAAATGTTTCCAGAACCTTTCAAAGGGATAGCGAAGAGAGAGAGAGAGTAGTTCGTTCACGTTTAAGCGAACTTTTTCGGAATCGTCGAATCAATTGGAAGGTTTAAGATCGAGCATCGACAACGTTGATACGGAGGATGATAATCCGGCGTCCAATTAGAGTCGTCTCGTGCTGACGATATCTCGATTGTTTAGCGATTAAACGGGGAAAAGCTGTAGAGCTACTCGGTCGAGGATCGATAAAGAATGCTTATCACAAGGCGAGGCTCGGTTTTTTGCGGTTATTAGAAAGGAACGGTGAAAGAACACTTGTGGAATTAAAGAGTGGAAACGCGATCAGATTACTTTGTACAGGGTGCTTCAGGATGTTGTCCGAAATGCCACGAAAATATTGTACGTATTCGTAAGTCGATAAATGTGTGTGTGTGTGTGTGTGTGTTTTTCTCTTTTTGTGAAAACGTTACAGCAAACATTGTGAAAATGCGAACAATATGATGTATCGATGTTTGTTTTGGAATTTATCGGGGAATGAATTTTGTAGTAATCTCGTTAAAAAAAATTTTTTTGTTTTTTTTGAAGAATTAATGCGATAAATGTAACTTGTATTAACAGAAAATATAAAAAAGAAGATTATCATTGTTGCGTTAATATTTCATACCGTTTCGACGTAACTTTTTATCCTACCATTTACGAACCTTTATTTGTGTAAAAATTTCATTTCACTTTTCGTTGCAGAACACAACGGTGGAATTTATTTTTAACAAAAAAGCCTGTCCATTTTATGGGTTTAATGCGCCATTAACCTTTTCGTTTCCCGTTACATTTTACCATTCCTTTATAACCGTACTCCCTGCGTACGTTAATTGAATAAAAATTCTTTTAATAAATCGTATTTGATTTACGAAATTTTTTCACCAATCTCCAAGGCGTACAAATATTTCTTCCCGACTATTAACAATCAAATTCTGCAGAAAAGATTGAAATATTCGACCATCCTGTACATCGCCGATCCACTTGACTTCTCCAAAGTACCTTGCCCCTTATCATACCTCGCGAATCACGTTCCAATTAGAGAAAATGAACGAGAAATACACCATTTCTCGTCGTAAAACTTTGTCAATAAAAACAAAATTCGACGTTAAAATAGTACCCTTTTTTTTTATTTTCTATCTGTGCCGATGTTTCTGAGTGCACTTGTGACGGCAAAGAGGTCTCCCTCACGTTCAGTGAAATCGAGTAAAATTCAATAGATTGCCATAGGTTTCAAAAGATTCTAATAGATATTACCAACAATACAACAATTTTGAATAAAATTGATCAGAGTTCGCTGGATTTTTAGTAGATTTCGGTAGATTTCGATATACAGTTCGGTAGATTTCAGTAAATTTTAGTACATTACAACACAGTTCGGTAGATTTCAATAGAGTTCGGTAGAATTCGTTAAATTTCAAGGAAACAGTGTGTACAATGAAAAATTTCAACCGCGAGCAATTTTCCAGTTTTAATCAGTCTCACCAGGAAAATCCCACACCGCTTCTCATTTCCAAATGGTCCTGGCCCCGGTGTTTCTGGCCTGCCTTCCAAGAAATTTCCGGAAGAAATTCGTGTCCCTAATGCGGCCACTAAGCCGAGGCCGCTCGTCAACTCGGATAATTCCAGAAGGTAGCTGGCCCGGTGTCGGCAAATGACTGTGCTCGCCAGCTCGATGACCTTATCGACCAGGGCTGGGATTGACCCACGCCTCGTCAGCCTTTTACTGACGAACCGTGATAAGCCCTGATTGTTATATACGACGAACACCAGCCGGCTCATGCCACCACGAACCAGGGCAAATTCGTTTTGGATGCTCCTTGGGCCGCGTCATCCACTTAAGGGTGGTCGTCGTGCATCGATCGTGCATTTTAGAAAAATTTGTTTGCTCTCCTCTGTTCCACCGAGAAGTTACGAGAGAGAGAGAGAGAGTGAGGAGGAGAGGTTAAAAACGAGGATGAGGATGCACTATGTTAGTGTGTATACATATATATATACATGTACACACGTAGACTGGAAACTATGTATAGAGAGAGGAAGCGTGAGAGACATGCAAATAACCAGAATGCACTCCTTAACCGAAGCGTGCATTTTTCAAATTCAGCAGCAACCTTTCGTCACAACACGCACACGCCGAGTGTACACGTGAAATAGGTAGAGGAAAACGAACGAACGAATTGTACGTATATATATATGTATGTAGAAAAAAAGAAAGGAAAAAAAAAGGAAATGACGGAAGAAAAGAATAATCGGGAAAATACGAGCACCGTTGGACGGCTGGATGTTACGTATGCGTTCTATGAAAAATGTAAATTTACATTGGCACACACTAATGGAAACCCGTAACAGTCGATTCCGTCGTCCAGCGAACAGGAGGAAATTTTCAACGCAAACGTATCTAATTGCACGCGACCGTGCACGAACCTGTGGCTAACGTAATTGCGGTAAAACATGCATTTAAAAGCCTTTAAATATTGAACGTGCTCCTGATGAATATTTCAAGGTAACCTATGGACCGGTATACCATATATATATACACATGCACGCACATGGTTGAGTCGTTTTGTGAATTTGATCGCTCGATAGGAGAGCTATACTCAGATTCGATTTTCCACTGGAGAAATTAAAGCACGCTAAACTACCCTACACATGCATGCACGTAGATCCTCTTTTTACGAACCGTCAAAGACGTTTTGCGCACAATAGGCGGTACAGAACTGAATTCCTTCGGCATCGAACCAAAAGAATCGACCAGGATATTTCTACGTGAAATACGTTTCTCTGGCTAGATTAGATTTCGTCGTCGAACACCGTATAAAATGGCTCTCGACTCGTCTATCTTGTGACAAGTTCACGGTGTTATGCATACAACAGGGGGAAGAGAGTTCGTCCCGGTTGTCGAAGGATTAGGACGTCGCCTGGGTGAGGATGTAACGAGTTCAACGAAACAACGGGATGATCCACTGAGAGATATGTGCACACACTGACGCGTATCTCTCTCTCTCTCTCTCTGTGTACACGTACATACGTGACAGCCATGAGAGTACGCAAAATGCATTTTAAAGAAATATTTATGCGGTTACTGCGTGTACGTGCCCGAGGCCGAGCTCGTGATACGTTCGTGACTTTTGAAACAGGGAAAAAGCATTTCTTACTATTGTGCAACCCGATGGAACATTCGCCGGTTCTAGAGAAAGGACGCACCTGCAGGATTCTTCCTGCGGATACAGAAATTTAATTGAAGTATCTCTTTTCTTTCGTACATTACGCGTCGTTAATTCCTCGTCATCTTCTGCAAATGCTTTTTTTCTCAAAACTCGTACAGTATACTCGATTTCTCTCTTTAATTGGAAAATGGTAGAAACGACAATTGACGGATAAGAAAGTTGCAACGAGGTTTTTTTTAAGTAAATGTTCGAAACGTTGTCGAGTAGAATTTCAGCTACAGCACTCGGGTGGATTCCTTTAGTTCATGTCTTCGAAAAAATTTACAGGAGAACAGTCTCAATTCTGTAACGTTAACACGGTAACAATCTTGCCCCGAGGCAAAGGAAAAGTACGGTTCTCTTGGAGAAAGCAGTTCGAACAAGCGTGCGATACTCTGGTGCGCATAGCTGCAAATACCCGCAGCAGCTTTTTTCCGCGTACGTGTGCATCTGCTCGCCGCGAAAAATGTACATTCTTTATGGAATACGGGCGTGTACATAGAGAGGATGGAACAGAAATGGAACAACCAGGGATCAATATTGAACATGTTAATGCTTATATCCTGTCTTATGTAAAAATAATTTTTCAGCTGAAACAAAGGCATAATGCTGGACCATCGTGAGAGAGGGAGTGGGCGGGAGGGGGACAAATTGGATTTTCAACGTTGCAAAAATGTATAAGGGTGGGCAAATTCGATTTCGAGGGCGCCTAGCCTGTTCACCCAGCGACGTTGCATCGAACGTCGCGGTATCGGCAATCATTATCGCCACTTTACTCGCCTGCTATGACGGCGATAGATCGCGAGGGAACCAGGAGAGAGAGAGAAAAAAAAGGGAAAGAAAGTGGGAGCGGGGAGGGAACGAATTTAAGAGGAAAGTTTGCTTTTATCGTGGACTTTATCGCGCGCATCGACTTTATTTTCGCCTTCACTCCACCCATACGTACCAGAAGCCGCGAAACTAATCTCCACCGGGGAGCAGATACGTTTTAAATAAATGTCTTCCTGTAAATGTATCCGGGAAATTATACGCGGCCACGATGGTATCGTGTGTTTCGCCCTCCTGCGCCGATCCTTGCACGAGATGGAAGCTTTTTAATAAAGATTTAGCTGGTTAACGTCGAACCAACGATGGAAGTGGCTTTTTCCACCCGAAATTTCCGCGCGTTGCTTGGATCTCGATCTCTCGGATCCACGTAGAAGAGAACACTGGTTCGTTCTGATAATACAGGGAGCAATCGAAATAGGTGGCCAAAGTTTTTGAAGGATGAGAAAGGGTCCTTTAAACGTGCGTTCCGAATCACACTAGCTCAATCACCGCTCGCAATCTGATTATAAATAAGTTAGCATTTAAAGATATGAATAATCTGACAAATAATAACCAAATATTGACATCACAAGTCCTCCAACACGACACCAGAACGCAGCACGAAAGTTCGGCCACCTATTTCGATTACACCCTGTACAACCACCGGCAGGATGATTCTTTTGTGTCCAAGGGAAAACAAACACGAAGGTTCTACCAGCAGGAGTAATTCGTTTTCCTAGCTCGAATCCACTATGAATCGAGTGCAGTTGCACTAACGAAGTTTCTCCTGTGCAAGCTCGATGCAACCGATCGAATGAACCTTCTCAAGAGAAAAAACAGATTATTCCGTAATTTCTGCTTACTTGTGCAACGGAGAACGGTCATTCTCTATCTCGTCGTTTACTATCATCCTTTGCAAACATGCACACACCCACATCCACATCCACTCTCTTTCCTTCGATCAGATGTCTGTCTGTCATCGTTTCTATCCTTTATCGCGAAATTACGTCGTCAAAGGGAGGTTCGTGTTCGTAACGAGGAGTTTTCAAAGTGGAAGTCCGTTTCGTCGGCCAAGATGGAGAGGAGAGAAGAGAGGAGAGGAGAGGAGAGCAGAGGTAAAATGGGATAAGTTGGATCGATGGTGGTAGGAGAGGGATATCGCGGTGAATATCGTGCCGTCACGTGAAAACTACTGCGAAAAGGTGAGTTACTTAAGAAGCAAGATTCCCGGACGTTTTCCGCGGTTCGACCTCCGTGAGTTTCCGATTCCTGCTTGATTGCATAAGGCTGGATTTAAGGCGGGTCGAACGAAGTTTCAAGTGTAAGGGAGACGAAGGGGGGAGAAGGAAACAGGAGGGACGCTTTAAGACTGCGGGAGAAGAATTTTTCGTTGCTCGGGATATGTACGTGTGAACTTTCTTCACGAACGAGGACCGAGTTTAAAGTTTCGAGAAGCACGTCGATCGGTCTGGCGGACGTTCGATCTTTAAACGGTACAGCATCCCACGGAGTTAAGAGTTGTTCTCTTTTCTTTTTACGTAAATGAAAATATCACTGCCGGAAAGTTTACCGAATCTATTCCTTTTTATTTCTTCTTCTTCTTCCTCTCTCCTTTTCTTTTCTCCTCCACCTTGTATTTCCCTTATTTACTCGATTCGAGTCGCAAGAATCGGGGCCAAACGCACGATCGCTCCGAAGGAGATCAACGAGAAAAGGGAGAGGAGTCGTGGTCATTTGTATGAATGCACCGTTTTCTTCCTCTTTCCTTCTTACAGTTAGTCTTCACCGATCGGAATCTTTCTTTCCTTCTATATATACATATATACACATCGCTATCGCTGCATTTTCGTTGTCGTCGTTATCGAAGCGTTCCGGAGAATCCCAACCTCCTACTTCCACAGAGATATTACTTGTTGATATTGTGGATAGAACGATTGCTCCGAAGGGGAATCACTCGTTTTGTTTGATGTACTGGCAGCTTCATAAACCTGGTGTTCTCCTTTCTTCAGTTTTTATCGAACCTCGCCTTCTTCGTAGTCTCTGATTGTACTCCGGGAGCAATTCGACGATTTCTATACCGCGAATCGTTTATTAGCCCGAGCAAAGAACGTGGAACTTTTTGTTGTTCGTTTCAATTTCGAAACAGCGCGAACGTGAAATTTCGTTGGTTTATCAGACGACGTGACTTTATTTTTATAATCTAATTCGATCCATCTGGACGTAGTAGATCGTCGGATACGTCCTCATCACGCTATCACTTGTTCCAGTCAATGGAAAACGCTTCGCGCGATATCCGTTTCGAAAGAGTAAACGAGATACCGAAAAAAAAAAAGATTGCTCGATGAATTTACCACGTGAAAATGCCAAACTTTTATACACGCGAAATGTAGAGCCGAAAATATTACAAAATAACAAGCTGCGATAAATTTTCGATGGTCTCGAAAAATAGAAGCTGAAATTTTCAACGAGAATAACGAAAAAGAAAAAGAAGATCGAACAGAGGGGATTATTGATCAATTTAAATATTTATCCTGCCGAAAATATTCCTCGTGGACGAACGATTTTATGCTACATCTCGTCGACGTGGAAACTCGAAACAAGGTGAAATTACGAGAAGAAAAAATATTCGGGTGAACACTGTGTATGTACCGTTCCAACGAAAGAATTACACTCGTCCGTGGATGATTTATCATATCCCATTTCCCGTAGTTAAATCAATTTCTCTGTCGTTACATGCGGAAAGAGGCGGCGGAATATTTCGTCTCGCGTGAACAGAGGGACACGCGGAATCAGGCGAATGAAAATGGCGGTAGTCGCGAGTGTGACCATGCACAGACAGAGATAGAGAGAGAGAGAGTGCGACGAGTAAACGCGAGAGCGGCAGACAAATGCGTTCGCAAGTTCCCGTCCGAATGGCGCGTGTTTAATGAGTTTAAAATCTGGCGTGGACCCAAAATCATCCCCGTGTCCGCTCGTTTCAACGTGTGTATTAATCGCACACACGTTTAGCCAGATAACGCTCCTCCGACTATCTGTCAGGAAGATGAAAACAGTTGATACGAGACTTGACTTATTCACTCGCCGATTAAGGGTTCAACTTGTTCCACCGAGTGAAAGCGTGTTTTATTAAAAGACTTTCTGTTAGATTCTGCGAGACGAATTAAATAAGGGGAAAAAAGAGGATTTTCAGCGACTCGTCGGACTCTTGACAGAGAGATTCTGGCGAAGATGCGAGAAAAATAATTGTGTTAGTAAGAAAAACTAATTGTAATCGTAACTTTCGTTCGAACTTGTAAAACTGAGGATTACCGAATGTAATTGATCTGTGACAGATTAGTTTCGTTACCTGAAAATGGCCGACACTTAGGTGCGTAGTCGGAAAAAGAATCATACGTTAGGGGGTTAATCTTTGCCCTTAACGTTGATTATTCATTTCACGTCTCGTCTATGCTCGATCATTTTTATGGCCAGCCGGAGGGCTGCCCCTTTCTCTAGCCTCGCATTAAGACCTGCACAAATATACGTGCCGTAATACTATAATAAAGACGTTATCATCGTCGTTATCAGATTACTCGTGACTGTCGTAGTTAACAGTTAAATTCTTCTTCACCCACGATTTCTACCCCCGTTACATCTTATCCCCAAAATGAGTGCGTGTGCAGATTGATATAAACATATACAGAAGAATGACGTAGTAACCATCTGTTTCGCTGATATGCTTTTCCTTTTCTCTTTAGCGTCTTGTCGAGCTCTTATGTATTTGAGCTCTTATCTATTAAATTTATAACTGTAGTACCACCTTTCAATTTATTGCCTGAATCCAACAATTCTCTTCCAAACTTTCACCCCTATTTCCAAATGCTATAAAATTAACCCACCTCTTCGAAATCGCTTAAAAGCACACCATAGCTGCCCCTTAATTCACCATCCACTACACAAAAGAAAGAAGAAAATAAATCGAAGCGAGGACGATTGACAAAAAGTTTTTTCTACCCAAGAGAAACTGGTCTGTTAAAAAATTCGAACACCTTGTACACAATTTTCGCGTTGATAAATTGCTACGTACCGTGGAACCAGTGTTCCGGCGAACGTCGATTGCCATAGGGGAGAACAGAGAAAGCCCCGACACATCGTCCATCTATCAATTCTCGCCGGTTAAAACTTTCACGAAGGCGTTCAAAAGCGAGCAGTCGATATCCCCTTTCTACTGTAGCGCGACGCTTCCGTTGCGGCCTTTTTCATCCTGCCGCACCGATTCACGGTTCCCTCCATTAGCATCTCGGGGCGAACTGGAAGGCCTCTGGGTGGAGAGACCGAAATGAAACATAACCATTTCACTCGGTGCACCGCTATCGGGGACCACTCGACGTCCGGCAACTTGCGCTACCGCGGACATAATTCAACCACGTACACAATCGCACCGGCGACACGCCGTGTAATCTTGCGTACGTGCCCGCGTGATATCGGTCGCGGTACGTCGCCGCTCCTATAGTAAGAGCGAAATCTATGGCTCGGTCAAGGACATTTCCCTCTCCGCTCCGCTCTCGATTCTTACTGCTCCGCCCGGTTTAGAGAGAGAATGGACGAGAAGGAGCTTGCACTTATTTGAAACGCACTTCGAAAGACATTTGGTCGATAGGATTTTATTCGCTAATTATATTGAAAATAGCGTTAAGGCTGAAAAGGAGGTGAGAAAGATATTGCAAAATATGATACATATTTAAAGAGACAATTTAAAAATTACTTCGTTCCTACCTGTGAATAGAACTGACGTCGAGTCACACTCGACAGAGGAGTTCAAAGGGTTAACAGTCGAGGTTTCGTGGATCGACGAGGATATAGATCTCTTCGGTTCTGTGTTGTGGAGGAATTTTTGGGGAACATACGTGCGCCCGGAGGAATTGAATAACTGAACGAGGTGGTAGATTTATTGGACGTAGTCTTGAAGGTATTTAGCACAGTTCGCTGCGATTGCGTTTTTTCAAGTTTCGATAACTTTTGGAATTAACCCTTTAACGCTCACATTTTTCTCAACTTATCTGTATTTTTTGAATTATTTCCTAGAGGTGTAGAAATAAGTTTCTTATTTATTTGTAACGCTGTAACGTACTCTTTTGTGTAACATAGAAAGGAGAGCGCCATACGGAAAGTGGAAGGAAATAATTAAACACAATTGCACATTTCGAGAATTATTTGCGCAAGTCTAAGGCACAGAGCGTTGAAGGAGTTAAAAAAAAGACGAAAATGGGAAGATTGTTTTATTCACATCCCCACTAATTATCGATACACCTAACAAAAATTCGCTAACGTCTGATCGACAAACGTGTCCATCAGTGACACGAATTTTCTTCCCAAATTCCACTTACACCGTCCCAAAAAGAGATTCCTCAATTCACACCCTGTCTCTCTCCACAGCGCTACGACCCCTTGAAAAGCAAAGATAGAGAAACCGAGTAACCAAAGAAGAAAAAGGAAAAACCACCGAAAAAAATATGTACAAATCTCTCTATACATATACGAACAGCGCTGGCGGAGGCTGTTATTAAAAAGTGGCAAAGTAAAAATAACCCCGACTAACCGATACATTCGATCTTCCCTATACGTGTGTGAGAATCAGAGTGTCCACTTGTACGCGTAGTTCTTAGCTTGGTATCCTTTTGCAAAAGTGAGAATTTTCTTTGGAAAAGGATACCAATTACCAGGTCCCACCACGAGGAGGTGACTACGCAAGGGACCCGACAAAAACACATGCCCTACTGGCAGCTCTCTATCTTCAGAGATGCGCGATTCTCATTCGTAGCAAAGGAGATAAGACACTTTATCAAAAATTCGTGTTCTTAACATAAATTTTTAAGGAGTGTCTTATATTTTATTTGAAATTGCAACGCTAATCATTTTGTCATAGTTAATTTAAAGATTGGAAAAATTCAATGCTCTCCTTTGATAGGGTTTTAAAAAATTATAAATCGCGGTCAGATTGAATTCAGAGCGCAACGAGAAATTCGCTATCATTCTAAAGAACCAGCGAGCATACACGACGAATTTACTCGCGAGTATCGCGCGCTACTCGCGAGTGATTAAGTCGCGAATAAACTCGCAGGAACTGAGTGATCGAGAATTTAATGTTCTATGTTTCGAATCGACGATAGTAAAATGTAGAAAGCATTTTTAGTAATTAGCTACGAATGAGAAACGCGTATCACTGTAAGAGAGCGCGCACATTGTACTCGATACAATTTTTCTATCTTATAGTTACTTATTTTATTTTATGGACTACTTAAAAGTAAAACGCACGCATCCCACGACGTCCATCGGCGGATGAATAGAATTATTTTTTATTTTCTTAGGCTAATTTATTTTACCTTATCAACTACAATTCTTAAAATTAAAACTCACACACACTTCGCTTACTTGCTAGTTTAATTCTGGAAAAGGAGAATTTTTAAGAAATGACGCGAATTGCCTAAGATTCACCACTAACAAGATTCGTCATTACGTCAAGAATCCCGTTGATTTACTTGGATATTCCATAATTTCTTACTAAATTTGTATTCGATAAAAGACGTCGAGAATTCGAAATAGTTCGTGGAAACTGTAGAAGCTTTATTATAAATTGGAATAGATCGATGGGCTATTGTGGAATAATAATTAGCAGTGACAATTGTTTGACACAGTTACCTATGGGTTACCACAGAATGTTCATTAAGCAAATCTCTCGCATCAATTATATATTTTCGTTTTGTAATTTCGATATAAATACAATACAATACAATACTTTGAGAAAAGTATTGTTCTAGCTAAAGGAATACTTGTCACTTCTGAAAATTAGTAAAAAGTAAGAAATTAAAAATTTTGTAACTTCTGAAAATCAATAAATTGGGTTATTCATTGCAAATAAATAAATTACGAGTGTATATTCTGGAAGAAAGTGGTAAAATTTCTGAACTGGAAATAATACATAATGAATATAAAAAGAAAAGAAAAAGGAAATATGCGACTCACCATTCACAGAACTCACAGCTGACCACTGCAACATGGACTTGGTTGCATCTCATCTTCCTCTCAGATCCATGGAGTCTGAAATTCCCTCAGTGAACCATTTGCATCCTCTAAGCCTTGAATTTTAGTTCTATCAGCTAGATTTGAGTCCTCCAAGCCTCGAAATTTGGTTCCACCAGTGGCCAGATTTAACCCAATGCCAGATTTAAAGATCCAAAGCCAGATCGAGAGATCCACAGCCAGATTTAAAGACCCAAAAAGCCAGATTGAAGGATCCAAAAAGCCAGATTGAAGGACCCAAAAAGCCAGATTGAAGGACCCAAAAAGCCAGATTGAAGGACCCAATGCCAGATTGAGAGATCCAAAGTCAGATTGAGTGACCCAAAGCCAGATTGAGTGACCCAATGCCAGATTGAGTGACCCAATGCCAGATTGAGAGATCCAATGCCAGATTGAAAGACCCAATGCCAGATTGAAGGACCCAATGCCAGATTGAGAGATCCAAAGTCAGATTGAGTGACCCAAAGCCAGATTGAGTGACCCAAAGCCAGATTGAGTGACCCAATGCCAGATTGAGTGACCCAATGCCAGATTGAGAGATCCAATGCCAGATTGAAAGACCCAATGCCAGATTGAAGGACCCAATGCCAGATTGAGAGATCCAAAGTCAGATTGAGTGACCCAAAGCCAGATTGAGTGACCCAAAGCCAGATTGAGTGACCCAATGCCAGATTGAGTGACCCAATGCCAGATTGA
>NW_017100229.1:1175328-1179648 GCF_001263275.1 Habropoda laboriosa | reverse complement strand
TATAAATTTATACTTCCGACAATTTGTTATAACATTGCATATAACAATTTATACGTTTTTACAATATTCTTCAATGGAAACAGGTTGACCTGTGGTCGTAGATTAAAAATAGCCATAGTGAAGGTAAAATTATTACGTTAAATAATTGTTTTTATACGAATTAAATATTGATTCAACGTTTATTTGTTGCAATACCGTGAAATAAATTGTATTATATATTTTTTCTGTTTACACTAAATTTAAAGTTCTGTTTACATGTTATAACAATTAGAATGTAGACGTTTTGCCGTTTCACGGTTTTTCCTCTGTTAATTATGTGTTTATAAATCATTTCAAACTAAAGCAGCACCATGCCCACCCTTAATTAAACCGTCTCAGTAGTTTACCGTAATTAATAATCTATTTTCGGAATTTATACGAGAATTTTTGAATTTTAGTAAATACTAGAGTCAGTGTCCACCCTGTACACACTCAGCCTTCTTGTAACACTTGTATACATTAGAATCAATTAGAATTTCAATACAATAGACTGAATAACAATTCATTTTAACTAATACCTATTAGAAATTTTCCTTTTAAAACAAATATAAATCATTTTACCAATTACTGGTACTTGCTAGACATTTAATATCAGACTTTAAATATTCTCCTTTCGGTTCTTTTAAATACAATCAAATAATTTCTTCAATTATCGATACTGACTTGGAATACTCCGCTTCGAATAAAATATTTCGAAATTATTTTGAAGGTTTAGGGAAATAAACATTTGAATTTTAGTCATCGTTGTTCTTCAGACTTGTCGAATAGGATATTGAAATTACTTTGAGAGGTTGCTTTTTCGTAATAGCAATTGAAATTAATTTGAAATTTTTCTTTCAGTATCCTTGTGGAACTTGTAACGAATGCTGCTCCTAATTCTTAACACTTGCTGTAAAATTATTAGTTTTTGCATTTTAACAAAGTGAATTAATATTCCTAATTCTTATAAAATTATTAATAAACGTGAAATATTCTTGTAACGGTAATCTTATGAGAAATACTCGTATAATTAATTCTGAAATTTTTGCTTACATGTTATAACAATTGTAACGTTTACGTTTTGCTGTTTCGCAGTGTTTTCTCTGTGAATTCTATGTTTCGAATTTATTTCAAGCTAAAGTAACGTCTGTGTACTGCAGTTCAACCTAATTTACTTAAATTCGAATTACGATACAGTATATTTACAATTCTACCTGAATTTTCGAAATTATAAACATCACCAGTAAACTTCCATTGCATGTAAACAATATTCTCCACTAATCGGTAATTATAAAGTAATTATAAAGCAATTATAAAGTAATTACCGAAAAATATACACTTACATTCTCATGTTGGATCATTTACCTCTCTTCTTCTCGTCTGTTCACACATTCTCTCTAACTCTCCCAATTTCGTTATCCAATCGTTCCTATTTACTCTCATTTTCAAATTTCACACGTTATTCGCTATTATCCTCCCTTAACAAACCAACAAATCCCAGCACAATTAAAACAAAAATAATACACTACCAGCTTTTAAAAGAAATATAAATCATTTTACCAATTACTGGTACTTGCTAGACATTTAATATCAGACTTTAAATATTCTGCTTTCGGTTCTTTTAAATACAATCAAATAATTTCTTCAATTATCGATACTGACTTGGAATACTCCGCTTCGAATAAAATATTTCGAAATTATTTTGAAGGTTTAGGGAAATAAACATTTGAATTTTAGTCATCGTTGTTCTTCAGACTTGTCGAATAGGATATTGAAAATGAAAGGTTGAGGGGTTGCTTTTTCGTTACAGCATGACAATCAATATGTACTTTTCTTCCAGCAATTGAAATGTGAAATTTTTCATGCATATATTTTCTCTGATATTGAATTTTGTTTACTAATAATTTACCATCCAAGGAATTTGCATGAATTGCATGTTAAGTAGTTAGTTGATTTATTATTGTATATTGTGAGCTGATTTGGAACGAGTGCACTATGCCCACCCTAAATTAAACCGTCTCAGTAGTTTACCGTAATTAATAATCTATTTTCGGAATTTATACGAGAATTTTTGAATTTTAGTAAATACTAGAGTCAGTGCATCGCGTATTGAAATAATAGCTTCATCCCTAGTTCGTTTATTATTGAATATTTTTACGCGTTTAACTTATGCTTCTCCCCTTTTTTCTTTCGATTCTTTCAATTTTTCACTCTCGTTCTACGAAAGTTTACTTCAATAATAATATTGAAGATTTTTCTGGTGATTTGGTTTAGTAGTTAGTTGTGGTGTGTATTGCCAGCTCAAATATGAGCTGCTTAATGTATATGCTTAAAATGTATTTTCTTGTGGCCGCCTGACAGCAACCTGTAAATCTGGCGTGACAGTGAACGTGTTAATAAGTAAATGTTGTTCAAATTATATCGTGTTTGATATTATTTTCATCAGTAAAATCTCATCAATATGTTAAGAAAAATTTCGGGATAAAAAAACGTAGAATTAAAACAGTTGATATTTAAATCGCTTGGTTGCCTCGACTAACGTTTCATGCTTATCGTTTATTCGCTGTCCTTGTCTACGTTCGGCAAACTACAAAGGCGGGCGCGAGGCTCGAAAACGTAGTCCCTGACTCTACGAGCGTCAGATTTAGCTTCCTTGCGGTCTGACACTTGTGGAGAATATACTGTATATCGCCCTTCTCCTTTTTCCATCTCGTTCCATGTACATTCCAGCCGAACGGGGCCGCTTTCGTTCGCGGCTTTTGATTTACATTAATTGATTCCGGCCGATACCGGCGGCCTCGTGGATGAATGATAACCAGAGACGAGATTCGATCTGGCCATGCATATGTATAATTCTAGGTCGGTCCAACGGGACGATCGAACGCTCGATGCCGATCGAGTGGTGCACGATACAGGATAGAGAAGGGAAGAGCTGGGGTATCGATGTGAAAAGGGCGGAGGACGATTTACGAGGGGGGGAAAAAAAATGAATCTCTCCTCTGGCAAACGCGTGGCCAATATTGCGCTACGCGAGACAAAAGCGCGTTTATTAGCCGCGGCTTATGACGTATGTTAATTAAGAGGATAATGAATACGTTGTCGAGCAGCGTGAAACTTAAAAGACCACCGATCCGATATTATCCACTCGTTGTACCCATCCTGTCCACCCCGTTTAATTAACAATGTTCATCTTTCTCGCGAGGTTTCGAGGAAGGATGGTGCGTTCGGATGGTGGAACTTATGGTTACCTAGAGTGTGATACAGAACTGAGCGAGAAATTGTAGGATTTATTTGGTAATTCTTGTACGTGTATTTTGGGCAAATTGGGAAGTGATGGGAAAGATACCTGAGAATGGAAATTACAGGTATATCTGATGTATCGTTTCTGATAAATCTGAAGTATTGTAGGTTACTCGTTTTCTTTTTGCATATGTAATTAGGTAAAGTCCTTTTTTATTTTATTTAGGTTAATTTTTGGTATTTTAATTTGTGCTTTAGTGTGCCTGATTATTTGCAAGATTTTGTCGTAGCTTTGTTTAAAGAATATTGAGCAGAAAAGGAGGATGTTGAAAAAAGGTCAATTTTGGCATACGGCCAGAACGACAAATTTTTTTACAGCATGATTCTGCACTGCGTGTCAATTGTCGTCTATTGTCGTTAGAATAATAACAAACGAAGTAGGTCGTGGGTAAAGACTTAGTTGTTTACTAAGAGACAGTGTTTTTCCAGGAAAGGATAGAATATGTATATGTCTCGGGGAGACAACAGTAAAAAAAACTAATTTCTCGTTGTTTCATAGCTATAACACACCTTATTACAAGAAAAATAATCTTAGAATGCGATAAAACGAAATTGTTGCAGTAACTAATCTAATTAGCTATACGGAGGCTCTCCTCTATTTTCAATTAACTCAATCATTCGATTGTGTACGTACATATTATTCACGCATGCACATACCGTGAAACTGTAGCTGTGTAGATCGCAGAGACACGCTTCTCGTTTGATTTTTCTCCCAAGCTGAGCTGTTCGTTGTGTACTTGAATTCGGTGCACTAGCTTCTTGTATGCAGCGGCACTTAATTCACACGAACGAATATGCTAAGTAAGTAAATTGATTGGAAATCCGCGTATAATAGAAAACTAATAGTATGTATTCCCTACAAGACTATAATCGCACAGTATAAGCGACGTTCACCGAGGCACTCGTTCGGCAGCCTCGTAAACACCGACTGAGGACGAGTCGTCCTGCCCGATTTCTAATCGCTGTACGCTCGCAACTGTTCTTGGAAAAATTCTAGGCCTT
>NW_017100229.1:1174532-1175143 GCF_001263275.1 Habropoda laboriosa | reverse complement strand
ATTATATTTACGATAGTTTATTATGACTTTTATCACTTCGAGAATAAATAACTATTGTTTTCTGATTGCTTCGAATATAAGCATCGTGTCATCGAAGAACTCCTTGTTTCGATTAATTTGTCATTAATTAGTTTTGCTTTGCTAAGTGGTTAATTTACGAACAGACCATCGTCCGAGTCATACTCTTACCTCGAACCGCATTTCTCATAACTTTCCCATCATTTCCGGGAAAAATGACAATTGCATTTTTCGTTCCTCAGGATGCGTAGAATCATGCTGTGAAAAAATGTTTCCCTCCGGCCGTATGCCAAAATTGGCCCTTCTTTAACATCCTCCTTTAGAATACCGTGACCCTAATTGTCAATGTCTCGTAATAAAATTAGCTGTCTGTTCCCAAAATGTATGCAGATGATTTCACTGGCAATCAGACGAGTTGCACCATCTGACAAAGTTTCTTTAATAAGTGATCACGCGCTTAATTTTTCACCTAATTCTGCATCTATACAAATTTGCATCTTTCTTTCGTTACCCACAATTTTTCCTCTCCGTCCCTCCTTCCTCCCCGCTCTCTCCCCTCGTCCATTATTTTTTGTTTTAATTAAATCCCTCTC
>NW_017100229.1:1152169-1174514 GCF_001263275.1 Habropoda laboriosa | reverse complement strand
ATATTTCATCGAGGATTACACGATCCGCCGTGCACCGGTGAAACGAATATCCTAAAATACAGTCCCCCAGGCTATCTATATCCGAAACCACACTTATTGGAGGGGAACGTCTAGCCAAAACCGATGAGAAATTTGCTGCCGTTAATTCCCCGTTTTGCCCGTTCTAGGATTAACAATGTACATTCCTCCCTCGATTTTCCTCCTCGCCGACGCGCTCTCTACGTTCTCTGCCGCACAAATTTCTCTATCGTTGTTATTATAACCGTACCAACTCTGTCTCTCTCTCTCTCTCTCTTTATACATGCACGTTGGATTTCTAGAGCCTGGTGTACAGCCGCGAGTGTGAGAAAGGATGCAACGAAGGGAAAGGAGACAGAAGGAGGCAGTTAGGTTCGATCGAGCGGAACCAACGCGGAATTTCGCGGTGCGGCGAACTCCTCCGCGGCGTGCGAGGTAACTTTGTTTCGGCCACCGCCACTTCGTTGCCGGATACGGATTATAAAAGTTACCCTGGTCGATTGTCAGTGACCGCGAACCTCCGCGCGCACACGAGACCGGGCCGGGGCCGTCTGATCAAACTTTGCGATTGCACGCTGCCCGTGTATTCAAAACGAACGGAACCGTTCGTTACGGTGCAGTTTTTGCCAGGTGAAATTCCTCGATTTTCTCCTTGCTCCCGAAGGAAACGTTGGATTTCATTTCACCGTGCGCTGTTTGGAAGGTTTTACATTTTGGTTTTTATTTGGGGATGTTTGGGTTGTCGGGAGTGTTTCGGGGAGAGTTATCTTGAGAGGAGAGAGATCGAAATATTTCGGGAGGAACTGTGCGTTGAATTGTTTTGCATTTAAGCTCTTCATACAGCGACGATTGTTGTGAGTAATTGTTGTCGGGGTTTGGAAACATTGTCGCAGGATTCGTATTTTAAATTGAATGGTATTTGAACGGGAGGAACGTTAGGAATTAGGGTGATTTTTATTGGGAGGGTTTCACTTTGGGGCTATAAAAGAGGCCAGGATCAGTCTGGTCGTTGTCAGTCTACCGTCGGCGATCGAAGCGGAAGGATCGAGGATGTAATTGAGACCGTCGTTAGAAACGAAGTGTTGTCATTTTAATTGATTTTTAATAATAGTAAAATAATAGTTACTGTAAAGTAAAGTGTACCTACACGTGGCAAACAGTTTAAAATTGATATTTATAATAAATTTTTAATTGCTTTGACATCACTAATAGTTTAGATAGTGAAACAAAGTTTCTGGTTTATTTTCAAGTAGTTTAATTATAGAATAATTAGTGCTTCTTGTTAAATAACAATTTAGATGGTAGTTTATAAGTATTGGATGTATTAAATCAATTTGTTATTTGAAGATAGCGCCGGAGAAACGAGATAGATAAGGAAAGAAAGAGCGGTAGATAAGGATAGCACTAAGCAATGAGTAAGACAAGGAGAGCAATAGGGATAGACAAGGACAGAAAAAACGGCGGTTCGGACTAACGCCATCTCGCGTTAGGTGACGCGAACTACCATTTCTTAATAGGAACACATGTTATAAACAGAGGTATTAGACAAGGAAAGCACTAGTGTGCGAGAAGGACAGAGAGAGAACGCTTCCCATTGGCTGGCGGGCCGGCATGCTCCAGCTCCCTGGGCCCCAGCCACCTGATCCGGTGAAAAATCGTGAATAACTCAATAATTAGGAGGATTTTGTGAACTTTTAGTATTGAAGAATGTAGCGTAGACCTTCGGCAACTTTCCCATATAAATTTTAACGGTGTAGGTCCTTTCGGTAATTAGTTATTAATAATTTTAGTACGGCATGTCGGGAACGATACCGCATATCATCACGTAGCTTTCCGGTTTTTCAATAATTTCATAGACTTCTTCTATATTCCCGTGCAACTTACTATATGCGTTTGAAAGGCAACTCCTTTGGCTACATTCCCATATAATTTTTATGAACATATTCCGTTTAGTTAACGAGTTATTAAATATGACGCGAGAGCGTCCACTTTTAATCGCACCACGGTATGGTCAACTGTTATAAACAATTGTTAATATCTCCTAAACCACATCACTCGCGGCTATAAAACTAATTGTAAAATATAAATAAAAGTCCGTTCTACATTCTGCATGCTTAAAAGTGTACAATTTGTCAGGCATATCCATCGAAATAACGAAAATATGTTACGATTGAATACGCCGACTGTAGTACTTACCGAAATAACATTTAACATCTTGAAAATTACAACAGATATGTTAATGAAATTATAATGGGAAAGTAGCTAACGGAATAGCCTTTCGAATGCATATATGAAAGTGCATAAATTATTTGCGCAAAGCTATTAAATTAATGAAAAACCAGAAGGGCGTGCAGTATCGCTCAGGCACTCTGCACAATAATTATCAATAACTAATTATCGATAGGACCTAGAGCCTTAAAATTTATATGTGAAAGTTGCTGAGGGTCTACGCTTCGTTCTTCGATACGAAAAGTTGTCAAAATCATTCTAATTATTGAGTTATTAACGATTTTTCATCGACCGGCTTGATGTAGTATAAGGGCCTGTCCTATCTTCCCCGATATTAATATTAATAACTAATTGTAGAAAGGACATAGGGTATTAAAATTTACATGAGAAAGTTGTTGAAGGTCCACACTTTATTCTTCAATAATAAAAGTTTACAAATTCTTCATAAATAATGAGTTATTAATGATTTTTCATCGACCGGCTCGATGTAGTGTAAGGGACTGTAGGATCGGTCCCGATATTAATATTAATAACTAATTGTAGAAAGGACGTAGGGTATTAAAAGTTACATGTGAAAGTTGTTGAAGGTCCACACTTTATTCTTCAATACTAAAAGTTTACAAATTCTTCTTAAATAATGAGTTATTAATGATTTTTCATCGACCGACTCGATGCAGTGTAAGGGACTGTAGGATCGGTCCCGATATTAATATTAATAACTAATTGTAAAAAGGATATAGGGTATTAAAAGTTACATGAGAAAGTTGTTGAAGGTCCACACTTTATTCTTCAATACTAAAAGTTTACAAATTCTTCTTTAATAATGAGTTATTAATGATTTTTCATCGACCGGCTCGATGTAGTGTAAGGGACTGTAGGATCGGTCCCGACATTAATATTAATAACTAATTATCTAAAGGACCTACAGCGATAAAACTTATATGGGAAAGTTGCTGAAGGTCCACGCTACATTCTTCAGTACTAAAAGTTCACAAAATCATTCTAATTATTGAGTTATTAACGATTTTTCATCGACCGGCTCAATATAGTGTAAGGGACTGTAGGATCGGTCCCGATATTAATATTAATAACTAATTATCGAAAGGACCTAGAGCGTTAAAACCTATATGGGAAAGTTGCCGAAGGTCCACGCTACATTCTTCAATACTAAAAGTTCACAAAATCCTCCTAATTATTGAGTTATTAACGATTTTTCACCGGATCACGTAGCTGAGGCCCCGAGAGGCGGAACATGGCGGCCCGCCAGCCAATGGGAAGCGTTCTCTCTCTCTGTCCTTGTCGCACACTAGTGCTTTCCTTGTCTAATACCTCTGTGTATAACATGTGTTCCTATTAAGAAATCGTAGTTCGCGTCACCTAACGCGAGATGGCGTTAGTCCGAACCGCCGTTTTTTCTGTCCTTGTCTATCCCTATTGCTCTCCTTGTCTTACTCATTGCTTAGTGCTATCCTTATCTTCCGCTATTCCTTTCCCTTTCTCTCTTCGTTATTGCTATCCTCGTTGTCCCTATTATATGTAATCGATATTTATAAGCAATTCTTGATAATGTAGATAGTAAAATAAAGTTTCTGCTTTATTTTCAAGTAGTTTTATTATAGATTAATTAATGTTTCTTATTAAATAACAATTTAAATGGTGGTTTATTATTATTGCAAGTATCGAAACAATTTTCTGCACGCTTCGTCTGAATAAAGCAGCTTAATTTATCTATTTCTCGTTGAATTAACAATTGCAGCAGTAGATTAACTATAAATCGTAACTTTCCTCGAAAATTAAAAAATTGACGCTCCCTTTGTGTGAATTACAGACGGAACGTTCAGGCCGCCGCAGGAATCAAGGAGAGGACGTGGACCTGGAGAAAATTGAAGAAGTGCAATTATTTGTCATAAAATTTATTATAAGACAACTCTACAAAATGTGTTTTACAAAAGGTTACAATGTACCATTGCGAAAATTCAGTAGTAAACTCAACCGTAACACAGAAATCGAAATTTGTTCGAGCAAGTAGTAAACTCAACCACGTCTCAGACGCTCCATATTCTCTTCGTTAAAATCATATGCGAAAGGTACAAGGCCGCCGCAGGAACGAAGAAAAGGACTGAAACTTGAAAATTGAACAAACCAACTCCGGGTATCGTTAAGATCCCGCATTTTTAAATCCAGAATCTACCGAAAGAAAGACGTCCTTTTGCTCCCACGAAATTCCCAAGCTCCTCTTCACCCGCGATCGAAAGATCCGTTTACCCGCGAATCTTCTTCGACTATTTGCAATCTCCCACTGAACGTCGTCGTTAATTAGTTAAGAGTATCTCGCGAAGAGAAATCGCCCTAAGAGGTTCTTCCCCCCGAGTCAAATATTTCCAAAGGTGTTACGCGTCGGAATTATACCAAGGCTTTCATCTAAACCGGCGATCTTCGTGCCGTCCTCCCGCGAGAAGCAGCAGCGACGGCAGCATATTCCAATTCAGCACGGGGCAAAGAAACACAAAAATCCCTTCCGTCGTCCCCGTACCTTTGCACTTTTTCAGATCTCTGCGAAGTATACTCGCGAAAAGGATTTGCCTAGATGAAAAAAATTGACGAGGGTCGGAGAAGAAGTTCGCCGACAGCGGGGAGTTGCTCGCAGAGCAATCGCAAAGCTCCGGCGTTTCCATTAATCTCGGCCGAGAACCTTCGTCCTATCCCCTGAAATGTAATCTCGCGCTCCTGCCGCGATACTGTTACACGGTTCGAACGATCGACGGGCAATTAAAGATCAACCCGGCCTCGGATATTGAGCGACGCGGGATCAGGCCTGTGCGTTCTACCGTTGCTCTATGGGGGTTGAAACGTTATCGGGGTGAAGCCCACCTACGTTACAATTTTCCATGGTACAATAGGGCAGGAGCGTTGTGCACGATGTGCACAGCCCGCGTTGCAACTAAACAATGCTCTTTCGTGCACGCTCGCCACTGGATGGTCGTAAATGCATCAGCATAAATCGTCCTCCCATTCGATGGAGCCATCGAGCGAGCGGCGAACGCGGAGGGAAGAAAGAGAGAGAGAGAGGGAGGAAGATAGCGGCCGAACAAAAGGTGAATATCTCTTTTTCCCTCCCTTCTTTTTTTACATTGCACCGGGGGGAGGAAACGGTGGTTTAAGGTACGGCTGGAATCCGTGCGTGCGACGATAATGGGTGGAAACGTAGGTGGTAATGGTAACTGCGGCCAGCAACCGACAGACCCGTTCAAATTTCCACGTAAAAGCGCGTCGAATTGCCTTCGTTTCTCTCCCCCGGCCGTTTTCTTTCAAGCCTATTTTCCACGATGGAAAATGATTCGAGAGATCGGGCCACACCGCGAGACATCTCTCTCTCTCTTTCACACCTCGTTGCTAATTCGTGATTAATTTTTCCCGGAGTTGGAAACAGCGTTCCAAGAAACTTTTCACCCTTCCCTCTCTCCCCGCTCTCCACGCAGTTTCCCGCCCCGCGATTTTCCCAGTTACCATCTTCTTCTCTTTTCCTCCTCCTCCTCCTCCTCGTTTTCAGTTGTAATTACCGCGGATGATCCCGAGCGGACGCGAGGAAGATCCGCGCGATAGGGAGGAGAGAAGACGACCAGCTGGGCTCCTCTTAATATGAAAAATTCAAACGTCTGCGCGAAATTAACGCACGCCCCGTGAATATGTAATGCGTTATAAGTTGACGGTGGGACGGTGAATTATTCATACGATAGGTGAACTCCGTTAACGGAGTTTAAACCACACGCGTGTACATACCTCTCCAGTTGCTCGAGTTACGCTCGTATTTACAACGAAGACATTTGCGAGAGGAGAGGAGCTTCGTTCCGTTTTCATCGTCGCGGTGAAAGAAAAGAGAACGGTCTCGTACGTGTAATTCGAACGAAACTTTTGCATAATTTAGCATACGTTCTTACATGCTCAGCCACAGGTGCGCCTCACCTGCTCGTTACAATTTCTCCTTTGCCACGGTGGCGAAAAACAGGCGGGGTGGATGTGAGAATTCGGTCGAAAAGCTTTTTCGCGCCTGTAACGAATTAACCAGAGCTACGTGCAGCGGATAATTCCACGGTTTAACGAGATGATTCGAATCAATCGCCGGGCGCGGAACAATAACGATAACGAACCCGCTGGACGATCCGGTGATTTCGTCGAATCACGGCCATCCTTTCCTCCCATTTCTCCAATTCTTCGTTGTGTACTCTATTTCTGTTTCCCACTTTTCTCCCTCTCTCCTTTTCATTTCATACCTTTTTGCGCTGCCGCTCGCGCGAGACACGTCCCCGCGTAATCTCCGGGCAAATTCGCAAATACGATAATCAGAGCGACCAATTAACACCGGAGGGGAGGGAGAGAGAGGCGAAACGAGAAGCGAGAGGGAAAAACCAGAGATTCTTTTTTTCTTTTGCGAGCTTCCGCGCGTGCTTTTTCCCTCCTTTTTCCATTCACGTGGAGAGTGTGAAACACGAAACGGGAATTATGAAGCGTAGAAATATTTCATGTAGCGTTCACCGCGTGCAAGAATACAAATGTTTGTTCAACCAACGAAATCGCGGAACGTAACGATTTGAATAATTTTCAAAAGCAGCCACCGGCCCGGCTCTCTGTTTCAACGAACGTCCCGCTCTTCTAATGTTCGATAGAGAGAGCGCAGGTAGGGAAACGCGCGTGATCGGTGAATTCTGTGAACCAGCCCTCGAATTCTTTTTCCCCCCGCTTTGTCTCTCGCCCCTTCCTATCTCTCACCTGATAAAACAAAAAGAAACGAGCCACCATCGCGGAGATATCGAGGACGAGCGAGGGCGGGATTCCTCTAATTAATGCGTTCACGTTTGACTGGTGCAAACGTCGTTCGTGTGTTTGATCAAACACGAGTGTGCATCTGTTTGCACGCGTGTACATAGGACGGGAGAGGCGACGTCTCTTCCTCGTCGTCTACGACTTCCAATATGCCAATCAGCCACCGCGTGCGAATAGATATTCGTTCTCTCCCTCGTTCATCGTCCTGGCTTTCCACATACGGTGAAATAAATGTACACTCAGACCGGCGGATGCTTGGAATTAAGCGCGACGAACTTTCTACCGGAGCGTTCTATTGGATTATGGAAGTTAGTGGTTGTTAAATAATTAATAATCCTTATTTTAAACTAGAAACTTTTATTAGACACAAGGAAGGTTCGCTTCTCTACTTGATGGTAAGAGCACTGTATACGGACTGAGAATGCTCCTACGACCCCGCTTGGGAACGAAGGGCCTTTTGTCACGTATCGTAAACATTTGGATCGTTACTAAACAGAGGCGGTAAGGCTAAACGGATTTCTCCGAACGTATACAAAAGTAATATACAGGGTGTCCCGTAACTCCTCGAACACCCGGAAATGGGGGGTTGCTGGGGTGACTCTGAACAACTTTTTCCTTTACCAAAATGTTGTTTGAAGCTTCATTTTTGAATTATTAAGGAAAAACACTGGCCAATCAGAGCGCGCGTAGAGCCCGCGCTCAGGGACGAAGCCTCTCATTTCCCAATAGAATTTATATCTCGAATTAGTTGTAGAAAATAGAACATAAAATAAAAACTTTGTGTTTCAATCAAGAAACTGGTCCTTCGTAGCCTTAGAACATTAGTCGGCGCACACGTGCAAAAACCGGCAAAGCTTGAACGATCGAAAGATCAACCGCATGCCCCGAACAGTGTGTCTGGTGGCGGTGTGAAAGTGGGGAATTTGTTATTACATTTGTTATATCGCTCGGTGATGTCGAAGGTCTGTTTATTATCTTAGGTCGTGCGGTGTTCAGATGTGAGAGGCGTCGAGTTCTTCGGTGTAGCGAAATAATTTTCGCGCCGACTAAGACCTCGATTAGTTAGGACGCGCTGTTCTATCGGGAATACCGGAAAGCGACGTCTATTATATTTACCTGCTAATCGACTCGTTGGTGAAATAAAAAAACGAAAGAAAAGTATCTGTTTCGAATCCGTACAAGCTTTCGAAATCGGCGTACAAACGACGATTAAACGGTGAATACACTGGTAATATCGCAATGTAACGACTTTATATAATCGAGCTTTGATTACGCTCTTCTCTATCGCGTCATTCGTTAATGCAATGCGCATTTTCCAGTCGGACGCTGATCGGATTTCCCCGCTTATAGTATACTGACGCGCGTACAGTGTTTCGCGTATCGCTTAAGAATCGAATTATACTGTAACAACGTTTGCTTCCCGACTATCGCGTTTCGCCTGCAGAGAACGCGGGATAGAGAGACAAGAGGATCCGTCGTTCGGTTTATTTCGAGTAGGATATTCGGCGATTTTTTTCTGATTTTTTTGCCCCCGTTTGTTTTTCTTCTCATCCGGATCAACGTTGCTCGCTTTTAAAGAGGACAACGTTGCTCGTGAACCGTGGAAAGTATTTCTAATATCAACCTGTTAGCGCGGGAACTAATTAGCTCGTCGTGTTTATTACAGGTCTGCAAGCACGAGAAAATTTCATTTCTTCTTGAAAATTGTGCTCTGGTTAACGGGGTCTTTTAAAGGGAAAATTAGAAAATTTGTCTTTCGTCTGTTGAACCCCTTCAGCACCATCGATACATTTATTCACAGTGTTCTTGTTTTTAATTCGTTCCACCAGATTAGCTTACTTAATGAAATACAATTTTCTCGAAATAGTTGTTACGTCTTTTAGCAAAGAGGAAAAGGTAGATGTTTGTACAGACATGAAAAATTCAGAACAGTGTTTCATTTTCGCAAAGTCCATACTAATCACGCACACGCACATCCAGGTAACGTCAATTTTTCCACAAAGTTCCCCGAAAGATCGTGGAAACTCCTTTGAAAAACGCCTGCCTGAGCGACAGCGCGGCGATTATGGCAGCGACAGCGATGCACATATTCTTCGTCTCGCTGGTCCACGAGCCGAACTTCTTGTATCCGTAACACTGCGCTGCGATACCAATGGTGAAGCACAGCATGCCCAACAAATTGTGTCCGAACTTCGTCAGAACCGGTCTGACGATGTTCCTAAATCTCAGCGTGAAAACTGGATAACCGAAGAGCGTTAGGAACAGCATCAAGCTGACCGAAGTGATACCGAGTATGGCGTGTGTGGACCGGAAATGGACCGATTTCTTGCAAAATATGAGAACGACGCCGGCTACTGTGCATGCAACACCGAGTACTTGGAGGATCCAGTGAAGGTGTTTCTTGGCACGGTGCGTAAGAAAGTTGGTCAGGATGCTTTCACCAGCCAGGATGAGAATGGCCTCCGACATCAACAGGACGTACTGAAAAGGGAGGTAAGATCGAGTCGTGAGCGGCGGTGGAAGTTGCGGTCGTTGGACGAAGTCGTTAGAACTTCTTTGGCCACCTCGGTTAGCCACGCTCTCTCGCTGTCCCCTACCCCTTGGGGCAAGCGAGCTAACCTGGCTGGTTGAACGTGGTCTCATAGTTGAATTTCGATTTTCGCCCGCTACTCTATCTGTACAGGGTGTTTCGAAACGCGTGGACGTAACTTGAGGGTTGAATTCGGTACGCTGACATACGAAAATATACCTCGTTTCCGAAGAAGAGAAGGACAGTTTTTAAATGAACGTAAATGAGAAAAAATTCATTGATCGTTGTTCGGTCCCGAGCACCGCGACGCAGGACCTGCGGGACGAGTGCGTAGCCGAGCCGCATGGCATCAGCGGAACCGTGTTACAATGTCGCGACAAGGCCTTCGACAAAGGGATCGCGGTTGCCGAGGCGAGAGGGCTCGAGTGTTTCTTCGCTCGAGGGGACTCGCGTTGGGTCCTGTGTCGCATGGGCCGCCGAAAGCGATCATCGCTCGACGTCTTCCGTATCGCGTCGCACTTACCACCACCACGTCGGCTTCGTGCTATAAAGCACGGAGGTTTTCACGCTCGAAGCGCATTTCTACCGAGAACACGCCTAGAAACACATTCTATTGAAAACACGCCCAAGAAATACAATAATTGTTTTAGTTCGAAAACGTGTTGATTTCTTTCCTATAAATAAGACTCGCCCTGCCGCGCGTCAGCGTTTCCAAGCATCGAAGAGCTACAGCGTTTCGGGACGCTACAGTCGTGGAGGACGAATTAATTAGCCAGCTCGATCTAGATTCGTTGGATTTTTATTTGTGGAGCAGCTAGAGTCTTTGGTTTGCAACATAGTGAACAATGTCAAGGAACTGTGATGCATTGAAGAAAGTTGTCGGTGAATTCAAACAACACCCCTTATTCTTGAACGAGTGAGAAGATCCACGATCTACGAGAATTTCTATGAAAATTATTGAACAGGTATCGTACGAAAGAAGCTGTAATTCGGGAACGTTTATATCAACTTTTTTCCCCATTTCAGCGTGCCGAGTTCATCCCTGAAGTTACGTCTACGTGTTTTCAAACACCCTGTATATAAAGGTACGTCGTGTATGTACGTATATGTATACACGTGCGTAGGTGTGAAAAGGTGGGAAGTAAATGGTGCAATTTGAATCGGGGAAGATAGCCACAGAAGAGACTCTTGGGCAAGGTTGCCACGAAGAAGAGAACTTTCTTCTTTGTCGTTTTGTTCGTGTTTGGCTGACGGCAAACGGAGAAGCTCTTTCTCTCTCTCTCGTCGCCTTTTGAACGATTAAACCACGAGAGTCGTCCGCCTCGGCTTATCTCTCTGATTCAATTTTATAGTTTATGCGCCGTCTAACTGTGTCGCACCTTCGAAACCCTTTCTTTTTCTTCCCCTTTGTTTCCGTCTCCCCCCCGGCTTGTTTTTCCTCCGGTGAAACGAGGTGTTTGCAAATGTCCCGGGCGTTTGCATCGAACCCTTAGACGTGACCGGGCGAAACGCGTGTTTCACGGTTCGTGTAAATGATGCATCTGTTAGGGGATGAATTAATCGCAGGTGCGCAACGGTTTCACGGTTTAACAAGAGCGTTACACCGTGACGAAATTTATCGGACAAATATGTATGTGCGCGATCATTACCTCCGAGCGTTTGTCGATTAATTGGTAATTAATAACGCGAACAGGTCGGATCGAGGTGAAAATGTCTCGTTTCAAACCCATTTTTCAATTTCGAGCTACATAATTCGGGAAGATCCGAGGAATGTTGAAAAAATTCACAGGAAAAAGAACGAGCTTCGGAAACACAGGATCCCCAAATGTCACGCGTGTAATAATAGCAGACAGACCTAAACGAGGATAAGCTCTGATATTTCGACCCGTGATGAATCAGAATTGACAATAGAGCCGATGATAACGCGTGAAACGTACTCTGAACTGTGTTACGCGACAGATTAATACGGATCGCGAATGTACAAAATTTCCACGAACAAATCAAAACGCGTACTCTTTTTTTTCTCGACGAACGTTTCAAAGGTATTTAACGGAAACAAGTGTCGAATGAATTAATAATATTTAATATACCTACCCCAAGGGTGCAGAGAGTGACGTGTAAATTGAACGCGCTTGCAGACGGAAGGGAATGGTACAAAGTGAACGCTGTCAGACAAACGATGAGTATATGGTTAACGAGGTCGAGCCCGGTAACGCATATGCTGTATACGCTTCGTTTCGTGTCAGAACCTTCCGAATTTACGGAACTATTCGAAGAACTCGAGGACGACGCGATGTCGACTTTTGTGTCCCTCAACGGAAGTGACGTCATCGCAATTCCCCCTTTCCTCGACATCCTTCCTCACTACTTCGGCGTATCTGTAAGTTGTGCAACAATTACGGTACCTGCTACACACATATACATATATACACGTATGTACATCGTATCTATGCAAGAATTTTACTACTCCTTTGGCCCTTTTGATTGGTTAATTAAGCGAAACTATGTATGCAACCGTTTATTGGTTGTTTAATTAAATTATTACTAGCTCTCTATTACACGCGTATTCACTGGGATTTAACGTTCCGATGTACAGGGTGTACCTACCAGTTTTTTATTGTTCTTCTGTTCCTGGTGAAAGTTCGTCGATTCGTTTCTATGACTGAAAAATGAGAGACATATGTTGCGTTATAAATATAGGTCGGGTGTGAGGATTTATTAAAAAGTTATAGGAAAAATATGGGATACGAAGGGGAACTATAACGGGAGTGTTTGACAGCCTCGGGGAAAAGTTATTTCGAATAACGGGTAAATTCGATTTATTCGCTTGTGGGAAGTTTTCGAATAAAACTGACGAATAAATTCCTTTCCCCGATCGGCTCTGTTTAAATTCCATTTAAGTATCAATCTTTTTCTCAAACAGTGGCAGAAATCTTGCGGGAGGAAGGTAGATTAATCAGTAAAATGTAGGGTCGGCCTACAGGCCATCGGTCGATTCCACAAGTGTCAGTAAAATGTAGGGTCGATTCCACTAGTGACAGTACAAGTGTTACTGTACTTTGTCCAGTTTGGTGGAGAATATTGTTTAAATGCAATGGAAGTTTACCTGTGTTTTTCTGAATTTCAAAAATTCAGGCAGAATTGTAAATATTATACTGTCTCGCAACGTAAATTTAAGTAAATTAGGTTGAACTGCACAGAAAAAACAAACGGACGCAGCATAACGTGTAGTTATAATTGTTATGACATGTAAATAGAACGATAAATTTAGTGTAAATATAGAAAACGTATAATATAATTTATTTCATGGTATTGTAACAAGCAAACGATGAATAAATTCTTAATTCTTTCATGGTATTGTTACAAGCAAACGTTGAATACATTTTTGATTCGTGTAAAAATAATTATTTAACACGATAAATTTAGCTGTACTATGGTTATTTTTAATCTACGACCACAGGTCAACCTGATTTTTAATCCCTACGAAATTAATTTAACCACGAGTAAGTAACGAGAACGCTAAAACGTATGTTTCCATTGAAGAATATTGTAAAAACGTATAAATTGTTATATGCAATGTTATAACAAATTGTTAGAAGTATAAATTTATACCAAAAAATTGTGAGAATTAATAAATTATACGTTATTATAACATTACAATAGAATGCGAAATAGAATTACGAAAGAATCGATTGATTCCCGCGAAAAACGAAGGATTTCCCGCGAAAAGTGACCGATTCCCGCGAGAAATTGTTGATTTCCCGCGGAAAGTGATCGATCTCCCGCGAAAAGTAGTCCGTTTCCCGCGAAAAGAAGGTTTCCCGCCTGACCTAACCGACGATTTTGCTAATGACTTTGGGGAGAGGGTACCGCAGGTATAAATAGACCCGCCGATGTCCCGCGAAATCATTCACCCTTTATACTGGGCCTTAGACACTTCGCGGCGTATTTTGACCTGAAGGTTCTGAGATGTGAATAGAGTGGTCGGGGGCTACTTGCTAGTCTATGTCCACCCTGTACACACTCAGCCTTCTTGTAACACTTGTATACATTAGAATCAATTAGAATTTCTATTACTAATTATTAAACAAATTTTAACAATTACCGGCACTCGCTAGGCACGTAATATCAGACTTTAAATACTCGACTTCGAACTTCGGTTTAGTGATAATTCTATTAATGTTATAATAACGTATAATTTATTAATTTTCACAATTTTGTTATTAATTTATACTTCCAAAAATTTGTTAAAACATTACATATTATTATTTATACATTTTTGCAAGTTTCTTTGACAAATAAGTACGTTTCAACGATCTTATTACTTTCTCGTTGTGAAATCAAGTTCGGAGGATTAAAAATCAGGTTGACCCTTGGTCGTAAATTTAAAATAGCCATAGTGAAGGTGAAATTATTATTTTAAATAAATGTTTCTATACGAATTAAGAATCTATTCAACGTTTGTTTGTTGCAATACCATGAAATAAATTGTATTATATATTTTCTCAGTTTAGACTGAATTTAAAGTTCGTAAGGATTAGAAATCAGGTTGACCTGTGGTCGTAGATTAAAAATAGCCATAGTGAAGGTAAAATTATTACGTTAAATAATTGTTTTTATACGAATTAAATATTGATTCAACGTTTATTTGTTGCAATACCGTGAAATAAATTGTATTATATATTTTCTCAGTTTAGACTGAATTTAAAGTTCGTAAGGATTAGAAATCAGGTTGACCCTTGGTCGTAAATTTAAAATAGCCATAGTGAAGGTAAAATTATTACGTTAAATAATTGTTTTTATACGAATTAAATATTGATTCAACGTTTATTTGTTGCAATACCGTGAAATAAATTGTATTATATATTTTTTCTGTTTACACTAAATTTAAAGTTCTGTTTACATGTTATAACAATTAGAATGTAGACGTTTTGCCGTTTCACGGTTTTTCCTCTGTTAATTATGTGTTTATAAATCATTTCAAACTAAAGCAGCACCATGCCCACCCTTAATTAAACCGTCTCAGTAGTTTACCGTAATTAATAATCTATTTTCGGAATTTATACGAGAATTTTTGAATTTTAGTAAATACTAGAGTCAGTGCATCGCGTATTGAAATAATAGCTTATACAGATAATCTTTTGAAATTACTCTTAATTAGGGAAAATCTTGAATCTTGTATGGAAGATGAAGATTTTCAGGAAATATTTATTTTTCAACAATGAATTTTTGTTTTATCGATTAATAACGTACGAAATGATTTTTGGAAAATTTTCTTCGTTTGAACGTTCGTTTAAGGTTCGACTATGATGTAATTTATTCAAAGCGATATATTATGAAATTAAATTAATCACTCAATAAGTATTAACATTAGATTGTTTCCTCGTAATGGCCATGGTGGTCATCAGTGACTGGAGTGCCTCAAATGTTTAGAATAATTAAAATGAAATAAATGTTGTCAACTAAAAATTTTGAACGTCATAGCTAACTAGACATTATTTTCAATTGAAAAAAAAAATTATAAAGCATAATACGTGCAAAGAGCAAAGAATGCAAAGAATGATACGTGCAAAGAGCAAGCGATATCGTATCCAAGTGAGAGAAAAGAATTTTTTCTGCAATTTTCCCGGTGGAGAATCGAGGAAAATATTCGAGACCGAGCTCCTCCTATTCTTCTCGCCGCTATCGGTGTAAAGTTCTTTACGACAAGGCCCTCGAAAACTGTTTACCAATGGTCAGAGCCCACCGCAGAGCAATAGTAATTACTAGGCACGATAAGAGGGAATTACAAAAGGGACGGGCCGGTATTTGTGTTGAAGTGATTACATCTGGGAGCTCGCGCCGGTGCTGACCCCCTTTAAAATCGGGCCACTGATCGAAAGAAACGGAAATGAGTTCGTTGGTCCCACCTTTTGCTCGAAGAGCAAACGAAAAATGTAAGAGGACATATGACGTGGGGGGAATCGAACACTCGGCATATAATTGATTTACCGATTTAAATTCCGATCGATCCCCTGCTCCACGGACTTTATTGCGATCGAATCTTCGCGGAAATTCCTACGTACAGGGTGTCTCGAAAGCGCGGCCGAAGGGTGCACGGATTTTTCAGATGATCGACGTGGTTTTTCGCCAGCTTTTTGTTCTCACTGCTCTATTATCTTTGTGCACACTAGCGTTCGTGGAGATTGACAGCTGTGCGATTTAAACAATGAAACAGGTACTTGCAATTTTTTTTATAAATATTGGTAGAATATTGCTACGTTTCTCAGAAATGGAATTTTAGTCATTTAATTAAGGAAACTTGAATTTTTTAGTAATTCAACCCTTTGCCTTACGATTCTTTTAACGTTAAATAAGTTTTAATACCGTGTCGAATAAAAACCAGTCGAATACTATACATAATTTTTATTTGGCAAGGCTGAAACGTAAATTGAAGTTGAGCTTGAAATTCGAGTTTATTACAAGTGTCCTTCCTCTGTTATATCTGAACCATGATCTAAATGGAAAGAGTAGCCTATGATTCCGAGACAAAGGGTTAATTTCCAACACTACTATGGTTGTCCAAAAATTGTCCACTTCTCAAAATTCTAATTTTTTCGAGGACGAAGCTCCATATAAAAAAGTATCATTTCAATGGTACTACTACCGGCACTACAATCTATATTCATTCAGGACGCTCCCCTAGATAAGAGAACTACCCTCGCCATCCAGCGTAACAGATACAGCAACGGGAAAGAAACTTTCGAATAGGCAGAACGTAATTTCTCGTTCTTACGTAGCCGGTCATAATCTGTTGCAGGATATCGAAGCCAGTAAAGAAAATAAACTAAGTTTCCTTCCGTCTCGAGACGAGAGAACGTTACGTAGCTACTGAATATCCTCCGACCTCCTGCACACTTTTTATTCCGATTTATTTCGTCCACAATATAGTTCGTTAACGGTGTTTCCTTCGTCTCGACTTTTCCACCTTCGTTGACGTCGTCGTTCGAGAAGGAAACGTCCTCTGAACCAGTCTCTTCGCTTTTTTCCATACGCGTAAAAATTGAGGCAACCCCTCGAAATTGTTTTACTTGCTTAGGTTTATTGCACGGAGCACATCACGGTTACTCAGGTGTTCAGAGAGAGAGAGAGAGATTTTCCCGATACTGGTATCGTTTAATCGAATAGCGTGGAAATTTTCTCTCCTCTATATACACGTGTGTGTGTGCCTGTGCGTGGTCGAAAGTGACAATTACTCCGCGTGTGTCCATAGCGGAGGAAAAGCTGAGAGCGATGGTTGGAGAGGAAAAATTTCCGCGTCCTCGGTCGCGTTGGCCAGTGCAGAGAAAAAAAAAGAGAAAGAAGAGAGAGAGAGAAAAACACGAGATTTCGTAGAATTTTAAACGACTCGTTAACTCACCAAACAACCCACACAGCCCTCCTTCTTCGAAATTACGCGAATTCTTCTTGAATTATAGCCGCACTGTGCGCTACGAAACACACACACACACACGCGTGCGTATATACTACTGTGCACAATGTGTACGCCTTTGTCCTACTTCCTGTATGTACAACACTGTCGAAACACTCAGAGACGAGTTTCTATCTCGCGGGGCTTAAACATCGATGACAATCCAAGTGCGACCGCTTTCGTACTAATTGAGGAAATCTCTCAATCGAATGGAACACGCGTTTACATCTACCACGCGATATTCAACATTTCGCTCTCTTTCTTTGTCTCCTTCTTTCCTCCTCGTTTACGCAGTTCCCTCCCTCTCTCTCGGATCTATTGCTTTCCGTCGCGTAGAACCGCGACAGGCAGAGTCGAACCAGATAATTGGAACGTTCTGTTAGCGTGGTGTCACGTGACCGCGGCTCTCATTAATTAAAGGCGATACACATAACTGCTACGTGACGCCGATAATCAGATGTCATTTTTACGAGAGTGATCGCAGTCGACGTGACTCTTCTATACCCCCTCTTATTTCCACGACACACACACTCTATCTCTCTGTTCTTCCACCGACTACTGGCCGCTATGTAGAGTTAGAGAGTGGCATTGTCCCCGAAAAGTTTACTCTACGTCAGGTGCAACCCAGTCTCGATTCGAAATTTTCCAATGCAAATCGTCCCGCAATTTCGTCGAATCAGATTATCGAATTTAGATTCGATTGAAACCAGACAGTGTTGGGGAGAGAGGGAGGGAGAGAACAGCAGGGAAATAGAATTATACGAAAAGTTTCGCGAGAGGTGGGAGGGTTCGCTTTAATTGAGATTAATGCGCGTGCACGTTCTTTCCCGTGTATCTGTTATCAAAGATATCGAGCTCTATTCACCAAACGATTCTCGCGTTTTCAATTCTCTTCACACTACGGATACACGGTTTGTTTTGTGTGTTTCGATTACTTGCCGACACGCTTCTCTGGGTACAATTTATTTAGTAATAATTACACTGATTACCAGCGGCAGCCAGCCAGCCAGCGACGAAGAGAGAGAAATTATTCGGTTCCGGGTGGCGTATCGGTAAAAATGAAAACAGCGAGAAACGATGAATAGAGATGAGGAGAGTGTAGCAGGGAGGAAATTAATTCACGCGGATCGCGTGTTCGCGTGTTATTCGCCTCCTATTCACGCGAAACCCCGGCCACGAGGCGCTATCACAAAAATATCTCTCCATTGTTTGAAAATGTACGAACGCTTCGATTCGGCAGCGCGTGATCCGCGGAGACATTTCTCCGTGTAATATCGCGGGGCCGCGATTTCGCGAATTCCTCAGGAACGCGACAGCGTGAAAAAAGGCGAGAAATTGAATTCCTCCTAAGGTTCTTTTTTTGCATTCTTTTTTCTTTAGAGACTTGGTATTAATGAGGATGTTTAAATGCGGAATTTATCAGTGCACTCCAAATATTGTCCTCTGATTATTGGGAGAATACCCAGTGGGTGTCTGAAAGTAGGGAAGCTTGACTGAAAAAGTTTGTCATAAAAAATAACGCTTCCTCGAGATCAGATTGAAAGTTATCCACATTTTTTAGCATGTTAAGGTGCCTATTTTTCCTCGTTTCGTTATCTCGACGTGAGTATAATGTAACATTATAAATAATATCGACATTTTCCTATCTCTCGTAATTTTTCCTTGCCTCCAGTAACAATAAAAATAATTTCTTCAGATATACGTTACAAATGGGACACTCTGTATATTACAAATATCAATATCTAAAAAACGAAGCATCAAACGTGATTCCGTTGTTCTTTACCTTCGTCCGATTTTAATTCATACAATCACCCGTTAAATTTTCCACCAACTGTTGCCGAACATCCTGTATAATGAATGAAGTAGCGAAATAATATCCTGTCGGTGCTATTCACGTTCATTAAATATAACAAACGATACGTTGAAACTAAACGTTTCTTCTGCATTATAAACGAGCCGCGCTCCTCGATGAGCTGTTTCCTTTCGTACGAAAACTTCGTTGTAATGTTTCGGACGCTGATTTCGCGTAATCAGATAAAAGTATTTTCGCGCAACTAAAGATTAAGCAAATTACCAAAAACGAAAACAGCGCGTTCTTTTCGTAATCTCCTTAAAAAAAAAAGAGAAGAAAATTGCCCGTCAAATGAAAACAAAGTTCCTATCTACGGGAGATCTCATCTACGATTGATAAACTCGCTTGGCCAAAGAAGAATAAGAAGAACTTGGCGCTATTTTCGATCTTATTATCACCTTAATCTCCGTTACGATCGTATTTCCTATCGTGATCTAATTAAACAAAAAAGAGGCCGGTTGCGTAATAGTCGGTTGCGTAATAAACTCCTCTTCTCGTTTCGTTCTCACCGCGGACTGGTTGCATTCACGCAAGAATGCGGCAGAGATGAACTTGACACGATAGCGTTATACACCAATCGATTGGTTTGTTGACAATCGAACGACGGGATCGAGACGCGTTAATCGTACTTGCCCCTTCTCACGTAGAGATAACGCTTTCGATTCTTTCGCGTGATTAAATACGTAGCGGTGGCTTTATCGTTTAATAGAGCTGACGCCGATAAAGCGTTATCAACGCTTGTCCTTTTTTTTTTCCTGTTTTCCCCCTTCGTTCACCCCGTGCACACCCGGAAATCCGACCGGTTTCTCTATTTTCCCCCTGCTGTTCCTCTCTCTTGCCCTCCTTGTCGTCTGTTTTCCTCTCTTTTTTTCTATCAATCATTCCACCACTTCGCGTCATTTTCCTCGAAACTCAGAGTGGCGGCGAAGAAGCACAAGAAGAGAATGAGCGAGAGACAAGGAGAGGAGAAGAAGAGAGAAAGAGAGGGAGAGAAAATGAAAGAACAGGTGAAAAAGAAAAGGATTGGAAGTGGAATTAATTAGCAGAGTCGTCGTGATAGAGGTTTATCAATTTTAATTACCTCTGGCTTAACGAACTCTTAATTAGAAACGGAGGCTCGTAATTAACATCTACGAGGAGTAATTTATTTTTATCGCCACACAGATAACATTGGGAACCGTGCAGACAGAGAGACCAGGGGGAAAAAGAGAGACAGGCCAGGGATACGTGATTTACGAACACGTCAATGAGTTTTCTTTCAGAATACATAGAATGAAGATACCGGAGGATCTCGTAGACTTCCTAGTTTTAGTAGAACTTATACTCACTGTCTTCCTCTCTCTCTCTCTCTCTCTCTCTCTCTCTCTCTCTCTCTCTCTCTCTCTCTGTCTTCTTTTCTTCTATCTAATATTTCGCGAGCGCATTAGCATTTTGAGTGGCCAGCCAACATAAATTTATTCGTAGCTTTCCATTAAGCCTGGCGTAAGGACAGTTATCCCAAACAGTTTTCCTCGACCCTTTACGTTTACACCACGTCCATTTCGCTCGAGGAATGAACCAGCTCCGCCGTTCTACCATGAGAATCCTTCGTAACAATTTCCACGATGATATACGGTAGACCATCTTAGAGAGGTACCGTTCTCGCGAATACATTTCGAAAAATGGAACGAACGGTCACACTAGGCCGCGTAAATTATTCCCTTAAAGGGGTCTGCTGTTTTTCACATCGATTTACCAGACGAGCTTTCTTGACCCGTTTCAGACCCTCTGAATATCTAACGAGCGAGAGAATTCTTTATTATTCGGGGAAAGTAAAGTCCTCTCGTCGTCTCGTAGAGAGATCATTTTTTTCCACGTGGTAACGCCAATTTCTCGTGAGAACTGACCTACCGCTGATGAAAGATTGTTGAATCTTCTGATGTTTAAGGGGAGAATTTTCTTCGGGGAAGGTTGTACCGTTGGTTAGTAAGGTTTGGGGGTGAGTGAGTTCGTCGAGGGTGAGTTCTCTGCTTTATCGACCAAATTCCACCCCTATTTTACGGTATGGATCGTGGAAATTTGCTGGGGCTGGCTTGCAGATGTCAGCATTTGCTCGGTGGAGGGATTGAAGGGAAAAGGTGCGAGCTAAATTGGTCCCTTTAAGGGTGGAAAGTTGAAATTCTTTGAAAGTTTGTTCCAATCATTTTTTGCACCTTTAAAAACATTTCTGTGCTCATAGATGCAATAAAAATTAACGAACAGATAGAACAAAAAATGTTCCAAGTAAATTGGTCGTTTTTAAGGGTGGAAAAAATTTATTTCAATCATTTTTCGTGCCTTTCAACAAATCTTCGCGTTCACAGATGCAATAGAAATTACATAACAGAGGCATCACTCTTAAGGGTTGTAAATTACAGTGCAGGCATTATAAGTTTTCTCATCCATGATTTCGTCGAACTTGGTAACAAAAGGAGAGGCAAGCACAGGTAGTTTCGAACGTAATCGTCTTAACCGATATTTCCTGAATGCCGCGGCAGAATATCCAAGCCCAATAATAGATATTTGGCACACGTAATGATAATCCCATAATGCAAGGATCTCCTCGAAATGGGGCGGCACAAATGTCGAATATCTTCCGCATGGCGTGAGTCGAAATCATATTTCTTATTGAGCTGTTCGACGACCTCGCTATACCTTCATATGACGCAAGAAAACCTGCACACTGGGGCAAATAAAAATTTTCACCTGTCCACAAAGTATCGCTTGACGAAACGTACTAAAAAAGAACGAATTCTCTGTGAATCTTTTAATTTTCCATTACGAGGAGACGTCTATCTCGAAAAGCATCAAAGAAACCAGCTAACAACCGTAAGGAGAGAAAAAGAAGAAAAATTGCGCGGGGTCATCATACGACCACAAAAGGGACACGCTAGACAGGTGACACTCGAGGTCGAAATTAATTGCGACTTGTGCGCGCGTCACAATAAACAGACGGCGATACAACGACGCGGATCGTCAGGAGAGAAAAATCGCAAAGGATATTTACATATTTGCGGAGCAAAGCGAGAAAGAGAAAGGAGAGAAGAAGAAAGAGGGGAGGAAACTCTTGAACGGAAAAGCGTAGCGTGGAAAGAGCGAGCAGGCAAGCAACAGAGAGAGGGAGAGAACAGTTTCAATTTGCATGATGGCCGTGTGGCTTCGCCAGGATAACTGTAATCTCTCTCTCTCTCTCTCTCTTTCTGTCGACGTCACGAAGAGAAGAGTAAATTTTATCGCAGCCATCGTGGATTCGCAGTCAGACGGAAAGACAGCCGGGGACCAGGAGGTCCTGGAAGGCTTTTGCCAAAGGGAGCAAAAGCTTGAAACCTTTCATATCCATGTTTGCACTGGGCGGAAGCAGCCAGGAGGTACGGAGGTTCACCGGGTACGTCCGCAAGGACGGAAGTAAGTATACATTTCGGCCTTT
>NW_017100229.1:1129339-1151956 GCF_001263275.1 Habropoda laboriosa | reverse complement strand
ATCCAACCTACAGACCTGCCGACCTGTCTGCCTACCAACCTTTTCAAGGCGTAATTAAATGGCGGCGGTGTGCCGCTCCGCGCGACCTTTTCGCGAGTATGCTCTCGCCTGTCTGCGTGTAAACGTGCAATGGAAACGGCGAGCCAACTACGTGCCGGGGCTGGGAAAAGTGCGTTTAATTCCATTTGAATCACACGAGAGGGAGTGGTGTCGGCTAGTGTGCTTTCCTGATTCACTGGAGAATCGACGTGCAGACGGAGAGACATGTAAGATCTCGTTCTGAAACTCTTTCACCAGGTCTCAAACAGGACGACGCGGTGTCAAACTCGTTGAGACGGGCCGTCGCTCGAGATTAAACCAGCGATGCCTCGTCACACCTGTTTGCCGCGAGTCCCTTCATTGTTTCACACGTTTCTCCTACTTTCACCGTTCTTCCTTCGTGTATGTGTACGATTTTGCTTAGACTGTATCGACGTTGCTGATGAATTTGAAGAAGTTCCTTTGAAGGAAGTAACAAGTTTGTTAATGGAGAAAATTGTTGAAAAATAGGGTTTCTTAACATTGTCTATTTCTGTTAGAAGACTCCCTAAATATAAAGCAAATGTGAGCATTAATTGGGAAGACACCAAGGCCTTGATGTTTCAAGTGCAAAACATTCGAGATGAATTATTCTGAAATGAAGAGGTGACGGTATTTTATGTAGCACATCTAGAGGCACAGAGACCATTAGTTAATTTCAATTAGATGGTCCTTTGAGACGTTGGAATATTCGATCGACTGAATCAACCCTTGTTTGAGAGGTCCTCAAGCTTCCGCGACGCTTGTCACCCAATTATAAATTCACTAATTCCTCCTATCAATCGTAGAATAATCTGAATTTCTAAGCAATCGACGATCAGAAAAACTTTTTAACCAAAAAATAATTGAACGTGTAAGATTCACCTCTGTGGATGCTCGATCAAAGTGGTCAGAAAAGGTGGCGAATTTTCCGTTCGCTCTTCCAATGAAGATTTCATTGAAAAAGAAGAAGAATTCGCTTTTCATTTCTCCGCGTGCCCCTGCCTCCTGTCCTCACCTCCGTAGCAAAAACCGATGCGGACCCCCGCGAGGAGAACTCGAAACATTAAAGAAAGCGCGCGGTTGTTAATGCAAAAATGCAAAGGTATACAATATGACGGGGTCATTATTTGAAAAGTACAGTTGAGCTTCGGGCCGGGCCGTGGAGTTGTTTGAGTAATAAAGAGCGAAAGGTTCGCAGGGGCTGTGAGGACCTCGACATCGCCAGCCGTGCCTTTGATCAACTTACCGGCGTTTCCCCCCGACTAAACGCGCGCTGATCTCCCATGAATATGGAGAATCCAGAGGTTACACCGACTCTGTCGACTACGTCATCTAATTGTCGTCTTTTAAGCCTCGCAGGTGCTACACCGTCGAAATTCTTCCCCGACGAAACATCGTCAAACAGAAATCGAAACTGTCATCCTGAGAACGATTAATTAATCCTTCGCTTCTGTATCGATCATTTTTTTCCTTCCATTTCCACGTTACAAAGAAAAGCGCCAGTTACGTTTCATTTACACGAAATAAAAATTACGAATTTTTTGTTGTCCTGTCGAAAAGAATCAACGAACCCAGAGATATACAGAGCTCAGGTATTCTATATAATTAGATAGCTCCTTTTCGTTTCGGGCTATACGTGTGCATATATACACGTTGTATCCAAAAGCAGAGCAAAGGACGTCGTTTTGGTCCAGTGACTCGAATACACAGAGATCGCTTCCCTAACGAGACAATGAATTCGTTTGATAAACAGGAACCGAAAAAAAGAACGCGATGAAAACTCGTCATGTCTATACTTCCTCTCTCTTTCTATTCAACGTCAAGTGGATAGAATGAATACGAAAAAACAATCGTACAGGCGTCATTCCTTTACCCAACGATGACTACGAGCACCAGAGCATGCACGGTTAAGAGCACCTTCGACTCTCTGAAGCGTTCTCCAAGTGGATAAAATAACAGTGGGGCGTGCGTGAGCGGGGGTGGTGGTACCGTAGGCCGGCATAGATCAAAGCTAAGCTGCGGGGGTGACCGACGACCTACCGAGAGAATACTCGCGACTCTCTTTCCTGCTTTTTTTCCCTCTCTCTCTCTCGGTTCAGATTCTCCGAGCTTTATTTCGTAGTTGGAGTCTCTACTCGTCCTTCTTCGTCCCGTGCATTCGCTTGCACTCCAGCTCGTTCAAGTGGCATCGGCACTCGAGAATCGAGAAAGGAATAAAGAACGGTCGCAGCCTCATGCGTAAAACGATGCCACTGCAAACAATCCCCCTTCCGATTTGTTTAGGTATAACAATCTGTCTCACCCCATCAGGGAGACCCTCCTCTTCTTCTTCTTCTTCTTCTTCTTCTTCTTCTTCTTCTTCTTCTTCTTCTTCTCCTTCCTAGTCCCTTATCTCCTTTTCAATTTACATGCACTTACAGAGACATGCCTGTCGACCGACTGACCAAACGACTTTGAACTTTCGTTTCAAATGGGTTTATCCCTCGATGAGGGTTAATTATCTTTTACGTGTTGGTTGATTTTTTTTGGAAAAGGGTCGATTTAATTGCTCCGTTGTATGATCTTGTTGGACACGATTCTGGTTGTTTGAAGAGGTGAGGAATTTTATTTGGGGGAGAGAATCTTTTGTTATAAGGAATTGAAGGGGTGAAACGTGTGTCTTTGACTTTTAATTGAAGCGAAGTTGGAATTGACCAATTTTTCGATTCAATATGAAAGTAGATTCGTCGTACAACAAATCTTATTCTTCGTCATAAATTTTTAGTAAATGTTACTTTTTTGAATTAGAATAAAAATTTTAAATATATCAACTTTCTTAGATTTATCCTATGTTCTTGCACTTATGTAATAATTTTATTCAGAATTTTCATGGCGTCCGAATGGGAGCTAGAATAGAACGGAGAGTCTATTCTTCCCGAAAGGTTAGGGACGATCCTCGTTTTTCTTCCTCGAACGACTTTCCCTAGACAGCAATGCTGTCTCATATCACGTCGAACCGAGGGACGCCTGATTAGCTGTTATCGCGATAATAGGTGACGTGACGTGTATGCGGAGATCTCCCTTCAGAGGGTGTTGAAGTCCATTGTCTTTCGATTGGGCGTCCTTTTCCGTCGTCACTTCGGCCTGCCAATTCTCCCCGGGCGCAGAGACACCGTATTACACTCCATCGGGTCTCCATGGAAAATCGAAAAAAGCCTTGAGCACATTTCTGCGTGCAGACCTGGTCAATCGACAAACGGAAGCGATTTCACTCGCGGAAGGAAAAGGAAGAAGAAAAAAAGAAGACAAGGCACAATAGGAGGAAGACGAAGGAAAACAAACAAAACGCCTGGATAGAGAGCCGCGTGTATAAAACTGAAAGCTTTGATATAACTATCAAAGGGACTTGATCGTACCCCACTCCTTCCTTGACAATTTATCTAATTGCTATCGTTTTCTATGCGCCACCAAGAGAGAGTTACTTTTGTCTCCGTGGATCGTTCTCCACCAAACGGATCTTTCATCTCTCTTATGTACGCGAAGGGTGTTACCAAGTGGAGAACTCTCTTGGTGCAAAGTTGAAGTGTCAGGATCGGTAAAACAATAAACCGCCGCTATTACTTTTACCCGGATAATCAGCCAATCACGGAATCACGGCGTCGTTCCTCGTGATCCTCTTAAGGGCGGCTTTTCGAGAGCGAACGGAAGCTCGTTATCGCGTCTTAATCCAGGGAATCCTTTCAACTTTCAGCCGTGTCTACGCTTTTCCAACCTAACTAAAGGATTCCTCTGTACCTCGCTCCATCTTCGCTTTTCGAGAGCGAACGGAAGCTCGTTATCGCGTCTTAATCCAGGGAATCCTTTCAACTTTCAACCGTGTCTACGCTTTTCCAACCTAACTAAAGGATTCCTCTGTACCTCGCTCCATCTTCCTCTCTCTCTCTCTCTCCTCTCTTTTCAACTTGCTGCCTTTTGCTCTCGTTTCTCCCGCGAGAATCCGTCTGGTGTCTCTCTGTTTCCTTGCTCCACCCTGCTACCACCACCTCGTACCACCTCCCTCGCTCCTACCCCTCTTCTCGTTCCACGGTTCTTTATCTTTCCCGGTAGCTTCGTCGCTTGCGCGATTATTCCGTTCCGCTCGCGGCGAGCAACTTGGCCGGGTTGCATTAACGAGTGTCATGGAAATTACTGGAAGAAAGGTAAACGGGAGATCGCGAGGAATCACCAGAGTTGAAGCGTCAAAGAATCGTACGATAAGGGTGGAGATAGGCGAGGATCGAGTGTGATAAACGTTTCGAGCAGACGAAAATCACGATTGGTCACTTTGTACCGGTGTGACGTTGATAATTTCGACGTCAGATGATAAGAATGAGATAGAATATGGTACTTTTAATCTGAAGAGTTAATTGGTTACAAAATTGGAATATTTCTATAAAAAATGAAGAATAAAGAGTGTAAACTAAAGAAAATTACGTAAAATAGAATTCTCATCTTCAGAGTAACTTAGGTCAAAGGTTAACTATTTACTGTAGCCTCAAGTAGGCTTGATAAATTTTTTCCATCGTTCATTTTCAAACCAGTGAACAATGGGTCTAAGAACGAGAGGAATTTAAAGCTGATAAAGTATAGCGTTGGATTAGTCATATCCCACCAGACTGGCCATTATTGCGAGTGGAAATTTTTTTCGAAGCAGAGTGTTTTTTTGTCACAGCGGCGGTTTCTTTCGCGGACGAAAACCATCGCTCAGCCAACAGAGGTTAAAATGGAGGCTGTGATGCGAACAAACCTTAGGCGTGGAAGAGGGTCCGCGGTAGCAGAGGCAACAGCAGTGCCAGAGGCCGGTTCAGGGGTTGGGTGTGAAGAAGGAACGCCGAGGGATAGGAACGGATGGAGAATGGATATGGGGGGATGAAACACGGGGTTGGCTAGATAGATGGGCTGCTGGATGGTTGGCTGCTTAGCCAGTAGGTTCCTCATTAACGAGAACGCTCTATTCACACCTCCTCTCGAGCTCTACTGATGTATATAAACTACATTCGATCTTGCTCTTTACCAATTTTTCTTTCTCCCTTATCACCCCTCTATTTCATATTCCATCGTAAGAAACTGAATTAGGATTAATCACAATTTTATATTTTGACGACAGAAAAAAGAATTGATAGTTATTCTAAAGAAATTGAACGATACTAATGTAATACTATAACAACATAATGCAATAGTGTAAATGATTGAATATTCATAAATTCTGAGAGCATTGATAATGTTTGAAATTTGATCCAAATATAGCTCGATTTTCGACCTCGAATCGCAGCCATTGCTGCCAGGAAAGTTCAGTCTCTTCGCGTAACTCGGTTGAATGTACCATTTCACACAATACCTCTCTCTCTCTCTATGCTCTATGCGATGAGCAAGACCTATTCCATCGTGCTTCATATACGGCTCGAATGTGGTACAATTGACGGACTGGAGAAAACCATCGAAACTTAAGACGAACGTCAAGTGCAAACAGTTTCCAATCTTAGCGATATGTACCTTTCAAGTTCTGTCTCGTTAACCGAGGAGTTAAGTCGAAGATTACACACCTGGAAGAGTGAAACTCCTGATGCCTTCATCCGCCATTTTAACCAAGTGAGTTCATCGTCGTTCCCTGGTACACACTATGATCATCTAATTTCCAATTGAATTTGAAGTGGTATGTAAATCGCTGTTCTCTCCATACCCCATTTCTCTCACGCCCGGCAGAGTGGAGAAACGGGGAAGGGTGAAAAACGCGGCCGTCGATCTATGGTCATCTGAACGAAAAGAAGGGTCCGACAGGGCGAAGTAACCAGATGAGCGTAAAACCGTGTGTGCCGGAGGGCAAACATTGACATATGTCCGCGTTAAACCTAACCGCGAAACTCGGATCGAAACCCTCCCACGCAAACACGATTCGCCCCCTTTTAAATCACCTTAGCTCTTTTCCTACACTCGCAAACCTTCCTCCACGCTTGCCACTAATTTTTCGGCCTCAAATCTCTGCCTCCCCCTAATCGATCCCTTTTTCAATATCCTAAACGTATTATCGAATATTCTTCAATTTCGCCTGTCCTCCTGTCCTTTCTATTCTTCAGGGTATATCCTTTAATTTTTCTTACATGATTTCCTCCATCTCTCTTTTTTCTTTGTTTTTGGTACCTATGGAGTTAATTCCGTTTTACGAACGGTTCGAGATCTCCAAGAGAAGTATGAAAACACGCACAGAGCAGAAGTTTAGGAAAACGGTGTTTTGTACGGCGACCACGAAAGGAGCGAGAAACGTAAACGGGGTCAGGAGGATCACCTTTATGCTCTAATACCACAATGCTTGGTACGACGAAGCGTCATGGAAATGGGGTCGTTCGACGTAAGTGTATTTGCTTTTAATACCCTGACCAAAGCCAAAGTATTAGCTGTATTAGGGAGATAAGCCGCGTGTCCTTTCACCAGCGTGAAATCTGCTTGTTGTTGTTGTCGTCGACAAGCTTTGGTGTCGCTGCTCGATGGAAATGGAGACTGTAAAGGGTTGCGATACCAAAAACGAGGTAAAATCGTTCGTCGAAATCGATGAAGCGCACTAACCAAGATTAGACTACCCTTTCGAGAATCCTCAAAGAGGGATCTTTTGTCGGACACACTGTTGGTAGCCGGTGTGGAGAAGGATTAGCATCTGAAAGAAACATTCTGGAAAGGACCAACATGTAATCCTTTATTAACTAACCAGAAAGAAAAAAAAAGGAGCAAGAATGTAATCTACGAATTCTTTCAATATGAACACTCTCTAGTGTATTAGTCCTCGATTACGATGTTCTTTGCACCCCATATTAAATCTCCCGAAGAAACCCTTGGTACACGTGCGAAGTAAGTACTTACCTGCACACTTAATCACAGCACATTCCACGTCGAAAATTAATAATCGATGCAGGAAAGAATAACTTGTGAGCTGTGTTTTTTTAACATGTTCATGGTTGAATTGTCTACCTGGTTCCTTGAGATATAGACTTCCAATTCATTATAAGAAAGCATTGAGATTGAGGGTTCTTGGGAAAAATCAGAATTTTGAGTCTCATAAGCTACTGTATCAATTCGGGCGAAGGGCACAATTCACCCTCAAATCCACGAGCCTGTTAATTAATCTCTAAATACTTTGGACTGTTTCTCTCCAATTTTTTCGAACCTCTATTCTTAAAATATTAAAGTACCACTATTCAAAAGAGTTTAACAATCTACTGAATTAACTCAAGTGAGGAGTAACTATTTTTCTTCAGATACGAATATCACACGGTATCGATATCCAACGAATATTTCTCAGCTACTCTCGCGATATCCGTATATGAAGTACCTCGGAATTATTGTCTGGGAATGTTCACCTGGCCTCGTGCTATCATTTTATCCGATTAATTGCATCGATCCCTGTCTGTGCTCCATAGAATCCGTGGATCGTCACCTCCTGCTCGCGACGAGGAAGCATGAAACTGGAGCAGACGTTTACAACTGCGTGTTTGGAAAGGCTGTCGGCCCTTGTCATCGTCGGATTGAGGATCCGTAGGGATTCTCCCTCGGTAGCTGCGGGCCTCACGGGAGAGCAAGGTCGGCCTCTTACATGGAGATTTCACGAGCTCTAGCCGGATACACGTGTATCGTGAACGTGTGTACACGCGTATCGGGGAACCACGCCACGAATCATCGGCCTATAACCTTTATCCCCCGGTGGCGGCCTCGGTAAGGCCGGCTTAACCATTTATAGACCGTTCTTACGCCCCATTGGCGTGCAGCCACCAATTTTTCCGGCTCGAATGGGAATGTTACCTTCGAGGGTTCGCCCTTGATTCACCAACTTTCCGTTTCGTTCCGCTGCAACATTCTCTGAAACATTGTGCGAAACAATCGTGTAAAACAGCAGTAAATGTGTCTTCTGCCCTAGATTACCTATTTCACCTCTGAATTTACAGAACAGCTAGTCACGGTTGTTAACGAAAGCTGAGTGGAGTTACAGAATTCATACGTATTGGTGAAAACAGTTTTTGTAGAATGTATTAAAAAAGCTACGTGTCAAATATTTGATCGAAAATTACACCATACGTAAGTTTCATCAAAATCAGAAATTTTTTGGTGCTCTCCCTTGTTAGTATAAAATGAAATATTTTGCAAAATCAGAATAATTCAATCTTTTGGAAGATTTGATCTTTGAATAAAACGAACAGAAAACTGGTAGGCAAATATTTACAAGTGGTTTATTGCAATAAAAAAGATTCGTACGATTTCCAGTCAGACAGCGGCTTCACCATTTTCCCTTGACAAATTCAATGGAAAAATTGTATTGTTCCACGGGGATAATTTTCGGCGTATTTCCCTTTGACTAGCGATTGGTTCCGCCGGTTATCGAGTGTTTTCATCCCGGTTCAGAATTTATTTTCCAAATTTCTCTGATCGCGAGAAGAGTCTGTGACAAAGACCAATTGCCGCGGCGATGGCGGTACGCATGAAACGATGGTGGGTACCTGTCACGCCAGGAGATCGCGTTCTATTTATTTTCATAGAACCCTGTCTCTCTCTCTCTCGCTCTCTCCCTCCTCGTCCAGTCCCTCTCTCTCCCACCGGTTTTTCTTTTTTTTTTTTAAATTTCAAGCGCTCGTGTCACTCAACCGCAGTTTTCCGCACTCTTTAACAGCGAACAATCGTCCTGTCACGGCAATACCACCGCTGCGGAATTAATCGAGATTGAAAAAGTTTGATCTCGCTTTGACGTATAGCGATTCCGTTCTCCGTGGCGACGTAATATTGATTTTTAATGGCGAAGAAGTGGGTCATCCTTCTTCGTCGAAATTGTCTGTCGCGAAATAAAAAAAAAAGGAAGAAAAAAGAAAAGGCGCCACTATATATCGGAGAAGAATTACTTTTTTCCCCAATCTTCTAAGTAATCGTTCGTCTAATATCCGAGAGAACCATATGTACAACACATATGAACGATAAAAAAAAGAATATGATAAAGAAGTAATCTCGTGAGATACTAACAAAAGAATCTGAGGGTCTTTTTATGGTTCACATTAGATTGGCCATTTGAACCGTCACGATAATATATAGATACAAAATCTTCAGTGCAAACTCAAGAGCCCGTGCACTTGTGCAACTCCCGAGCATCATAATACCGCCATTGTGTGTTATTTTACAGGCTAGATACATATGGATGGGTACACGACAGAACACGCTTAAACGCGCGTCCCATCGAAGGGTGAGGATCGCCTGAAACAGCATTTGGTACACACAGCGGCACATTTTTTTTTTCCTCTCTTGCCCTAGCAGCTTGCCACTTTGCTTCTAAACCGGGGCTAGTTCATTGTCCATCTAGATAGAGCTACATCTCCAACATCCACTGTCGAACAATTATCCTTCACCCCTTGAAGAATATCAATCGTCCAAACAGAATCACCGATTCAATCCAAATGGTCTCCACGAAGAAAGACAATAGGAAAGAGAAAGAATAGAGGAGTAAGACTAAAAATCGGGGAGAGTAACGCGAAGATGGTGAGTTTGAGGATGAAAATTTTGTTTGGACCGTGACGCGTTTACAAACGCAGACACACACGCGGCAACGGACATAGGCTAAGCCAGGGGTGTGGCGAAGCATCCCTCTAGAATTGGCGAGATTTCAGTGTCTGCTCGAAAATCCACCCCTTCTGTTCCATCGTGTTCCTCCTGGCTGTGGTCCTCTTCCTCCTGCCGCCACCTACTCCTCCTCCTCCTCCTCCTCCTACTCTTCTCTCTTCACCCCACGAAAATCCCCGTCGGGCGTGTCATGCACGTTGTATTGTTGTATTGTCGGGTGCAATCTCGCTAAGCGTTTCACAGGGACACAGAAATCCCTGGTGCGCGTTAACCTGTCCACCCACGTCACGCACATCCCGCCGCAACGACGACATACGTACGGTGGTGGTAACGCGGCGCGGCGCAACGACACGCGTTACCAGGCCGCTCGATTTCAAGAATCTGGTCCACCCTCCGGTTGGAAAGGGCTTTTTGTTCTTTTGCGTGCACCCGCAATCGGCACGACGACGCTTACATTTCCCTTATTTCTTTCTTTCTGCTCGATTGTCTGCTCCGGCCGGCTTCGTCGGTGATCGTGTCGCTGATGCTCCTCTTTCACTCTCTCGTGAAAAAAAAAAAATGAAAAGGGGGTAGTACCTTCTTTTCTTTCTTTTTTTTTGTTTACTTTAATGGAACCAGTAATGGTGGTGGTATACTGGTTCTTTTTTTTTCTATATATTGTTGAAACAGGTGACGCAATGGAAAATTTCCATCTGGAAACGCAATTTCGCTAAAAGTGTGTTCACCAGTCACATTGGAGTGAGGAGATAAAACAGCACCGATCGACGTGGCTCGTTGGATTATCCAAAACGCGATGGGGGTACTATGCTGGTTTAACTCTTACGTGTCAATCGCAGAAGGCATTAAATACCAATCGACGGTCTTTGCTCGTTTCAACCCCTGGTGGTTGTGTCGGCGTGTCTCTCCCTCCAATTCTCTCACCCTCGCCTCTCCGCCCACCCCCCTCCCCGCCCACGCGTTTTCGCTGTTATTAAATTAAATTCGACCCTAAAATTTGCCGGCTCTTCCCCGTGACAAAGAGACCCGTGGCCGCTCTTCACTCATTTTTCGTATCATTGATTTATCCCGGTAAATAAGCACCTGTTATTTTGATTGGACAACAGCCATCGATAAGCCTGCGCTACCCTCTACTTCTCTTCCGCCATCGTTCCACGATTCGTTCGATTAATTGAAATAGTACCCGACGGATGTTCGCGTTCCCGTCGTCGGTGTATATTTTTTTTCTTTCTTCCTTTTTTCCCTTTTTCTCTCGTCCATCAAATTCGCCGAACGCTTGTGTCATCCGAAAGAGCAAAAAGTAAGATGTTGAAATTCACTCGGAATCGCTATTTTTTTTTTCGAATGTCGAGGGAGGTTTGAAAAAGTTCGTGGAAATTCTGCAGAGAAATTCGAGGAATACTAAGCTCGATTATAGAGAATTAACAGTTAACCCTAATTTGACACACTGGGATCAGGATACTAATTTTCGTTACTGCATCGCGAAATAATTGCAAATATGAAAATTCTTCAACTTCCCTTGGAAATTCCATTTTATACCCCTAAAATAGATAACTGAAAGTAATTCAATGAATTTATCAATGAAAGACTCCAGTGTAAAGGAGGATGTTAAAAAAGGGCCAATTTTGGCGGTTTGGCAAAAATGCGGTGCTAGGTAAGAGTATGACCATACTTATAACTTCATATTCCGTCTCGTTTTCTTCGCATGATTCGTAATTAACCACTTAGAAACTCATATCGTACACTAGTGTTTAATAAAAAGCAAAAATAATCAAAAATAATTAATGACAAATTAGTCGAAACAAGGAGTTCTTCGATGACACGATGCTTATATTCGAAGCAATCAGAAACCAATAGTTATTTATTCTCGAAGTGATAAAAGTCATAATAAACTATCGTAAATATAATGAAATAATCGTCATGACAGGGATACAATAAAAAAGCAAGACTCCATTAATTTTTACTCGCACGAGAGTTCTGTCAAGAATACGAAATTGCGTCGTGTTTGTAAAGCAACTGTTTATTCGAGTCGTAACTCTCAGAGAGTTGAGCGATGCTCTCAGACAGCGAGAGATACTCTCGAGAGCAACTCGCGATAGTTTTATTCTGAAAAGGACAGCTAGCTTTATGTTTGGCTCGATGTACGTACAGCGACCCAGGCTCGCGTTTCTTATGTTTGGCTCGCGAGTAATATCACGACTTCTAAGAAGTCAAGGCCTAGAATTTTTCCAAGAACAGTTGCGAGCGTACAGCGATTAGAAATCGGGCAGGACGACTCGTCCTCAGTCAGTGTTTACCAGGCTGTCGAACGAGTGCCTCGACGAACGTCGCTTATACTGCGCGATTCTAGTCTTGTAGGGAATACATCGAACAACGCGAACAATTTACGTACTTAGCATATTCGTTCTTGTGAATTAAGTGCCGCTGCATACAAGAAGCTAGTGCACCGAATTCAAGTACACAACGGACAGCTCAGCTTGGGAGAAAAATGAAACGAGAAGCGTGTCTCTGCGAGCTACACAGCTACAGTTTCACGGTGTGCGTATGCGTGAATAATATGTACGTACACAATCGAATGATTGAGTTAATTGAAAATAGAGGAGAGCCTCCGTATAGCTAATTAGATTAGTTACTGCAACAATTTCGTTTTATCGCATTCTAAGATTATTTTTCTTGTAATAAGGTGTGTTATAGCTATGAAACAACGAGAAATTAGTTTTTTTTACTGTTGTCTCCCCGAGACATATACATATTCTATCCTTTCCTGGAAAAACACTGTCTCTTAGTAAACAACTAAGTCTTTACCCACGACCTACTTCGTTTGTTATTATTCTAACGACAATATACGACAGTTATTCAGTTATCCGTTAAATTTCCATCTACGCGGACAGTCGACGTCTCTAGACAAAACTCTGTATACATATACATATATGTTTAGACTGATATGTAAGATCATACTTTTTCCTCTGGCTTTCATAGTGGATACACAGTTAAGAAATGCAAAATCTGTCGGATTCTTACTTTTTTCTTGTATCCCTGTCATGACGATTATTTTATTATATTTACGATAGTTTATTATGAATTTTATCACTTCGAGAATAAATAACTATTGGTTTCTGATTGCTTCGAATATAAGCATCGTGTCATCGAAGAATTCCTTGTTTCGATTAATTTGTCATTAATTAGTTTTGCTTTTTATTAAACACTAAGTAGTTAATTTACGAACAGACCATCATCCGAGTCATACTCTTACCTTGAACCGTATTTCTCATAACTTTCCCATCATTTCCAGGCAAAATGACAATTGCATTTTTCGTTCCTTAGAATGCGTAGAATCATGCTGTAAAAAAATTTTTCGTTCCGGCCGTATGCCAAAATTGACCTCTTTTTAACATCCTCCTTTGACAGTGCAAAAAAATAATCTTTTCAGGGTTAATAGTGTAAAAGTGGCAGTGCTAATAATTATCTAAAATTTCTCTCTCTAATCGCCACAAGTGTGACGAGCAGCAACAACCTAAAGGAACATTTTTTTCACACGCAACGTTCTTCCGCCTGTTCGCCTAAATCCGGTTCTTCCGCGGAGCAACTCCACAAAACCGGGTTTCATTGAAAGATCCCTGAATGAACGTTCGGCTACGTTCTAGCGAAAGGTAGTAGCTGGTAGAAACGTAAACGAGCCGCACTAAACAGATAATCGTTAATCTATTAGATTATTATGGGAATTAGTGAAATGAACCGAGGTCCAATTTATTGGTCATAATCTGAGGCTACGCCTCCTATTGTCGTCGGTGCGCGTTCTTGTTGCGATTGCCGTCGACAGTCGGGGGTCCTTTAATCTCGCCTGGCTACTGGACGAAGTCTACTCTCGAAGGATGTCGGTTTCCTTTACCGTCAACTGGAGGGTTTTGCTAGACGTTTCTCTCCTAGCGATCTTTGCCGTTTTTCCACCGTGTTCACCGGCCATTGATACCCACCCTGGCATTGAGAATACCTTGCTGCTTTAATTGACGTTGAAACCTCGAGGATTTCCAAACGACAATACCGAAGCTTTACTCCTTTCCTCGCTGTAAACCTCTTTCGATTTTCGAACGGGTTCGAAGAAATACTTCAGCCCTTCTATTTAGTTCCTTCGACAATTATACCTTCGATATCTTTTACATAACGATCTCGTGTGAAATTGCGTAATTGTGAAGTGTTGGGAGTATTGCGTAACTGAGGTGTGTTGGAAGAGATAGAAAAGTGAATAAGGTTGAGAAGAATTTAACGACGAGTGCGATGAATTTTCGAAACTTGGAAACTTCATAGGAAAAAAAAGAAAATTGTAAATTATTTTATATAGGAAGTATTTAGACTCGCATAATTAGCGAACTTTGGACGAATTTTGCACGAAGTTTGCTTCGCTTAAAGTGTTCGATATATTAGTTACTAGATGCAGAATTACGTTGAAAATACTGAATGCAAAATTGAATAAAGGAAGAGGGTAAGAGAAAGAAGAAAAAGAAAGGGAAAAATGGAGTCAAACAGAGCACACGTTCTTTCGACTTAAGCCTGAGAGTTCCGCTTCCTGAAACGGTGTCCGGTCCATTGAAGATTTTTCAGGATGTTCGTTCAGGTTGGAGGCAGGTATGAAGGTAGACACAATGGCGACTGTTGCCGCCGCTTCTGTAACGTCTCAATGGAGCCCTTATTATCGCCACTGTCGAAACAAGTTTCAGGAACACATTCGTTCGTCGTTCATTCGTGTGTCGGTTGTAGAAAGCGCCGCCTCCGCTGGCAGAAAGCGAAAAGAACGGAAAGGATGAAACGAGCGTGCCTCGTAAATACGTAATCTCCGTGTCGGCGCAATAATTGAATCCCAGACTGGCCAGTGCACACGGGGAAATAATACAGTAACGGTCTGGCTCGCCGAGCTGCCAATTTTCGTTGCACAAAGGCCTGTCATGGGCTCATCTTGCTTCCAGACACGTGAATCCTCCTATTTAATATATTTGTAGCATAAACTACATCTCTCCCAAATTTCCCTTCTATTTTTCATATTTAACATTTACAATCTCTAACATTTAAAAATTTTGTAATTTGTAAACACATTCGTCTATCTGAAATTTCCCCACTATTATTTCCATGTAACATCTACTGTCCAAATTTCGTCAAACTAAAGATACACCGTAATTTCATTTGAAACCAGAGCTCTCTAAAATTCCCCGATAGTCGCTGAATTTCTATCAAATTAGGAATGCAATGCTCGACGAGTGGCAGCTAAAAAAGCAGAAAAAAAGAGAACGAAAAGAAGAAGCAAAGGGACAGGAGACCCGTGGAATGAACGCACGATCGCAACGCGACGTCGATTAATTACCACGGCGGTGTGCTCCATCCTCTCGCCTTGACGGTGTTCCTCATCTCCAGCCGATGTCGGCTGGTTGCGCGAGGCTATTTCCGGTTCGATGACCTTACCGCGTCGTCGGCGGTCGGTCGGTGGCGCGGCTCGCAAAGGGGTAGCTGGTTAATTATCCAACGAAAGTGGACGAAAAGAAGGGAGGAGTAGGAGGAGGGACACGGCGGGTCGCATTCAGCAGCGATCAGAAGAGCGCAGCGAAAGCGAGAGCAGGGAAAAAATGGAGGAGGCGTGTATAGCTGGTTCCGAGGGTGGGAAAAAGAGAGTGACGATGCTAGGCGGTAGGAAAAAAGGAAAGGGAGAGAAAGATTCGCCTCATAAACACTTGGAGTGTGACACGATGGTGTCGAGTGCACACACATCAAAGCGGTGGTGCGCAAGGGGCGCGATCTCACGCCAGCTCGTAGTAACTTTGGCTGCTCTCGATGTTGAACGAAAAAGGTGGAAACGAAGACAGAGAGAGGGATTAGAGCCGACGAAACAAAGATAACCAGATTGTTTGTCGCTTTGTTTGATTTTGCATTCACGGAGATAGCTTTCACTTACGCACCGCGGACCAAGATTAAACAGATTCGAAAATGTCTCCGGCACCCCTAACTCATGGGAGAGTCCGACCCTCTTGCATCACGACCGCCTTCCGCCTAACCCTTTCATAGGCCGGGATATGCGTGACTCGGTCTGCGTGGATCGTAGACCGCGATTATACTTTACTCTTTCACCCCTCCCTCCACCTCCTCCTCCTTCTGGTCTAACTTGACCTACATACGTTTAATTAAATCGTAACTGATCAACTCGCGAGATACCGCGAACGATTAATACCACCGCCGGTAGGTGTGAAGCTCGTTTTTCTTCACAGGAAAATTCTTACACCTTTATTTTCATCCTTTTTACAACAGCTTTGTTTTTTATGCTTGATCGTTAAGCGGTGGTGATTGTTCGAATTGATAGGAGAGTGTGAAACAAATATTCTTAGAGGTGACAGAATGTTCCATTCTATTTGCAGTTGCTCGACATTACACCGTGTGTTAAAGTAACACTTTAACTACAAAGTTAATTTCTCCGTGAGATCCGAAGCTGATAAGGAATTAAGGAGAAATTTAGGATCCCCTCGTGGCTACTTACAGGTCACCCAAGTATTAACAAGAATTAATACAAATCGGGGAACGTAAAACGTGTGCCCAAGATTCGTTTCTTTATCTCAGTAGGTCGAATGACGTCACCGATTACAATCACCAACTAAATTCAGCGATAAACAAGTTGATTAGATGTATCGATCTAACTATCTAAATAAAAATCCCACATTTTCACGATGAAAACGTGAATTCGATCGAAACATCGTTCCCCGATCCCCTTCGCTGTTTCCTCTTTGATTTTGCGACAAGAGGGGCACACCGAAGATAGACGTGTAATGAGGAAGATAGCTGGTCGAGGAGATGAACGACGCAACGGCACAAGATGGAGGTGGAGGGTAGAAGTAGCAGCAGGAGGCGGAGGTTGGACGAATCGATGGCACTCCGCGCGAAGAATCGAGAAGGAAGGTGTCGCGGTAGCGAGAAATGGAACCCTTCACATTTGCTGCCGTGGCTCGAAGAGGGCCGTCATTATAATACCGAACGTCGCTGTTCTCGCTCTCTCTCTCTATCTTTATCCTCTCTTCTTCGCGATTCTCTGCTCGTTAGATCGGCTATGTACGCACGCAAGAATTCGCACTCGATCACTTTTCTTTTGCCATTTCCTATTTATCTACGTACATACATATAATGTATATATACAGATAGACAGACGTTCGTGTCGCGACACTTCTACTTGGATGCAATCCAATTTGCTACCCCATCCATGTTATGACACAATAAACTTTGATTATCATGATATCTCGTTTCTGGAGGCTCCAGGAGCACGTCATTATAATGTGCTCGGTTCCTCGTTAGCTCTACCAGACGAGCCTTTCGTTCAACGACGACGACAACGACGATGACGACGACGACGACGATCTGCCACGATTACTCCGGATGGAATTTTTCCATTAGCTCGTAACACGAGCTCAGAGACTGGAGAACAGAGTGCAAAACGAGAGATTGAAATGCATTTCGTGTTTTTTTCTTTTTTTCTCCTTTTTTTCTCTCCACTCTATATCTATCTTCCATATGTAGCCCTCTTCAATTGAAATTAGAGATGGAAGGGTAAATTAATTAAAATAACCGAGTAGTCTGTTGGGAAAATGTAAAAATTTCATCATCGATCTTTCCTCTTCTCTCTCTCTCTCTCTCTCTCTCTCTCTCTCTCTCGTGTTGCGAGTTTCATTAAAACAAGTTTGTGAAATGGACACGCAAACCATTGAAATCGTGCTTTTGTTATCAGGTTGGAATGGGGGGGAGGTCGGAGCTGCGTGTCACGTGATAACAAAAGGAAACGGTGCCGAGCCGAAATAGATGTTATATACACACTTGGAACGGTCCGTCGGTCTCTTTCACCTCCTTTTTACACACCCTCTCTCTCCACCCTCTAGCATTCGAAGATCGCTAAGTATTCCGTTTAGTCGAGCGACTCGAGTCGAACGATTCGGGATGAATCGTCTCCAACACCCCCCCGCGTTCGCGTTTTACGTAGGCGTCGAACCGTATATAACGATCGAGCGGAACACAATGATCGAGGAAAGGGAGAAGCCTGCGATTCTACGTCGGTGACACCTGATACCGCGTAATTAGATGGGGCGTGTAGCTACGGGGGGCTCGAATGTTCAACGATCAGAATGTGACCATAGAGGAGAGAGGGGTATGCGGTGCAATCGACTCTTTCAGGGTTGAACCATATTTTTAACTTTCCACCACTTCTTCTTTCTCTCTTTCTCTTTCCTATATTTCACACGGTGGAAATTTTGCACAGTGGGATTTTCAGCTGAAACGTTGTTTAAATTGGCGGATGTTTGATGCGAATTCGTAAAACGTTTCCCTCGAGAAATCCTACTCTTTTTCTTCCCTTTTCCTTCGTCTCTTTTCAGCATGGTGGCACGACGAACGCAAAATTCTGCTGCTCGATGCGGTATTTTCGAAGCGTGTAAATTCAGTCGACTGAATTCTTTCATGAACCCCGGGTAACGAGCCAGGCGTGCATCGGCGATCCGTGACACAATGACAATGGATATATACGGGGATGGTGTAATGCTACTGTGCACACCGATACACGTCCGACGATCTATCGAAGGGATGAAGAGGGTAATGAAGAGGTGTTGAACCGTATCCCATAAACCCCTATCGCGTCGCGAGAACCAAGGGTCTCTTTGCATAATAACTTACAGTTCGCTCATCAGTTACGGGTTTTAACCAATTACGGGGGATATTAATGGGGGAAATTCGGCGGGGGTAGATCGTGTGTCCCAAAACACAGGACACTCGCTCACGGGGGGATGAGACACGTTTCGTGTGTACCTCGTACGTTGAAATCGTTCGTCGAGGGATTTTCGTATAACGTCCTGCTGCGACGTTAAATATGCTCCTAGGAAATATTTGCTTGCCTTCCGTGCGTTCGCATACCGACGCCATTAACGTTTTTTTTTTTTTCTTATAATGCGTTGATACGTACACTTGGATCCGTTGGAGATACTCGAATTAAAAATTCGAAGTGGCGTTGAGTTTTCTTTGTTCACTGTGAACTGGATCGCTGATAATCCACTGATAACGATAAGTAACGGAAGTCAATATTCTTGGACTTTGAAACCTTTTGAAACTGGAGCAATATTTCCTCGATTTTCATTTGGGAGTCAATATCTCAAAAATGAAAAATTTCCATTGAGTTAATTGAAATTTAAATGGTCCAAAGTGTAAGTGAACGTCGTTGCTCGTTAATGTCCATTTATCTATTTCATAATTCTTTTGAGATTTATGGAGAACTGCACATTGACGGAAGCAGGAAACGCGAAATTTCCCATGAATGTCGATTAATCCGACACAAGAGGCGCAGGTACCGAGTTCCCAAGCGATTTCACGGCTTCGTGGATTGGGCGAAACGTTTTCTTCTCTCGGACAAACAGGAATCGCGGTAGAACGAGTCAGTCATAACAAGGAAGGGGCGGTTACTTTGTGGTCACTGACGATCGAGGAAACAGTTTTCCCGTAACTCTCGACAGCAACGACTTAGAAAACAGCGTGATACCGACTCCAGGTGTTAATAATCCTCCCCTAATTGTCCCACCTCCACCACGGATAATTCCCATTAAACGTCGCTAAATACTTGTTTGTATACAACCCCCGCTGATCGACCAGACTCTTTTACACCTTCCTTGAATGGCAACGATGGATTTCCTACCATCTTTAAGAAACTCCAGAGTTAAAATTGTAAACCGTTTTTCTATCATCACAAAATTTCCTCTTATTTAAGTCTCCCGTTAAAAAATAGAAAAGGAAAAACGAATTCCTCGTCGATAGAGGTACAAAGAAATTCAACAAATTTATCCAATAATATTGTAGAACGAAAAATTTCATTAAGAATATTCATCAGTCTACGTCCTTCACTGGAGTATAATTTCAGCAGTGAACCCGGAAATACGAAATTCCTTGTTGACACGTACGTAGAACGAGAGTTGCACCATAAAGGCGACACCGTAACGACCGGGTGGGCGTTTGATAAGGGACTCTGACTGGGATGGTGGTTGGTTGAGCCCCGATTTAATGGATAGAGGACAGATTCTGCAGATACATCAGAAGGCCGGCGCGATATCTCTCGTGTAAATCAGAACAGAAGCACGTCGTCCTCTACCTACCTCCCTCTCTCTCTCTCTCCCTCTGTCATTCTGATACCGTATCCTCTAACCCCTCGAATGTTTCGACCACCCTCTATACATCGATCCGTGTCTCTTTTTCCACCTTTGACTAACTTTTGCCCCCTTTCTCTCTAACCATGCATTGATACTCGCCTCCTCTGCTAGGTCTCGCCTCTTTCTAAACGCGACAGATTGCATCGTGTTTAATGGCAGATGATGCGACACTTTTCCCTCTTCTTTTTCCATCTTTCTCTCGAAGAGGTGACGAGAGATCGGATCGAAGTAGACGATGTGCTTAAGGGTCGGTTTTTTCTACGCTAGCTGGGCAGATTAGGTGAGATGAAGAGAGATTAGGAGCGCTTCTCTCTACCCTCGTTACGTACATTAAACCGGGGTTAAGACTGCTTTTCTCTGTTCTCCACCAATCGATGGTCTTAGCTTTCACGAATAGCGTTGCAAATTTTTGCTGCACTATCCTCGATCGATAGGTATTCGACGGTAGTTTGTATTTGTCAAGAAACGCAGTGAAATTGGAATCGAAGTGTAAGAGGGTTCGATAAAAAGTGAAATATGACGGTTCATTGGTATCGATGATTTTATTGCATTGGATCGATTCATTATTTACAATAGGGGACACATACATATGCATTTTCATCTACTCTACCGATTATCTACATATATAACGTTTCTTTAATTTCGCCTGTTTAATCATGCTTAATTAATTCGTCGTTTAATGGCGGCTTACCTAGTCGGTGCGGTAGAAACGTGAAATACGAGTTGATTAAGTTCTCCATTGGAGGAATCACGTTCGAATATTGCTACAACCGGATAGAAAAGAAACGAAGCAAGAAAAAACACGAAAAAGTAGAAAAGATCAAAGGTTCAACTGAAAAAAAGAAAGATGAAAAATACAGAGAAAAATAATGTATCAATTTTCGAAATCGCGAGACGTAAATAAAAATGCATAAGAAGAGACAAAATAAAAAAAACAATCAGATACACGCGCGCGAGAAACGTAGAACAGCGAGCGAACTGTTTTCGCTATTTTTTCTTTTTTTTTCTTTATTTCTCCCATTCTATTGCGAAGCTCGTTATTTAAAAGAATAGCCGACGATCGATCGTGGGACATATGTACCTAGGCGCAAAAGATTCGACAACAGGTAGTTGGTAATTAACGGCTAACGCTTGTCTGTATTTATTTTTTTTTTTCTTATTTTTCGCTTGTGTCACTACGCGTCACTTAAAAGCTACTATCACACCGATTTATACATTTTCGCCTAAGGAGATAGATTAGATAATGCGATGATGGTCGACGTGTCTCGACGTTCTTGCTTCTATTTACCAGGGGAAAAAGCTCCTACGCGAGCTTGGCGAACACGAGAAAGAGAAACAATTTTCTTGTCCCCGTACTTTTTCTCCACTTGCTTTATTTTTCCTTTTCTTTTTTCCAAACGAAACAACCGGTTACCATTCTTACCCACTCCATTTTTCAATCATTATTTCCATCGATGATTCACGGTAGCGTTCTAACGAGATCACGCTCTGTCACAGGTACAAATATTTACAAGTATTTACATAAATAAGTAATCATCTCTCGCAGGATACCATCGATTGAGCTTTCATGCGACGATTAATCATGGGGGTACCCGTTTCCAATATACGCTTCCACATCCTTGTTTCCTCTCTCTCTCTCTCTCTCCCTCTCTTTCTCTCATTCTCACTCTCTCTCTCTCTCTATGTCTGTTGATTTATCTCCCAACGCGGTTTATTTCGCTCGATACGGACCGATTATTTGCATTCACCTGTTATATATATATGTGTGTATATACATATATATAGATATATGTATATTCACGCTCTGTATTTTGCAGCTAGCAACTGCTCGTTCGGTTAAAATATCATTGTCCTGGTTGGAATTGTCCGCGGCGAGTCGTCTAATTCGATTATTCGTGGTGTTTGCCCGGCGTTTTTGCACCTCGCCGTCGCGTTCATCCTCGAAATTAAGAATATCACTATCGTGTATGTCGTGGAAATACGCGTTTAACCGTTTCAATCGATGCATCCCGGCATCGATATTTACCGATGTTTTTCCACACCTGTCTGACGTTTTCTTTGCCGCTTCGAACATCGGTTACCGGGCGTATCGATCGAATTCAGAAAAATGTGTCTCGATCGTATATAGACAGTTTCGAAACGAGGTACAGTTACATACATATACTCGACGAAGGAAAAAAAAAAGAAATCCATCTGTCTCTGCAGGGGAGGGGGGAAAAAACATCTCGTCTGCTGAATGAATAATTAGACCTGAGATTAAATCTTACGGTAAAACAGGAATAATCTCCCTCGATTTGGTTGCTTTGTGTGTGTGTGTAGATGAGGTAGTTGGTTGTCTCGAAACCATGCAGTAACACGTACACGTCCACCATTGATCGAAGTCTCTGCCACGAGGTCTCTTTGGTTTAATCATCTCTTCTTGGTCGTTGAAAACAATGGGTTGTTACTTTCGTCGGCGAAACATCGCCGAATAACTTAATCTATACCGATAACTTTCAACATATCTCTCTGTCTCTCTCTCTCTCTCTCTCTTCCATCATCGCAAACTTGAAGAGAATTTTCTTATGGAAACTTTGAATTAGAGATCCGTTCACTTCGAGGGCTGCGTCAATTGTCCAATGTCCCCGGTGTAACACGGTGGACCGAGGATCAGAGGACACTGAGTTTTCCTTGGAAAATGAATACCATCGGCGCCAGCCTGTCACAACATTTTGCTCGGGTAACTGGTCGAGCCGGGCGGCGGAAGCAAGAAAGG
>NW_017100229.1:1113262-1129250 GCF_001263275.1 Habropoda laboriosa | reverse complement strand
CGTGATGAACAGACGCGTAACCGGACTGCTGATTCTGACTCTGTGCTGAAGTACCTAGGCCGTTTATCACCGGTGAACCGATGTCGTGAAGCTTCCTCATGTGCTTCTTCAGATCGAAGTTCCTGCAGAACCCTTTGCCGCAGATCGTACACGAGAATGGCTTCTTGTCGTTGTGCGTGTGCATATGGAACGTCAGATTGTAGATCTGATGGAACGCCTTGTTGCAGATGTTACACTTGTACGCCTTTTCTCCGCTATGCGTCAGCTTGTGATTCTTGTAATTCCCCTTCTGGTGGAACCCTTTCTTGCAGTGCTCGCAGACGTACGGTTTGAAGTTCGCGTGGATACGCCTGTGGGTGTTCAACGTCGAGCTCCGGTTGAACGCTTTGCCGCAGGTAGGACACTGGTGCGGCTTCAACTCCGTATGGATGATCTTGTGCCTGCACAAAGTGCTCGCCTGGCGAAAACCCTTTCCGCAGATCTTGCATATGAACGGCCTAGCGCCGGTGTGAACCGGCATGTGTCTTGTCAAGTTGTAGTGAGCATTGAACACCTTTGCGCAAACCGAGCAGGTGAAGGTTTTCTGTTTATTGGTCGTGCTTAGCTCGCTATTTCGCGGTCCGGGGCTCTTTTTCTCACGTTGACCCTCCGTTGAGATTGCGTTCAGGCTCATCTTCGAGAAAGCCTTTTGTAGGGTGGCTGGAGGTGGAGAATTTTGTGGTACGGTTGGAGTGGTGGGCGACGGAGCCGGGAATGCGCTTAGTAACGAGTTCGGATGATAATAGAGAAAGGAATAAGGTTGCAGTAGATTCGGATGCCTCAACGTTGGCACGTATTTCTTGAAGGCTGATTGTAAGTGTGCCGAATAGGTTAAGGAAGGAATACTTGGCGGAGGAGGATGCGGTGGTGTCTGTTGATTGTTGCTTCGTTCGGTGAGACGTTTGTCCGGTTCCATGATTTTCGCGATAGAGAAGGTCAAGTTCTTGCAGGGTGCCGGTGAGGTAACTCTTTCTGACGGGAGGCTAGTCGGTGGCCATTCGGTCGCCATTGTGCTGCCGGTGGAGAACGGTTGCATGGTAGAGACCTGGAAATGAAAACATACCGGGAATCAGTTTGTTTTATCAGTGGACAGATAGTCGGTTTGTTTTCACGCTCGATGCCGCGGGGAGACGCGACGGGTGTGGGCAACAACGAATCCACCCTTGTATTAAACGCCGCCCATTTACGATCGTCCGGCTAATTTCATGGCGCTTATAAATGTCCTGGGGATTGTTTTAATTCGAGGCTATTTCCAGAGAAACGTGCTAAGTAATTATAAAAATTGAAAGAGGTAGGGTACGAACAATTCTGACAACTAATAGCGAGAACACCTTGCACAAAAAAGAAAAAATAGTTAAAGTAGGAATTTAATGGAGTAGGTATTAAAACGTTCGAGAGAGGAAAAATATCACGAGAAGCTGAGCTTGCGTCGATTACAAAAGAAAAATGTTAAAAATTTTTAAACAATTATAGAGAAGAATAGATAAAGAAAATGTCTTTCAATCGTAATCAAATCGATAGGTTAAATAGGTAACACGGCGCGCCAACGTGCACGAGGGCCGTAGAGGTCGCATAATGGGAGAGTAGCCAAATCATGGCGATCAATTTGATGACTTCGAGGACCGTCGTTAGTGGCCTCCGCGATCCTCCCTTCGCAGAAGTCTGTTAGTGTTTTAGTGCGCGTACGTACACATAGGGAGCAGAACGGAACCCACATGTCGGCGAATCCGAGTGAAACATGTGGTACCGCTATTATATCCACTCAATTGGCCCTCGTGTTGACATAAAAAAAGTACTGCTCGGCAATGAACGATGGGGGCTGGCAAACGTCGAACGGCGACGGAGAAATGCTCTATTTCGCACTTCGTCTCTAACCTAAACTCTAAACACCGTCGACTTACATTTCTCTTCCCGCTGTTTTTCAAATCAAAATCTTCTCGATAATAATTAAAAAAGAAAAACAAAAAAAATGATCGATAAAAAAAAATCACGTGATCTGAAATGATTCGTAAGAATATAGTTCGATCTAATTACGTATGCATACGCAATTTGAATGTTGATTCGCGGGCAAAATAGCATGAATATACAGGTAGCCATTAAGCATGTGCAACATGGAAAAGGGGGATGAATGGCGGGTCTGAATGAGTCGCGAAATGGTCAGCACAGTTGAAGAGCAAGCTTCCCCGAGGTATCACGGAAGGTTTGCACGTCGAAAAGTAGAAATGTTTGCTCCGTAGAATGGCGTTATGTTTGGACTTGGAATGACGGTTGGAATTGGATAGGACTGCTGGCTGGTGGCTTCGTAAAACACTCGTTCCCTACGTTCCACGATCCTCTACCACTAAAAACGAACCACCACACCGAATAACTTACATTCATCTCTGTCTCTCCGAGAAAAAACGAAAAAAGGATGAAAATTCATCTATAAATTAGAAATTTTCAACTATAAAAAATTCCATATAACCAACAGCGAGAGATATGAAATGTCGAAGAGCGACGGTGTCTGTTTAACCACGATGAAAAATGCATGCTTCCAGAAACGATGGAAATACCGAACCACCCCTCTGGTCGACAGGGTGGAATATGACGCAGTGGTCCTGCCCAAAAGCTCCGCCCATTAGCCGGTACCTTTCGATTGTCCCACGTCGAAAGGCAGCCCTAATAACCAGGGAACAAGGAGCGGAAAAGCAAGCCTGGTGTGAGAAGCGAGGACTCGAGAAGGGAAACGATCTCGTCGCGCACCCCCGTAACGCCCCTATGACCTATAGAATAAGCGTAGACGTCGACGTTCATCGTCATGGAAGCCGCGCAACTGTCGTCGAAAAAATGACAAAGGATATGATTATGTGCCTTCGAGTGGTCCCCAAAAAACGTAAGCTTCGAACAAGCAACCCTCCTCAACTACAACATTCTACACTCTGACCGTCTTTCTTTCTCTAAGTCTCTTTTACAAGCTTCTTTTTTCTTCTTTCTTCCTCTTAGCTTTCTCTTTCTTAATGAACAAGTTTCTTCCACCAACTGTCTCTCCCGCCTACTTTGCACTTTTCCCTCACCGCCTTTATCACGCTTGTCTTTTTCACTCCCCTTCTCGCCCTTTGCGTTACATTTCCCTCTTGCCACTCTTCCTCCTCCTACTCCTCTCTTCTTCTTCTTCGTTTCCTTTGCACCACGTTTTCTCTTTTACGATTCAAATACGCGTCTCTCTCTTTCACACTGAACGTGTCACTCGAGCTTCGTCTTTGTCTAACGTATGATGTGGTGGTTTCAACGTCGTTGTATCCGTCTCTCCTTCTCTCTCTCTCTCGCTCTCTCTCTTCGTCTTTGTCTAACGTATGATGTGGTGGTTTCAACGTCGTTGTATCCGTCTCTCCTTCTCTCGCTCTCTCGATCGCTCTCTCTCTCTCTCTCTCTCTTCCGCGCTTATCATCGCTCGCCGTTTTGTAAGCCGTCGCAGTTGAACCGGGCCACGAGAAGAAGAGGCAAAACTAGTGGGGTGAAATGGTGGGGATCGAGGCGACACGATTGGCCAACGGGTCTATCACCCCCGGAAAAGTGACAGGGGAGGGGAGAGTCGTTGGGGATGTGGTGGGGGCCAGTATTGTTACAGTACTTAACGAGCGGTCGAGGTAATCAGTATTGCTCCTTGCGGCTGCCGACAATTCTGCCAATTTGCCTCAATCGCGGTTCGAGCATGGCCGACCCACACTCAGGGACCATTTTGTTTTCTTTTATGCTCGATCGGGATCGATTTACCCGAAATTTATAGGACAGAAACATTTTTTTACGAGTCACCCTATGTTGACAGACGTACAATTTCATTTTCATCTTGGTTCTCGAACTTTTTGAATTTTTCTCAGATCGATCAGGATATATTTGTCGTTTTGTTAGAGTTGTAGATATTGACGGGGGTATTTTTCGATGCCACTCGACGATTACCGAACCCCCTTGCCAGGTGAGATCGGCGTTAAAATGTACAAAGTTTACCGATGCGGTTACAAATGGTCCGAAGAATTCAATCATCCCCTGGTAAACTATTAGACGACGTCGGTTGGGATCGCTGGAACCCGAAGAAAGTTGAAGGAGCTCGAAGGAACTTGAAATGGCTTTGCAAATTTACCCGTCCCTTTGTCGACCCATTAATTATCTCCTACCCCATCAACGATCGACCTTTCATTTTCTTATTCCAATTACTTCTTGGTTGTCGGAATCGTTGTTCTTTGATCGAGGGTTCGAACCCTTTAGCTGTAACCGTGCTTCAAGAAAGAATTGTATAGAAATTTTTAGATATAACTTGTCTATTTGCCTCTCACAGCTAACCTCCAAGTGGGTTAAGAAGTATTCCGAGAAGTTATTCTATCCACAGTTGATGGAATCGATAGGTATAGCGAGGTCGTAAATTATCCCTTTCGTGGCCCAACTATTTATTTCGAGATTTTCTTGTTTATCATCTCTAATGAGATTCCAATTCTTGTTGGAATACTCGAGTGGAACATACGCGTTCTTCTATAGTCACGAAAGAGTTAAACGTTACGTCGTGTAAAGTTTCTCTTTGTTAAGTATTAGGGCGCAGAGAATTTTTTTAAATAGACTTCAATAAAGGAACTATTCGTGTACTTTGACACCTAACCGATTCCACAGCCTTGCTTTATCTTTCCCACCAACTGTACCTCCTAATACACCATTAAAACTACAGGTTGACACGTATCCATCAAGATAAAACCCGGCCAACCCCGAAATATTCGGCAAGGATGATTCGAATCAACGGGCCTCCCCAATATGAACATTCCAAACGAGGAAGGGTCGAGTGGTGGGCGGATAGGAGTTTTGCGTGTACAGAGTGCATCAATCAGCGGCTCCTTCTGCGAATAATACTCTGTTCATGAGGTCACACGGCTATCGCTCTTTTCCCTTAAGTGGGCGATAAGGAAATAAGCTAGCTCGAATCGAATCTTATTGCTTAACTTTCTCAACAATCGCTGCTTCATCGTAAGAAGATAGCGTGTGCAAAATCGTGTCGCGAGTGCTTTTAATTCTACGCCTTTAATTCTAAGGTAGAATAGAAAACGACCATTTTCTATTTCGAAAATTAACAGCTGTTTTCACCGTTGCAAGGTAGCAAGACAGAAGAGAAATGACGCAGTTCTCGCGAGAGAGAGCTGTGCCAGACGCCGTGTAATTTTTATTAGAGCGTCTCAAGGTCCGCTCGACGTCTTTGGTGTTGGAGGAGGCCCATTAGCCAGAGCCACCCTCATTGTTCCATCCCTGACACTCGGGCTTCCGTGATATGGCGCGTGAACGGTTGACATATAATTAGCATTTGGGGTAACGAAAGCTCGACTGAGGATGACAGCAGGCACAATACACACCCACTTGGTTATCCTCTGTCCCATAACTCGGCCACAAACCCGCCCTTTCTGTCCCGTTCAACCGACCGTCGCGTACCCGTAAGCCGATTCGAAAATTAGCCGGCTTATAATCGGTCTAAGGGGTCCCTACGCTTTCTCAGCGAAATTTTTTTCCACGATCACCGCCGTCCCTCTCTAATTTCCAACTGCCACGGGCACGAAAGTGGACGTGGTAAGACATTTATTACGTGGGCGCGTGAGATTTCTGAAATGGTCGAATTTTGAGAAGAGATCGTTCTACGAGTCTCGTGGAATTATGAAAGTACAACTATTTACAGAAAATATGAGGAAAATGTTGTAAAAAATGCAGATAAAGAGAAAGGTGTAGAGAGCGGGAAATTCAAATAACAAATGGAAAAATTCGAACGCTATTTTGTAAATCAAAGTCGATATTTGTATTGTATGCAAAAAATCACGTGCTCTAACATAATTGAGCTAATTTATTTGCAAAAACTTCGAGATACCTCGACAACAAGGTGCTCCTTTTTCAAACACGAAAGGTACAAATCCACAAATTCGTCGGTCGCTCGAAATATATTCCGTGCTCTCTAAAAAAAAAAATCCAGAGCGAGAGAAGAACGTTAACAAAATTCCGGATTAGAGATGCACGGGGCTCGAGTCGAAATTGTGGAAAAATTGTTTATTCCGTTTGGAGGGACGGCAAACCGTTTGGAACTCGAGTTGTAATTGTGTGCAAGGCTGGAGAGCGAGGGTCGGGAATGAAAACGATCTGGTGCTTTTTTTCCGGGAATTTAAACGCGCACCATGACTCCTGATTTCGAAGTTTCGCGTTATGAGGAGGACTCGCGGAGAGGGTGATTTAAAGTTAATTGGAGAGTGGTGGTGGCAGAGGCGAAGAGAGGCGAGGAGGAATAAATTGCGAGTAAAGGAAGGGACGAGGGAGGGAACGGTGCTATGTATATTCCACCGCGGTGTATTCTGAATTAAGTCGCTCAGTTGTGCGCCGTTTACTTTGCTCCTCGACTGCTCTCGAATCGTGCACAGGAAAGAGGTGGCGAAGGGTGGAAGGTTGGAGAACGGCTTAATTTTAAGGAAGTTTGGCGGCTGTATCGCGCCAACTTTAATTTTATCGTTGTCGAACAACGTTACCGCCGAATGTGTTTCTCTAAAACGACATGTCTCGATAATACTTGAAAATTGCTTTTCGTGCATCGTGCCCCTCTCTCTATCTTCATTTACCGCCAAACTTTCTCTTTACAGTTGAACTTGGAGATATACACGGTACTTCCACGCCACATGTGAAAATTAATCGTGTTCCGCGTTTCGAAATTCGGTTAGAAATTGCACGAACGATTCTCAAGGGAACACCGTATATTTTGTTTGTACGTACGATATACGTATATTAATTTTCGAAGATTTGTTTCACAGACACGTGGAATTTCGCTGGGAAAAAAACGGAGAGACGGTACAATAGCGGCATTGTTTAAAACGAAAACGAAGTGATTCCAAAGAGCCCTGCGTATGAGCAAGCGTGCAAGGGTCGAAGAAGAGAAGGAAAAAAAAAAAAGAGAAAACGAGGAGAAAAAATCGGTGCCCACGTGCGTGGCCGTATGAATACAGGCGGCTTTCCAAAATGGCAACGAGTCCCGCTGGGCTCGATGCATCTCGAATTCACGTAGTTCGACGTATCGTCGAGTCGAGCTGAGTTGGCGGGGGGTTCACAGCTGCGCAGTCTACGGGGGTTTGTTACCCCTCGCCCCGTGGCGTTTCAACTCCCGGTTGGAACACCTCGTTATCACCGATTCGTCCTTTTCGTTCCTGCCCTTAAGCCTGCTCTTCAATTTCCCTCGTTTTTTTCTACCTTCCACAACATTTTTTTCCTTACTTCGACTGTACAAGTTGTTTCTGTTCAAATCTCATCGCGAATTCTCGAAGTTGTTTTCGCTACCAAAATTACAATGGGTTGTTCTGTGAATTCGTAGGGAAATTTAGGAAAAAGTTGGTTAAAAAATTGCCCAACTATTCGCTGTACAATTCTTTGTACAATTTGCAAGGACCGATCCTGAGTGTTGGAGAGAGTTTAGGTTGGTAAACGAATTTTCAGGGTTAATTGTTAATCGTAATGGTTCCATAATAGTTGGTTTATCGAGGAACAAGAAGAAAAGAGTCGGTAAATTAAATGTAAGAGGGCACACGTGCCGTAGGACTACACGAGTCGAGGATCGCCTCAGCGGGCTCCGTCGACTCCGCCGTCTGTGCGCGTTCATTTCGCATATTTCGGCGTCGTTGCTGCTCCCCGCTGACAATGGCCGCGTAACTTGAGATCACCGGCCTTCGTCAAACATAATGACGATCGCCAACGACGATCATAATAGTCTCACGGAATAATAAGTGGGATAAAAGTCAGGAAAACAATTGGTACCGCCATTGTCACTTCGCGGCCCATTCAGCCACCCCACAGGCCTGTTTGCGTTGAGCTCGTTTTGTCGAGAAACTCCACCGAACGCGATGGGAATCGTTCACTCTCACAATGCTGGAAATCAAATTATTATCGACTCGCTTCAGGCTATGATCGCTCCACTTCCTCTGGCTTGCAAACGTACATTCATTCTTCCGAGGGTTTCTTCAACAATTATACAGGGAATTAAATCGTTTTTGTACGACTTGAGAAGAAATTACCACTACTTCCACGTGGAACCACGAATTCTTTCATATAATTTAATTTCCAATTAGAGAAGAATTTCTGGATCTGAGAGGACGACTGGTCCAAGTCCTTTGTTGTAATTTTACGGCAATGATAATTTTAGTAAAAATAATATTTATTAATTAAAGTATGATTTCTTATTGACTTGTTTCGCTAATTTTTGACCATCGTAAAATATGCTTATTTATGCCTTATATATGTAACTGAATTTTAAAAAATTGCAGAAAATGGAGTTACTGACTTTTAGTCTGACTCTGAAGTGTACAGATTTGTTGAAAGATTGCAGAAGTCTGACAAGAAGATGGCAAGAGCTCCGAAATCTCGATCCCTCAGATCGACGTTAAAATAATCCCGAAAGAGTTAGGATACCAGAGGATTTAATATCGAGAAATTAGCCAGAAATCTGCCTGTAAGAAGGATTTCTTATCGCAGTTGAATTTTGCGAGTCTCACAGAGGACCGTTTGGCCGTTCTTATTCCCAGACGACTCCTCCCACTGCTCTAAACAATGTACATTAACAAAAGAGGTTTCTCGTGAGGCATGCCGCGTGTACGTTGGCTTGTACGTCTGCGAGCGCCCTTCCGCCGCTTCCGCTCGCGCTATTCAATCGCGATCACGATTCTCGAAAGGAAGAATGGACCAAACTCGACACCAGCAGGGGATACTGCAAACGTTGGATAGGGGTGGCACCGGAAGTCTTGCGTGCCATTTGCCTCGTACGACATACTTATCCAAGTCTTGAAGAATCATCGGATGGTGAATGAGGGATCTCCTTGAGTTGGCGCGTGCCCGGCCGCCTCCGGATGACGAGTCTATAGTTCACCTTTAAAATGATCAACCTACGCGGTGTCGTATTTTCTTTTCACGGAAACGGAACGCCGGATGACGGAGAACGCCTTCTTTCGAGACGCCAAACCATTCGACCAAACACCCTTTATTTCAAGCCACTGATTCTTGCTTTCGATATCTTTGTCTTAGCTTTGGAAAATTATACGTTTGAATTTCTTTCAGTATGGATCTTTGTGGAACTAGAGAATGAAAAATTGTCATTCACCCTGTACAATCCTGTCCTTAAGTATTACATTAGGAGCTAAACACTGTCGTCGCAAAATTATTAAAAATTAAATCTGTGACACTGCGGTGTTAAATCTGACGAAGAACTTTAATTTAAGTCATATTGTCCTAATTCTTATGAACAGCAGTGCACCTATGCTACTTAATGAAACGATTAGTCAAAAGTCAAAAGTTATTACCAAGGCAAATAAAAAAAATTCGGAAAGAAATAAAGTAAGTTGACAAAGAAAAGGTTCCTTGGAACATTTGATCGTTGAAGAATGAAACGAATGCAGAGTGCACGGTGTAGTTCCTTGACAAAATCGTGAACGTAACAGCGCTACGGGGGCTAGACGAAACATGATGGCGCGTTTCTCGCATTTTCCCGAGGATATTGTTCTACCTGGCAGAAGTTCACCGTCCTATGCCGTGTTTCTCGAAATCGCGAAATAAATTTCCTACGGCACGAACGAGCAAGCTGGGCGAGCAAAGCTCGTGGGAGGAGTGGATAGAGCATGAATAGTCACACGCAAATCCCGTCACGGCTATTGGTTCCTTATCAGATATCAGTTATGTGCTCGATTTGGGGTGCGTGCAGCCTATTACATCTGTGATCCATTGATAAGCACGTCAAATCCGCCAACAACACACACTCCCGGCCTGGGCGAGCCGCCATTCGAAGCCCCTCTCGAAACCGCACTTCCTCGCTACTCGAATCGATTACTGAGACCTTCCCGCGATTGGAGTAGCTTCGATTCAACCTGTCTTACGGCGTGTCTCAATCACTCGTCCCACCGTTCTATCCTTCGTCCCTTTACCCGACTACCAACAAATTATCAACTTCTACCATCGTTTCCGAACTTGATCGAATGTTCCACTGAATTGCAATGCGTGCAACGGAAATTCGTCCCTATTGTTACCACGATACAGGATATCTTCGTTTAAGTGGCTGAATTATTTTGTTAAGAATTCGTCGTTTATCAATTTTTGATCGAGTGCTCGTATGCGTCCCACGAAGTATTCGAGCTATCTATTCCAAAGTTTGCACACCTGTTCGCGTATATTTTATCAGGGTACCTGAATTTTTTCGTAGAAATCTACTCGATAATTACGGAGATATCCTACTTTACTTTACGTGACTGCTAAGTTAGAGAACGTCTTCGGATGGAAATGTTACAAGTTTCGATAAAATACTATCTCGAAGGAGATTGATAATTGAAGAAAGGATGAGTTGGACAGTGGAAAACGTGCGAAAGACGTTCCGTTACGATCGTTGATCGCACGTATCCCCTTTTAGGGGTTAAGTGTCTACCGATTCTGACGGGTTAAAGTGTTGGAAAGAACTAGTCCGACGGCTGCCATCTGCCACCCCCAACCCCCGGGGGTTTCTAGCGGCGGACGCAGAAGCAGAGAGCTCAGAATTCTCGCGAGTGGCTTGGACGGCTCAATGCCTTTAACCGTCTCTTGGCCACCCTCGAGAAACCACCCTCTCTTTCTCTTCCTCTCTGCTCTTTATTCTACCGTGAACCATAGCGCGAGGCTTTTCATACAAGATTATATAGGATATTACGCATTAAATGTCGCAATTCGTTTTCTGCCCTCTCCTGTCTCTTCACGACCTCTCTCTCCCTCTCCTCTTTTCGAATCGTTCAAACACGATGGAGAACGCCAGAGGGGGTGAAACTCCCTAACCGCGGAAATGGTTTACTCAGAAAAATTGGAAAAGACACACCAGCATCGAACGGTCTGTTATATTTACTCGCGAGAACGATCCTTGGCTTTTCTTCGCTTCCTCTTCGGGATCAAGGATGGTGGAAGGAGGATTCTCGTTTCTGTAAGTCGGAATGAAAAGTGCTTTCCATGCGTGACTTCATGAAAATTGGAAAGCAATCGGGGAGGCAAAGATCCTTCATCTTGGATAATTCACTTTCAATTTGTTTTATTATAATTTCTAAAAAGAAATAAATCAGATCTAAACGAGATGAAATTCTTTCGTTAAAGATCGTCTTTCGTGCACACATCTGCCCCACAAATAAAATTAATTCCTCCACGGAATCTCCTTCGTTCTCTCCAATCTTTCCAATTAATTCTCGCATAAAATAATTCACCAACGAAAGGGTAAAGAGTTGACTCCCTTCCACTTAAAAATCTGCACGGCATAATAGAGGAAACGAGAAGCTGAAGGGGAAACGGAACGAAGAAGGAGAGAAGGATAGTTGTACGACAGAAAAAAATGTGTCGTTCATACGGCCCACTCCCCCAATTTTTCTGATGCAGCACGAAAGCAGCAGCTGGCCCGTTTCGTGAATCCCATTTGAATAATTCCATCGTCCTGGCGCGTGCCGACGCTTCGTCTGGACCTTCAACTCGATCGTCCACGAGATTGGTCTCTTTCCTCCGTCTCGTCGATCTCATTGGTCCATCTGACGAGGGACACGTGGCCGGATGTCGGTCTACTACCTTCCAAGCGTTTCCGCTCGCTGATGAATAATACCGTCTCGCCTCGTACCGCAACGCTCGTCTTTCGATCGATCCTTTGTTCGCCTACTATACACTCTACCGTCTTTGCTGCGCCTCGCCGCAAAGGTGTGCACACGGGACCTCGAGATCGCTCTAATTCCTTCGTGCAAGAACCTCTGACGGATTAATTTTCTGCGGTACGCTTGGTGAAACCAGTTTCAGACTTCGAGACGTTCGGGATTAAATAATTAAGGAATTCTCCGATCCTCTTGCTTTTTTTTTTTTAGTGAATAAAATTTGCGGAATTTTAAGAGTGACTGTTTACCCAGTCAAATTCCTCGTTCGAAAATACAAAATTTGCTAATTTACACTATGCCTTTATCTTTAATAGTTCTCGAGATACTATAGATCGAATATATTTACTCCCACAACTTTGAGGATGATTTTCAACGTGGACGATTTTTGATAAGCAAAAATACGTGTCGAATATTTTTTCGTCGAAAGTTTCGTCGAAATCGGTAACTATTCAAATTCTCGAAAATTAATGTCCTCCAAATTTCCCTCCTCTCAAGTCGACCCGCTGATCATTCTTAGTAATTCTCTCAACTGGAGGAGGAATAACGACGTCAGCTGCCAGCAATAAAGCGTGATGCCCGTAGAATCTGTCGGTCTCCGCTCTGTAATCGAATTCAATTCGAAATTGGAGACGAGGGCTGACGAGGAAGAAGGAAGTGGATGAAGAAAGAGAAGAAAGAGAGGAAAAAAAACGTGGGGAGGAGGTGAGGCCATAATCAAAGTGACCACTCGACGATTTATGTGATAAACTATTGGTAGGGTCGAAGTACGAGGAGCCAGTGGGACGCGGTGTGCGTCGATGGAGGTGAGAAGTTTATTTAAGACCAAATCATCCTTCGTCGATTAAGGTAAGAGAGGGTGCGTGCAACCCGGGGACGACGTCGTAAAGAAGAGGAGGGGAGGGGCGGAGGGTGGTACGTGTTATTGCTTGTATTGTGGCACAACCCCTCGAATCGTCAGTAGGGGTTGGTTTTAGTCGGCAAACTCTCCCCGGAGACTTCCAAGTTCTCGTTGCCGTTAAACGGGACGCTGACATGGGGGCTCGAGTAGTGAAAGCTACTTGTTGGCCAATACCGAAAGGAGGGACACATAGGTGAGGGAAATTTCTCGTACTCCATCAACTTGTACGCTTTTTTTAATTAACAACGCATCGACGATTGCCCGAAAATACTTGAAATCGATCGGATGCATTTTTGTCGGGAGACTATAGAACGCAACATCGACACAGGCTATATTTGAAGACACTAGAGGAGAAACCAGGTGAAACTGCATATTTTATAGGACAAGCAGGAAGTCAAACGAATCGTGCGTGTGAATTATTGAGTTTAGAACGATTTACCGGCGGAAAAAGCAACAGATCTCTCTGATTTGTATATCCTTCGATAGAGGAAAAGGTTGAAAGTAATAAGCAACGAGAAAACCATTTTTGTAAATGAACTGCTTACGCTGATAAGCAGTCTCGTGTCTACAATTTGAGTTCTATCCGACACGTAATTTCCACATTGTTAATTATTCACCTGAAGAATTAAAAAGTCTATAATTGGCGATGAATAATTCACGAGAAGGATGCAAAGTGCTCCTAGAGCTCCCCTGGCGAAAATCAGCTACTTAAAAATCCTCGGATACCTGGCCATTAATAAAAAACAATTCCGTACATCTTATTCCTATAAAAAAATGAATTGTTTCCCGTGATAGCCCACTTTCCGCAAAACTCTGTTAAATAAATTCTGTTGCTTAAACACCGCGAAATACACGTTGATTCACGCGCGCCGCTCACGGAATAAGCGTTACAGAGCCGAGTGTGTGGGGAACAGAGAGAGAGAGAGAGAGTGGCTGGAAAACAAGGGCCTCGAAAATAAAACGCGTTTAACAGATGCACAGTGCGCCCTTACTCTCTCAGATAGACAATCACGAAGCCGAACTGGCAGGTAGCGAACGCGAAAGGATATTTTTCTGCTACAACCGCCGCCAGTCAGATCGATATCGTCTCCTTAACATGCCCGTAGCAACTTGTCCGCGAATAATTTCCTTATCTCGAGGGCGCGCGCATTATGAGAGCCCGTGCCTGGCCCCGTAAATATTTCCTCCTTGTATATACGGTGCGTGTGCGTGTGTACACGTTGCGTACAACTACGCCACACTCTCTCACGTCTACGCCTTTTTATTTTTCATCTCTCCTTCTCTCTCGTTTACTTTTTTCTTCTTTTTCGAGCATTCCACTTCTCACCTTCGCAGCAAGGTACCCCACTCTCCTTCAGACGAACCGAAAATTTCCCCGGCTCGACCTCGTTTGCATTAATTATCCTTCGCGTTGTATTCCGTCTTGCGCGTAATTGCGGATGCACACGCACGCTCGAGCACACGAATTCACCCACGCGCTTACACGCACGCATACACACACGCTGGTGAAAATGTGTACGTATGTATTATACGTCGTCCAACTGTACACGTTTATCGTCGACACAGCAGATATATATCGGGCTATATCAATCTTGCTAAGTGAGCAATGCATATGCTTATGGCGACGGAAGGTTTTCGACAAGCGTTCGTAACAGAGAAAGAGAAAGAGAGAGAAAGATAGAAGGGTTGAAGAGAGAGAGATGTAGAGCGTGGGTGTAGAATGACCAGTGGGCATCGTTCTTTTTATGCATATGTATGCATATGTATGCACACGTATTCAGGCACCGGCCGGATATAAACACCTGCCCATCATGCTCGCCTTTACTGCCTGGTCTTCTACAATCCCACGTGTGAAGGGCCCTTTAAATTCTAACGGGGGAGTCAGGATATTTATTGCCAAAGGTGCTACCGCGAGCGTTTATGATGCACGATGAATTAACGATGCCAATTAGCCACGGACAAAAGTCGACATTGTCGCTTTTATCTTGCACCTGATGACGATTATAAGAACCTGGACTTTGAATACCCCCTTCTTATCGTTATTTACGTGAATCCGTCACTTTTTCTTTTTTGGTTTCCGGTCTCACTTCCACTCGTGTACGGTTTATATTATATTTAAGAAGAACACGATTTTTCCACACGAGGATGCAGGATCGTTTAACGAGAAAAGAATCGATCTACAGTTGCCATTTTGCGAGAGGAACACACAACGAGGTAGCTAGAGCCCCCTCCTACGTTGCACGAAGACGAAGAGGATACGAAAAAAGCCTCGTCCAGGTTTTGAAAAGCACTCAGTTCCTGAGCAACGAATCTTATCTGATCCCGAGAGCTGATTGATATCACGATACTAAGCCTGGAGAGGGTGGTTCGAGTCTCATCCACCATAAACCACCCCCATCGTTCGCTTTATGAGGCAAACTCTTCATGTTTTCGGTAGGGAGTTGGTGAACATTTACTGCCTTGGAGGTAGGTACACATTTAATCATAATCTAATATTTAAAAGGTAATTTCACGGCCTGTTTACCTCCTACGATCCCCCCCCCCTTTCCTCCATCATTCCTCCTACCCTTATTACACGCGTATACCATCGACAACACCCGTGAAATCGAACCGTGAGAAACCGTGTTTTCGAATTGTTTCTCATTGCTCGAAGTGTGTTCGACAGAGGAGGATGTGTTTTTGTTCTTTTTTTCTCGACGGTCGTGCGTCGAATGTGAACGGTTGTTGCGAACGGAATAGACGAGAAAAAGGAAAAACGGCGAGAGGCGATTGTTTTGTGCCAGGAGAAGGCAGGTATCGCGCGGGTAAAAGGTAGACACGATAGACACCCAGTACTACGTCCACGTGGCGGAATAATGAAAAAGCTAATATATTCGTTTACCGCTCGTAAACAAGCCGGGCATTGTTATTATCACGGGCAAGCCATTGCGATTAATCGTCTGCCGTTGATTCATTCCGCTTAATTTATACGTAAATTATACCCGGTCGCCCTTTCGGTGCTCAGTGAATAAGCATGAACTTCCGGTGACCGTAAACTTCTGTTACATTCTAGCCGTGCTCCGCTAGTAATGCTCGTGAACAACTTTGTACATTTTCTTTTTACATGTACGTATGGAAAAATCGAAAGTGCGACGGGGGAAAATTTCAATTTCGCATCTGGTAGATATTGAAGAACTTCGTTTCTCGAGAGAGAGAATAGAAGAATTACAATGTTAACGCGTGGAATAATAGAGTGAGTTGGATGAATCGCGAGAATATGAACGCGATAATCCACTTTAATCAGAGGAGCGTGCGAGATATGTCGCGTGAACGAGGTCATCGGCTAATGGAGGCGCGCATAAAAATTAAAATAGCAAATTGGTGACACGACCGCCTCTTGCATATGCATAGG
>NW_017100229.1:1102378-1113221 GCF_001263275.1 Habropoda laboriosa | reverse complement strand
GAGAGTTCATTCAAAAACGGTCGGTTAATTAGAGTAATCGAGATAATCGGGAACAGCTGAGTAATTAGTAGCTGCGTTCGTAACACCGATAAATGCATGATCGTTCAACATCGACCTCGAACTGGTTTCCCAAACTGCAAAATGGTCGTTTGGTAAAATGCTTCTCCGGTCTACCTACCTGCCTGTGTAGGCAAAATTTCGATCGTGCGAATAATTTCAAGGTCCTCGTGACTGATTCCGCGTGTGGTTTAGAAATTGATGGGAATTCTGATGGAAGTGTGATTAGGATCGATATAGAAGGAGAGTTGCAGGTTAAACAGCCGCTAATACGATGCGTGTTAAATTGCATTACATCTGCTTATTAGTCACGGCACGGGCAAGCCGCGTGCGACGTTGAAAAGGCAATCGTGTAATACGTCATAATTTCCATAGCGTGACTGGACACTCCTCTGGTGCCCTCCATGCAACATCACGTTAACACCTATAAATGGGAATTTATTATTTTCCCGTGTCTCGTGGAAACTCGCCTTCTTACTTCCACATCTTATCTAAGCGATAATTGAATAACAGCGGAGAAACATTTTTTACAGCCGTAACTCTCCTATCTTTTAATTTTCTTTTAAACGAGGGTTAGATAAAGTAAGAAGTTTAGAAGCAGAAAAAAGGAAGGAAATTGCTCCTACATCATTTTTCACAGGTCTCGTGGAAATGCAATCTCCTTCCACGTTTTATCTGCACTCTGATTGATTACCAGAGAGAAATCGATCTTCTTTTTTAATTTCTTAACCCTTTCCCTGTGATGTCTAAAAATTAGAAACAGGGATGAAACAGCGAGGTAGAGGGGTTAAACAAGTGTGACTAATGAAAAATAAAAAAAATTAGAAGACTTTTGAAAAAAGAACGAGAAAAAGAAAGAACGAAATTCCGAAGAAAATTTCTATGTGATTCGGTAAAAAGAGAGGATCGTCGTATTTGCCGCCTGCGGAACGTGGTAGAAACATCTTCCCTAACGCGATAATCATGCGATACGCGGAGGCTTCTTCCCCCGGCGAGTGGCGTCTTTTTTACGGTCCGCATTTGTTCTCCAATTAAAACGAAGACCTCGCGGTACTTTTTATGCCACTTCTTTTCTCCGCCGCGCGCAAGTCTAATGGAAGAACCTTTCTTGCGCCTCGTTTCATTCTTTCCCTCCTTCTTTTTTCTCTTTTTTTTTTTCGCCTGGCCGATAAATAGTCCTGATACATATTTCGACGCGGGCAGCTCTTTCCTCTTGCACGCCGGAACGCGTTTATGGAAATGCTCTCTTCGGCCACATTGCGCCGTTCCGCCTAACGAGTTTCCATTTGTGAACGCCCACGATTTTTCCTCTCCTCTCTCTCTCTCTTCCTTTCGATTAGCACGCGGAACTTTGTTCCTGCGTCTTCTCCACCTTTACGTACAATGCAACGTGTGTATATAAAGTGTAACACACAGCGATAAGAAAAGACGAAAGGATGTTTTACGAGTGCACAAAGGTAAACGACACGTGATGATCAGGCCGTGAGCCGGATCACCTGCCCACCACTCGTATATTTTCAACTATAAAGTCTGGAGGACTCGCGAGCTCCGATCAAATTAACGTCGTCGTTTCCTCTCGGACAAAATGGCGGGGGAAGGAACGAAAATCGATATCTCTGATCTGGTGTAAAAGACTGGATACGTAGCACCTTTCGGTTCACCAACGAATTATTCGAATAATCGCAAGAGTGCACGAGATTATTTTTCGACCAATTAAAACAAAATATCGTTTCGAGAGTAAGAGAGCAGAGAGGTCGTAGAGAATGTTTTGGCAGACTGGTTGACAACAAGAGTGGAGCAGTTTCGCTGGAATTCCAACGTTGTATAGACGCGACTAAACGGGCAAATGGAGCGGTTGATTAATTTTACATAGATTAGCGAACGAATCTACCGTGTGTGTGTGTGTATTCGTGGTTCGTTTTTCGAATTCACGCTCGCAGCCAGGCAGAAAAACAACGATTTAATTGATCTCGGCGAATTTTCTCGTGGGCGAAAAAATTTCGACGCCACTCGAAATCGCGGAGGAACGGCACGCGATTCTACAACGTATCGTTGCCTTCCACCGGCTACTGTGGTTTTCACGGTGAGGAAAAATTGCGAGGGAAAACTTTCGATGAAAAGTGATCAGGGAAATCGAAACGATCTACTTTTGCAAAAAAAATTTTGCATCAAAAGCAATCTTCATTTTCTTCAGTTAAGAGAAAAGTATATTTCTACAGTTACTCACAAAAATAGAACACTAACGAAGCAACCGTTGAATGAATATTAAAAATATTCATTTTTGATAAATGACGTTTCACCACGAAGAAGCATCAACTCAATCTTTTTTTTAATAATTAACCGAAACACATCGTTGCAAAGGCAAACTTACATACGGTATGCGAATACTTTTTCGGGAGTGTATATAACCGTAATTGATTCTGGCGAATTTACATTTCGTTTGAAAAATGAAGGGATCTTCGAGGAACGAGATTGCTCGAGCATTTTTCCGGCGATTCTTTTTTAATTCATGCACGTGTAAATACGTCAAAGGGTGGGCACCGTAGTACGTGCGCGATTGGCGTTACGAAACGGGCGCGCACCGTGGCCGCAATAAATCAAGATAAAGTTATGATAAACAAATTAGCCGGCGCTGCCGCCCCTCACCGGTGTTATTGTCTATCGTATATCTACCTACAAATTACCAGCCGTCCCGAACACCTCGGGGTAACTGCTACTCAGCTAGTCCCCGTTCTCTATGCGCTGCTCGCACACGTACCGGGGGTTGAAGGAAATTTCGAGGGGTAACTCGAAATTAATGCACCACTTCCTCCCGACGTAACCTCCAATTGCAGTGTACCAGCGTGCCCTTTATTTATTCGATGAGCCTAAACCGAACTTTTGGTACCACCTTCGAGGGGCCTGCGTGCACCTCAGAGGGCCAAAAATACGCTTATCTTTACGATTTTTTTTCCTTTTTTATGGAAATACTGCGGCGTTCGTAAGCATAGGGACACCTATTACGTTCGTACAGACAGTGTAAAGTTTGTCGAGAGCCTTTGGAATATTCATACGGCTAGAAATAGTTGAGAAAACGTATAGGTATAGTCGGTGGAAGAAATGTGGTGAGATCGTAAGATCGGTCACGTGACGAACTTTACATATTCACGAATATCGATAGGACGAGAAGATAAGAGCTCGAAGCTTCGCTCCCAATTGGAAAATGCATAAAAATGCGTAAAAACGTTAAAGTGTCACGAGGAAACTTTGTATTCTTCACCGAATTTCTTTTGCTTCAACTATACATATCTACCCTGGGAATCTTCGATATTGCTCGAAACCTTGCACATTCCACGCGGGGAGATTACAAGATCAAGGGAAGAACGGGTCGGCGCAATTATAGATTCCGCGATTGTTTCATCGCGCGTAAATTACCGCTGGAAAAATGCAGTCACGCCAGGGAAGCCCGGTCAGCCGGCAAACAAAAGAAGAAAGCAACGGCGACAAGATAAAAACCGCGAGGCAGCTCGGTGTCGGCTCGGCGGTGCTCGGCATCGAGGAGCTAATTTTTTAAAGAGCACAGCGAAAAGGGGGTGCGAACAGGCGGAGCAACCCCCGGCTAAGCTCGCCCTGCCCTCTTCGCCCCCCTCGCCCCCTTCTTCATGGTACCAACCCCGTCGTCTATCTTTCTTCGTTGCAGCTCGATCGCGCGATGCACGCAACCAGGCTAGGAAGAGCTTCGTGGCCAGCTCGTATTTCTCGCCCTCCAACAAGATACCAACCACCTTTAGCCCCATCCTCGACCTCGTGACCACACGTACATCCACCCAGACAGACGCGAAAGGGTAGATAACGTCTTGTGTACACGAGTGTGTGTGTGTGTGTGTTAGTGTAGCATGCGAGTGACTAACGTGTGGCACATCTACATACGAGTGCACACACACGTGTGTGTGTACGTTTCTAAAAGTAGGATACGATAGTACGTGTTCACGTACGTTTCACCACGACAGAGAAAAGAGAAGACACCAAGCCATGTAAAGTGGTGAGCTGGTATAACCGCCACATCCACCCGCCACGCTACGGGTGCTATCTGGCTAACTATCGCTGATCCTTGGCGCGAGACGGGCCCACGGGGGAGCGGAGAGAGGGAAACAGGCGGAAGGGTAGTCTCGTGGATCGCTTGAAACAGCGCCTGCCTACGGGAACTGCCTGCCTTTTGGCTCATCCGTGAAATATTTCGTGTGAGAAGGCTGATTTGGTTTGATCGGGTAAGGTGAGCGATGATTACGAACGCGTCCCGACGCAGGTCCTCGTCTTTTTTTTTTCGGGGGAAATTTGAGTTTGAAGATTCGCGAGGTTTCTGGTATCAATTTATGATATTAACGATGATTGGGATGAGAGGGGATAGTAATTAATTATGCGACCTACGTGTGAGGGAGATTTCTTGTTAATTTCTTTTTTCTACCGGGATAGATGAATTAGCGGTAGGTGTGGAATTTGTATAAATAGGGGACCAGCAATTTGTTAGGGGTACGAAACGAGGTGTCAGCCGGCAGAAAGTTTCACAAATGGTGGAAAGGGCGGTGACAACTGGCAGGAAAGTTGGAACGGCTCGAAGTCTCTTCGGGAACGGTTCAACCCCCTGTTCGGATACTTCGAATACTTAGGTTTGCTCTTCCGGCTCGCGTGATCTCCCCCGAGTTCCATTGTTTTGTCCGTGTCTCGCGGGATCTCGCGATGGAAGGCATTTTAACAGGGGCGCAACGGACTTCAACGCTTAGGGGTGGGTTTTTTGGCCGTCCTGCGACGCCCATTTGTCGCTAAATTAAATGTCCAATTAAACGTCCCCGGTATAGACTCTAGAAAAGTTTCGTCCGTCTCATCTGGTGTTGCGCAATAAAAAATTAAAAGTGTGGCTCATTTTTACACTACGATACATAAGCAGGTATAACGATCACTTTTATATTATTGGAAAAATGAAAAGGATAGTTGAAATAGAACTTTCCAATGGTACATTAACTGCACACTCGCATTAAGATGATAATCAACGATATAAATCATATTTAGCGTCAAATAATTTTGGGTCAATTGACTTTTCAGCATAAACTACCTCGTATACTGACCTAAGAACCCTTTCAGACATTCACGAGATAAATCATACATAAATACCTAAAAACAGAGACTTAAAAATAACATTTTAAAACGTCAATGATTTTAGTAGCCACTATCTCCAAGCGAACTCTTTAGAATTAGGCTACTACTGTGCTCACAGTTTCAAACGAAGGAGTAATAATTAAAGTTACAGACTCGTCGATATTAAAGGATAAAAAAAATGTTAAAATACACCGAAATAACATTGCTAAACATGGACAATAAAGTTGGAGAAATTCGTAACACAGCGTAAAAAGCAAAGAGCGCGGAGAATGACAGGAGAGGCTGAAGCTTAACGTCCGGTAAGGCCCAAGACTAGCACGGGGCCTCCTCAAATATTAGCGAAGGACCCGCGGGGTCCCCTTTGAACTCGAATCCCCGAAAAATTTCTATGGTGAATAATCGGAGACAGCTGGCACGATGCGAAATCAAGTAGCGTAATAATGCCCCGAGACTCCACAGCATCCAGAGCGGGAGAAAATAAAACGGGAGAAAAAGGAGGAAAATGCACCCTCGGATTCGAGTATCTCCCCCGTCTTACCCTCTCCACGCTTCTTAATTCAAATATTTACCCGGTGAAAATATCGGTCGAAACGAACGTTCTCCCGTTTCTTTCCTCGGATCTGAATTTTCATTCCTTAAAACGTACCTACGTATCCGAGAAGAGAGAGAAAAAAGATAAAGAACACGGTCAATTAGGAGAGCGACATACCCCTGTCGATTTACGCGCGATATTTCATTGTTTATCATCGCTATGAAAGCCAGGAATGACTTCCTCTTTCCGCTAATCTCTCATTGCTCGTTAATTAACGACACATGTCGGTGGTGGAATTTTCGTGGAGGAGCCACGGTTTATCTGTGCCGATAAAAAAGCGACGTTTAGCGGGGGACAGTTAAAAAAAATGGAAGGGGGCAACGTGCATAAAACGGTACGGGTATTGACTAATAAAGCGATATCTCGGTATTCGGCGGATACGTGGCCACATCTCAGCGGTCTGATCGGCAATTAACGTCGCTGTATGGCCCCGCGTTTCACCGTCGGCTCTTTCGCGAATAAATGACACACCGCGCGCGCGTGATAGGTATGCTAATCGCGCTGGCCCGCTGTAAAATTTGCTCGTCAGCTGCGCTCCTTACGATCAGCAACAAATTTGACGTAACCAACGAAGCTTCCTCTCTCTCTCACACACACACACTCTCTCTCTATGGTTTCGTCGCGGAATCGCGATCAATTCGCGTGAAAGTTTGATCGCTATGCGCGTGATACGTTCAATCAAACCGATCAAGTGGAAAACGAAACTATTACCGCGTCCGTAAATCACTACACACCTGGTGGATCACTTTGAACGGAGTATTCGATAGAATAGGCAATTAAAAATTAAGTAACTTTACAGCTGATACACAAATTTATCCTTGCTCTAAGTCTACTACTACTAAATCGCCAAGATCGCCGAAGAAATCGCGAAAGAATCGCCAGCTATCTCTCGCTTTATTTTCTCACATTTTTCATACCTACTCTCTACTTAGTCTTATGCGTATATAATTCCTATCAAACACACAAACTACGCATTTTCTCTCTACAATCCGTACCAAAAGCGTTCACCTTCCATCCCCGTCGCTAAAAAAGGAAATAATCCATTCACACATGTCTGCCGCGCGAAGAACGTTTCATACCCTTCGAGGAAGCGAGGAAAGAACACGAGGAAGCTTCTGAAGGAAAAAAAAAAAGAAAGAAAGTGACGGAACCGCCCTGGTATCGGGCAGTTTATCCCGCGGGAGGAGCTACGATACAATGAATAAAGAACGAAGCAGCTTGGTCGAGTGAGCCCTGTGAACGAGGCCTTATTGGGATATTAATCGTCGTACCAGGCGAACGCCCTGTCCCCGAGTGTTTGCACGAGGTTTGAAGAGGCTGCAACACCAAAGCTGCCTTGCACTGAAAACCCTCTCCGTGAAACCCCCTCCTTTTAAGCACAACGAAACACTACAAGACCCCTTCTCCTCACCCCCTTCACCTTGCCAAGCCCAACGTGTTCCTCTTTTCGAGCCTGGTGATACTCGAAAAGCCTAAGTACTACACACCACTACCACGCACAGCAATACTTCGGACACACTCGAAACACAGAGCCACTTAGGTTAGCTCGCGTATTACACGTTACAGAGGAGGTTTAGGTAGAGGTATACAGAGAGGTAGGAAGTTTTGCTTGGGATCGCTTGATAGGCGCGTTGCACGAATGCTTCGAAATAATGGGCCGTCGATTGGCGGCCGCTTGTTTAGAAAACATAAACGGGGCGAGCTAATTGTTCGCTAATTTCCAGTACCACTTGTACGGCCGTTCTTCGAAGATCAATGCGTCATGGTAATCGGAACGGGGTGTGTTTTCGTTCTTCGAGATTCTTTTTCTTTCTCTCCCCGGCCCTCGGCTAAACAGCCTTTCTTCTATTGTACGATATACGGTTCGTTTTCTCTGGATACATGTTGCCACGGGAGAATGGAAAATGGTCTTTGATAGCCAACGATCGAACCGCGGCCGTCGCTCTGCGATGGTTATCCAGGACGGGAATCGGAAATTTCTTTTATCCAAAATAGTTCTGATAGATTTTTATGGGATAATTTGGATTTTCGTAGAAGGTGAAATAGCGTGTTTAGAATGTCATTTAGCTGTGTCGTCTGAGAAGATGATCAGAGAATTCTTTTGATAAACTGTTCGAGAATCAGGTTCTCGTGGACTTTTATGAGCTATTATCGATTCTTTTGGGTATCGGTATTAGGTCTTCACTTATTGTTTGTATAGTGAATTTACAGGAATAGTTTTAGGAATTTTCTGAGAGAGCTTTTATTCGTAATTCGAAGGTGAGGTAACTTCGCGAGGTTCTAAGCGTATCAAAGGAGTAAATTTTCAGCGAATGCGATGCTTATATCACGGCAGCTCGAGAGGGCATTCGAACGCGACGGGCGTTTTAATCCATTTAGCTGCCAGGCTGGAGAGAAGCGGGCTCTCCTTCATCCACTCATAAAATCTGGCTAATTGCGCTAAGTCGTTCGTCTCGTAATCCTCCCCCAATTATCAAATTTTCTGCCTACGGTCTGACTAATTCTGCGCAACTAATTTCCTACTTTCAAACCGAACGATCGTTTGATAGGCAATTTTTACGGTTGAAAATCGGTAGAAACGAGTGAAATGTACTTACGAGAAGCTTGTGAAGATCCATCGGTGGCTCGTTCGAACAAGTCCTGCTCCTCCGGTAATCCTGAACACTTTCTAAACAGGAGACGAAACGTCGAAAGTTCAGATTTCCCAACGAAGTTGCTTCATCAGCTTCGATTCTACTTGATCTTGCAATTCGTTCGACTAACGCGACATCTTAGAAACGATTTTCTTCGGATCACCAGTTCGAACAGGCTTCGATGTTCACGAGGATACGCGACGGCCATCGACAGGTCGGCGTCCGCTTGATCAAAGTCTCTTAAATCGGCCGTCGATCTCATCGAAAGCACAGGATTAATCCTTTCGCTTCGATATACCGTGCGCCATTGTTACAAGCAGACACTGAACCTTTCAACAAATTACAATCGCCTCTTCTTTCGACAAATTCACGCTCATCACGTCAACAAACTGAGAACTTCTTTAGACGACGATCTTCCTCTCGTTTCTCAGCCTAACGAAGAATCTTCCATGGAAAAGCTTTTCAGGATTTAAGCTTCGAAGTAACTAGGTCCACAAATAGTCAGCCATCCCAGTTGATCCTCGAATCCGTCAGACACCACGTTCGTAAATCTTCTCTTCTCGGAAGCTTATCCACTGTCTTCTACGTCGTCTGCATCGCTCTAAAGCTTCGTCTCCGTGAAACAACACTATGCGAAGGATGCACAGGCGAGAACAGTTCGCGTGTTCAGTATCGCAACTTCATTCTGAACAAAACGCGCACGAGAGAAAGTCACTTCGGCGTTCCGTTGAAACGAGAACGCTATTTTTTCCCCCACGCGATTCCGTGGAATATAACGTTTTGATCGTTGATCCCTTAGCAGATGATCGACGGAGATCACGAACGATCCGTTAGCCGTTGGAGGCGCCGTTTGCCGCTGCTGACGTGTGTGCGGTGGCTGCTGGCGAAAACCAACGAAGGTTTCAGCTGCAGACAGAAGGGTGAAGGGAGGTCACGAGTCGAAGGTAGCAGCAACCACCAATGGGGCGGTGCTAGGGGCGGGGCGTAGAGCAACCTAAGGACACGCCCATCTCGTTGCACGATCATAGGCTGCAACACCCCAAGGAATGCTCCATCCCTGTCACACTCTGTCCCACTAGCTATCGCTCGTCTTTTCCTCTCCACCAGGAGACCGGGCCACCTTTTTCTCTCCCCTGCTTCTCTCCTCCTTTTTTTTTCTCCTTTCTTTCTCTTTTTCTCTTTTTTATTTTACTCTCGTTCAATTGGGACGAAGGCGACACGGAGCGCGGCGACGTTAAAAGTGCAGGCGAACGACGACGAGCCTTCGACACTCTTCATCGATCCCACTCCTCCTTGGTCAGCTCGGTTGGAATTACGATCACGAATCCCTTAGCCTGGTTCGTTGAAAATCCACTTGGAAAATGGGATTCCTCGACGTTAGCACGTCTAATCAAGTAGTTTCCTAAGTGTCGCGTAGAGTCGAGCGTATTTCTCCACGAACATTTCCACTTAACAGATCCTTACCTCGAATAATTTTTCACAAGTGCACAATTTTCCAAGAAACAAAAGAAAACGCGTAATTTCACTGCGAACAAGTTCGTTCTACAGGAACAATTCTCGAGATAAACCAAGATTAAGATGCGTTAAAGAGCAAGCAGTGCGTGTGCTTATTAAAAAATATATTTGCTTAGAAATATCCGGCGAAAGGTGAAAGCTGGCGGTGAAATGCATTGAAAAGATTCCCGTGACGGTATAGAGAAGGGTGAGTTGCATCGAGCTTCGACACAAACGGGGGTTAGACGAGAAAGAAGCGAAAGAGAGAGAGAGAGAGAGAGAGAAAGAAAGAAAGTACCTGGATCGAGGGGTTGACACAAACGGGGGTTAGACGAGAAAGAAGCGAAAGAGAGAGAGAGAGAGAGAGAGAAAGAAAGTACCTGGATCGAGGGGTCGACGAATGAGCCAGCGAATGAATACCGAGTATGGATTCGTGAGGAGCCAATAGGGGTGCACGATGTCCTCCCTTGTTCGTGGGAGCCACGCCAATCGTGGGCGTCCGTCACCCTCCGGGGCTTTTCCTGGGGGGTTGGCGATGGTAGAGAGACGCTACGCTCTGCTTCGAGGGCTCTACCTGGCTGGCTGATAAAGACAGACAATCCTCTGTCTTCCGTGGCGGATCATGCCAGCTTTGCTAGGCAGACGACCTCGTAGCAACCACACCTCCACCTTTGCATCCACTTTCATTCACTTACAACCACTTTCTACTGACGCCAATGCTCCGACGCCTTTTCTTAGATTACACGGCTGTTTCCTACCCTCTTCCCCAACGTCTACCGTGATTAACGGATTATGGAACTCGCCGGTGTGTGGGTTAGAAGGGAGGTGACGGGAGGAGAGAGCAGATGGGAAAAGAGTTATATTTTTCCAGAATTTTCTTTCCTTTTTTCCTGCTTTTTTTTTTTTTTTTTTTTTTTTTTTTTTAAACCACCCT